>NC_090646.1:71227197-71539697 GCF_040937935.1 Hyperolius riggenbachi | reverse complement strand
GTAACTTTTGTGGACTTTCATAATGTACAGCTAAGAAGAATGCTTATAAATACCTATAGTAAGTACAGTTTGAGAACAATAACTTAAAATGTACCTAGAGGGGGGAAAGTACCCCAAATGTGTACTCATTTTATTATTATTATTTATTATTGTATTCTCATCTCAATAGAGGGTGTCTGGATAATAATCCAGAGGCTTAGTTCCCCCATCGTCGTTCACTGGACCATTCTAGCTCTGTGCCCTCTGGAAAACCATCAACCAGCCCTTGTCGACAGCTTGAGTGTGTACACAGTAGCATGAACCAATCTGGATGAATTTTTCAGCTGAAGCCCAAACGAGTGCATTCTACTATACAGGCGCAAGCCATTTGCTCCTGCGCAATAGCACAGACCTGATCACCTTCTCTTTTTCCATTGGGCCCTCAGCAGGTGAGTGTTACTGACCAGGCACAGTGCAGCTGTGCTCCTTCTTATATGGGAACACGACTGTGAGTTTCAGGAGTATCACCAAACAGAGTAGAACTGCACTCACTGCACAGAAGTGGGCAACGGAGCTGTCCAGATTATCACCAGGAGTCCAGGACACTCTTGAAATTCCACCAAACAAAGTCTGGCACCACTTCACTTAAAACGTCCACTTTATTGTTGAAAATTAAAATAACATCAAAGAGCAACATAATGTAGTTGCTGGGTGGCCACTTTGCTTGATGGAGTTTTAGGTAGAGATGGCCCAGTGGGTAGTTCGCATGTATTTCAGGTGTCCGCATCCGTGGCGGCTAGCGAATGCCCTGCCCCCTATACCTCGTCATTGGGCTAAACTTTGACCCTCTACATCTACATCACAGAGAGCAGACACATGGCAGCCAATCAGGCTGCACTCCCTCTTGGACTCCCCCCCCCCCCCTTATAAAACGCAGCAGTGTCGGCCATTTTCTCAGTCTCTGTCTGCTGTTTTAGTGAGAGGGAGGGAGAGACATTGCTGGAGAGATAGGGAAAGCATTAGTTAGGCTCTTGTTAGCTTGCTCCTTGCTAAAAATGGTTGTTTAAAGTACCCCAAAAAAAGCTCTTTTGAGAGTTAATATTCTTCTGATGTGTTTTTTTTTTTGCGTGGGACACTGACACTGCATAGATACAGCCCTGTCACAGCTGGCCCTTGCTGTACTGTGCCAGGCCAAGCACACTGTATTATACCACTGCATATCTTTCAATTGTATTTGTGTGATTTAACTTATTATACCATAGCTCTCTTTGTGGGTGACACTGCATAGATACAGCCCACAGTTGCCAGATGGAATTTGTAGTCCACTCACTAGAACAATATATTATACCAGTGCATATCTTTCCACTGTATTTGTGTTTTAAAGCACTGTATGCCTCCAATTTAGGAATGAGATTTCTGCCCTTTAGGGATTATAATCCTAATCTGCGTCAAATATGTAATTTTCCCAGGGACTTTTGGCATGTATCCCACTCCGCCATGCCCCCCTCCAGGTGTTAGACCCCCTGAAACAACTTTTCCATGACTTTTGTGGCCAGAAACAGTCTTTATAGATTTCAAAATTTGCCTGCATTTTGAAGTCAATTGCGGTTCACCCAAGTTCAAACTTTTGCGGAAGTTCGCATGTGTGGTCCGCGAACCCAAAATCTGAGGTTCAGTGCCGGATTGGCAAGGTGGAAAGAGATGGTGGGAGCCTCTGAAGGATCTAAAAGCTTTCCCCTCCCCAAGGTAAGCATCCAACTTTTTTGTTTGCAGACTTTACAGGTTTGCTTTAAACATCAAGCAAATATAGGCATAGAAACTATAGATTTTTTTTTTTGTATTAGTAGGACAAACTTTTTTTATGCTGTGTAATTTTTGTATTCAATTACTAAAAAGAGTACAGAGTAAAGTTTATGTGAATCATTAGAAACCATAATAAGAACAGTTATTAAACCTTAATTAGAATAATTATGCCTCTCATTCTCTTTATAAGAATGTTCAAATGGATTTTGTTTTCTATGATTATTTAAGTATTTATTCTCATACTTTTACTAAGAATAAATACCAGCCATCTGTATTCTAGGCATTTGGAATATGGTATATGTGAAATGTCTTGTCTGCAATAATCCGTGCTATGCAATATGACTGATGCATGTTTTGGTAGCAGGAAATAAGGGCCCTGGCTGACGGGGGCCAAAAAGGGAGCCGTCATAGACTTTAATGGAATTATTGTTAATACGGCAAAAAAAAAAGCAGCAAAAAGGGCGCCACAAAAAAGTTTGTTAATAACATTACAACATTATAGTTTGAGGTAGTTATCGTTTTAGAAGCTTACAACAGTATAGTTTTTGTCATATTATTTTGTTAATAAGTACAGATTTTATGTTTGCAAAGGTATTATCGTTATTATATATAAAAGGGTGTTTCTGCAGAGGGAATGGTTAGGGTTAGGCACCGCCAGGGGGAGTGGTTAGGGTTAGGCACCACCAGGGGGGTGGTTATGGTTAGTCACCACTGGGGTAGTTAGGGTTAGGCACCACCGGGGGGGTGGTTAGGATTAGGCACCACCGGGGGCGGTGGTTAGGGTTAGGCGCCACTAGGGGAGTGGTTAGTTTTAGGCACCACGTACGAGCGGGGAACGCTATATGTGTTCCACAGGCATCAGGTGGGGCGGAATGTGCACTCCAGTGACATCACTTCCTCCGTCCGAACCACCAATGAGGCGCATCATCTCATGTTAATATTGTGCGGGCGGGTGCGACGATAACGGCGCATCCCATTCCGCACATGGTGACGTATATTACTGGGCGGGTGAAACCAAACAGGTGAATCCATTCACGCCCATATGTACCCACCCACCGTTGTCATGACAACCTGTAGAAGCTGTGGGCACTGTAGTAAGCATAATAGCGTACCCGGTAGATGGTGAATCTAAAAGAGTATACGCCAATTCATCTTTATAAATGGTGAACAAAGGACAGGAGATATTTCGGCAGCTCCTAAGATAAGAGATATTTATTGTGTCACATATGTTTTATATTTGAATAGGAAGAGGGACAAAATAGGGGTGGAGGGGGGAAGGTGGAATGTTAAATGGAGGGCTACATACAGCGGTTCCTATGAGGTTTTAACATTATTGTTAGTATTATAAGGGAGGACAATAGGACATATCCAAGATAAAAGTACACCTTCATAATTGTATATAGTCAGAACTGGGCATGCATCATAAAAAGCAGGCTAAGTTAAAATCCTTATTTAGCCCCTTAGGGGCAATGGTATCCAATCAAAATATCCACTGTGATTCAATCTGAGTATGTTTTTGACCAAAGTTACCCCCTCTAAAGTCTCTCCTCCAGGACTGTATCCTCCAAAAGGAGATGTCAAATCGCTTAGCCCCATGTACCCCATTCATATGACGGGCGATCGGTGTATCTCTTTTGTGTTTTATGTCGCCCGCATGTTCTAGAACGCGATCCTTCAGTTGTTGTGTAGTCTTCCCCACATACCATAAATTACATGGGCATTTTGCCCCATATACCACCCCTTTTGTATCACAGTTAATAAAATATTTCCCAGTAAACTCTCTGCCATTAGATGGTGCCATAAAATGTTTGACAGTGGGCATATGGAAACAGGCCTTACATAGTTACATAGTTATTTGGGTTGAAAAAAGACATACGTCCATCGAGTTCAACCAAAGAACAAAGTACAACACCAGCCTGTCCCTAACATATCCTTGTTGATCCAGAGGAAGGAGAAAAACCCTTACAAGGCATGGTCCAATTAGCCCCAAAAGGGAAAAAAATTGCTTCCCGACTCCAGATGGCAATCAGATAAAATCCCTGGATCAACATCATTAGGCATTACCTAGTAATTGTAGCCATGGATATCTTTCAACGCAAGGAAAGCATCTAAGCCCCCTTTAAATGCAGGTATAGAGTTTGCCATAACTACTTCTGGGGCAAATGCATTCCACATCTGAATCACTCTTACTGTAAAGAACCCTTTCCTAAATAAATGGCTAAAACGTTTTTCCTCCATGCCCAGATCATGTCCTCTAGTCCTTTGAGAAGGCCTAGGGACAAAAAGCTCATCCGCCAAGCTTTTATATTGCCCTCTGATGTATTTATACATTTTAATTAGATCCCCTCTAAGGCATCTTTTCTCTAGACTAAATAAACCCAGTTTATCTAACCTTTCTTGGTAAGTGAGACCTTCCATCCCACGTATCAATTTTGTTGCTCGTCTCTGCACCTGCTCTAAAACTGCAATATCTTTCCTGTAATGTGGTGCCCAGAACTAAATTCCATATTCCAGATGTGGCCTTACTAGAGAGTTAAACAGGGGCAATATTATGCTAGCATCTCGAGTTTTTATTACCCTTTTAATGCATCCCAAAATTTTGTTAGCTTTTGCTGCAGCTGCTTGGCATTGAGTGCGATTATTTAACTTGCTGTCGATGAGTACTCCTAAGTCCTTCTCCAACTTTGATGTTCCCAACTGTATCCCATTTATTTTGTATGGTGCTAGACCATTGGTACGAGCAAAATGCATGACTTTACATTTTTCAACATTGAATTTCATCTGCCATTTATGTGCCCATATAGCTATCCTATCCAGATCCTGTTGCATAGTTCTTTATCCTCTGATTGGAAATGTCAATTCTACGGGATCCGAATGAGCCTTCCTAGGAGTTGAACATAAAATACATTTATGCTTTATTTTCTCAAATAAATGAATAACAAATGTATATGTGGAGGTTCTCGGCTTACCTTGAGTTCAGCCTGAGAACCGTGAAAATGGCTGGCAATATCCATTCCAGAAGAAAGTTACACAAAGCAAAATCTGTGTTTCCTAAATAGCCAGTCTAGAGAGATACCCAATATGCTGTCCCTCTGACCTTTGCTTACTTTTACTTAGGTTAGTTTAAATTTGACATCCACCCTGCTAAATGAGCTGTGCAATGGCTTAAAAATTCCCCGTTCACAAAATAATCAGCCAGAAACAGATGGTCTTGTGGAGTGCTTTAATCAAACACTCACACAGATGTTGAAAAATTAATCACCAGTGAACCACAACACTGGGATGGATTGTAGAACATAGCTTATTCAGTGGCTTGGGAGGGTCCAATCAGCTACAGCATTCTCCCATATTGTAACTTTACAAAACCCAAGACTGCGGCGGAATTAATTACTAAACACTAACAACACAACATCTTTCTTTGAGATTATTCTAATTAATGTCATGTCGATGCTAATACTAATATTTATTTAAAGAGAGTACTTCCTCTTAGGAGAACCATGAAGAAAATCTGCATGATATATTCCTATGGTAAACAGCATTACAGTACATGGAAAAAAATGGATAACAGTTCTTAGCAAGTAAATAAATGTAACTGTAAACAGAAAAAAAAACAAAACAGTTACTTACCTAAGGAGAGGGAAGGCTCTGGGTCCCATACTGTAGATCCCTCATTCCAGCGCAGCCACCAACAGTAGCAATATCTGACCAATTAGTCGAATACTGCTCTGTGCTGCCGCAGAAAGCTTTGGAAGTTTTCGGTAGACCAAGTGCTCCCAAAGACACGCAGCTCTGTACTTTGCTAGCACACTCTCTCTCTCTCTTGTTCACGCATGCGCAGTAGGGAAACCCCCATCTTTGTGAGCACTCGGGCTCCCAGAGACTTCTGAAGACTCCCACAGGGGGAGGGGGATTCAAAGGGGCTGACATTGCTGGAACGACAGGACTGTGAGAGGTTTTATAGGAGCCAGATCCTTCCCTCTCCTTAGGTAAGTATCTGTTTGTTTTTGTTTTGTTTTTATTTACTTTAGCTTTAAAACTTGTCCCAAAAGTCATACAATATATGCTTTACATGAATGTGCAGATAATTAATATAGTTTATATTTTTATTTTTGTTGTGATGATAAAGTATAAACAAAAATTGCCTCTTTCTGCTGGATCCATTACTCTTCCAGAAATCTAAAATGAAAGGAATGATAATGCTGCCATATTTATTGTCTTTTAAAGTAATATTTCACTTTTTTTGTGGAAATACCATTATGCAGCATACTTTTGCACTCCTATAATGTTTCCATGTCACATTGTCCAGGTATCTAGCTGACATTGAGATTTAGCACCTCTGTAAAAACATGTCTCTTCCAGGTGCATATTTAAGTACAACTGTTCCTTCTAAACAATACTAGTTGCCTGGATGTCCTGTTGATTTATTTGGCATCAACAGTGCATGGATCACATACCTGAAACAAGTGTGTGGCTAGTCTAGTAAGACTTCAGTCAGAAATGTCTGGTGATGTATCTGCTTCTTTTGGGTCTATGACAAAAAGTATTAGAGGCAGATGATCAGCAGGAAAACCAGGCAACTGGTATTTTTTGTATTTGATTTTTTTTTTATGTAGATTTGGCAGCCTCCATATCTCCCTCATTTTAGGTGTCCATTAAGAGCAGTAGCTTAACAATGGGGCTTGCAGAGGTCTTGACCACACCAGGGGCCCTTGGACCAGAGGGGCCCTCCCTCAACCACAGTATTATCTCTTTATTGGTCCTGTGCTTGTAATGATCACTTATTTAAATGCTTTGAAAGTTAATAATGATTAACAAGCTGTTCCCCATCCCCTTCTTGCACCTCTGACATGGTAGTTATCCTTGGCAGGTTTTGGTGTGCCATATCAATTGTTATGTATAGAGTGCCTGGGGGGCCCAATGTAAAACTCTCCCTGGGGCCCACAGCTCCTTAGCTACGCCACTGATTATGAGACATCTGTATATAACCCTTTTAGGGGTCGGAACTATGCACACAGTGTAGATACCTACAGATCTGGCACCTGCAGGGGTGGCATAATGACATCACAATGCATTTCCCCATAGGGTTTTCCGTCTTCTGGGTTCAAAATTGTGAGACAGGGAAAATTTCATTCAAAAATAAAAAAAAATGTGTAAATTTATATGTAGTTCAAATTGTTCATATGCATTCATTTATGTGCATAATTTGCTGCTAATGAAGTCACAACTTTTCCCAAGCCTTGTTTTTGTTAGTGATGCGGTAAAAGGAAACTCGAAGAATCCTTAAAAAATGGAAAAACAAGAGATATTTAGACTAAAAACATTTAACGCACCATGGGTTTGATTCACTAAGACAAATAGCACGCCTTATCAAAGTTAGAAAACCAAGAGATATCACGGCACTCTAGCCCCAAAAGTGTGTGCTTGGGCTGTAAACAAGAGTTTCAAAGAAGGAGAAGGATTCAGCCCAGAAAACTAGCACTACACCAGCTTATAATGCAATATAGAAATTATTTACTGAACAATATGAACCACTACATCATAGCTAACCACTTGAGGACCACAGTGGTAAACCCTACTAAAGACCAGGCACATTTTAACTAAAATGGCCACTACAGCTTTAAGGCCAAGCTTCAGGGCCGCACAAAACAGCACACGAGTGATCACCCCCCCCCCCCCCCCACCAACAGAGCTCTCTGTTGGTGGGGTCTGATCGCCCCCAACTTTTTTTTTTTTTTTTTTTTAATAAATATTTATCTGTGCGTTTTTTAAACAAAATGTGCTTTTTTTTTGCTTTGTTATTCCCCTCCCTCCCTGCATCCAGCCAATCATGCGATCGGCTCTCATAGGCTTCTGCCTATGAGAGCCGATCGCTCTCTTGTCCCCCAGGGGGACAGCCGTGTCACACGGCTGTCCCCAGTACAGCGCTGCCGCTGATCGCAGCACTGTACTTTGTAAATAGACGGCGATCACACCGTTTAACATTATAAATCACATAGAGCAAAAGCAAAGAAAAAAAATATATATATATATGTATATATATATATATATATATATATATATATATATATATATATATATATATATATATATATATATATATATATATATATATATATATATATATATATATATACTAGCTGGACACCCGGCATTGCCCGGGTATGTATTTGGCTAGTGTTGGCTCTGCCCACTTTTCCCAACCCTAACACACAATTACTTAATGACCAAGTATGTGAGCTTTGCAGTCTTTGGCATCAATAATTTGCAATGAAATAAAATTAATCTGATTGGATGTGGCTCCACCACTTTTATGAATTTGAACCCCAAATCTTCCAATGGCCAACTGTATCAGGTACACGGGATTAACAGTGCAAGAATGGCAGCAATTAAATATTCCCCTTAAAAATCAATAGGTGGATTTTGATTGGCTTTTATGGGCTCCACCCACTTTTCTGAATATTAACCACTTGCCGACCAGGGGATATTACAGTGATCGGTGCTGCGTGGGCTCTACAGCTTGCAGCACCGATCAGGAGTGAAGCAGGGCGATCAGACTACCCCCCTTTTTTCCCCACTAGGGGGATGTCCTGCTGGGGGGGTCTGATCGCTGCCGGCTGCATTTGCTTAGCGGGGGGGCTCTTCAAAGCCCCCCTCCACAGCGTTCTCCGCCGTCTCGCCGCTCCCACCCTCTCCTTCCCCCTGTGAGCTGCGCAGGACGGATTTCCGTCCTGCGCATTGAAGGATAGGCTTCAGCCTATCATATGCCGGCGATCCCTGGCCAATCAGAGGTCGGGGATCGCCGATCTGCCTTACGGCGCTGCTGCGCAGCAGCGCCGTATGATGTAAACAGCGGGGATTTCTCCCCGCCTGTTTACATTTTGCCGGCGAGCCGTGATCGGCGGCTCTCCGGCTGTTTACGGAGACACCCTCCGTGAACTGACATGGAAAGGCCGCTCGATCGAGCAGCCGTTTCCATGGTAACCCGCAGAGGACCAGTTTACGCCAATCGGCGTTAGCTGGTCATCAAGAGGTTAATCCCAGTCACCCAGTGACCAACTGTGCAAAGTTTGAGAACCCTACCATTAACAGTATAAGAATGGCTGCAGTTTACATTCGCACAATGAAATTTGTATTTTTCTCCACCCACTTATTTCCTAACATTGTTCAGGTATGTATTTGGCTGGTGTTGGCTCCGCCTACTATTTCTAACCCTAACACACAACCAACAATAACCAAGTTTGTGAGCTTTGCGGTCTTTGGCATCAATAATTTGCATTGAGATTAAACAAATCTGATTGGCTGTTTGTGGCTCCACCCCTTTGTCTGAATTTGAACCCCAGTCACATAATGACCAACTGTACCAGGTTTAAGGCTTGTGCCATTAACAGTGCAAGAATGGTAGCAATTACATATTCCCCTTGTAAATCAATAGGTGAATTTTGATTGGCTTTTTTAGGCTCCACCCACTTTTCTGAATATTAATCCCAGTCACCCAGTGACCAATTGTGCAAAGTTTTAGAACCCTACCATTAAAAGTGTAAGAATTGCTGCAATTTACATTTGTCAGTGAAATTTGCATTTTTCTCTGCCTACTGAAGACCCGGCATTGCCCAATTATGTATTTTGCAGGTGCTGGCTGCGCCCACTTTTCCTTACCCTAACACACAAGTTAGCTTTGCGGTCTTTGGCATCAATAACTTTCATTAAAATGAAACAAATCATATTGGCTGTTTGTGGCTCCACCCCTTTTATAAATTTAAACCCCAGTCACCCAATGATCAGCTGTACCAGGTTTGAGGCTTGTGCCGTTAACAGTGCAAGAATGGCAGCAATGAAATTGTGTTTGGCATCAATAATTTGCATTGGAATGAAACAAATCTAATTGGCTGTTTGTGGCTCCACCCCCTTTCTGAAATTGAACCCTAGTCACCCAATGATCAACTGTACCAGGTTTGAGGCTTGTGCCATTAACAGTGCAAGAAGTTTGAATATTAATCCCAGTCACCCAGTGACCAATTGTGCAAAGTTTGAGAACCCCGCCTTTAACAGTGTAAGAATGGCTGCAGTTTACATTTTCTCAGTGATATGTGTATTTGTCTCCGCCCACTGATGACCCCGGTATTGCCCGATTATGTATTTGGCTGGTGTTGGCTGTGCCCACTTTTCCTAACCCTAACACACAATTACTTAATTACTCAATGACCAAGTTTGTTAGCTTTGTGGTTTTTGGCATCAATAACCTGCGTTAAAATGAAACAAATAAGATTGGCTGTTTGTGGCTCCACCCCCTTTTATCATTTCAAACCCAAGTCACCCAATGATCAGCTGTACCAGGCTTGAGGCTTGTGCCATTAACAGTGCAAGAATGGCAGCAATGAAATATTCCCCTGAAAAATCAATAGGTAATTTTTGATTGGCTTTTGTAGGCTCCACCCACTTTTCTGAATATTAATCCCAGTCACCCAGTAATTAACTGTGCAAAGTTTGAGAACCCTACCATTAACAGTGTAAGAATGGCTGCAGTTTACATTTTCCCAGTAAAATTTGTATTTGTCTCTGCCCACTTATGACCCCGTGTTGCCCGCTTATGTATTTTGGCGGATGTTGGCTGTGCCCACTTTTCTAACCCTCTCACACAATTAATCAATTACTCAATAACCAAGTTTGTGAACTTTGCGGTGTTTGGCATCAATAATTTGCATTGGAATGAAACAAAGCTAATTGGCTGTTTGTGACTCCACCCCCCTTTCTGAAATTGAACCCCAGTCACCCAATGATTAACTGTACCAGGTTTGAGGCTTGTGCCATTAAAAGTGCAAGAATGGCAGCAATGTAAATATTCCCCTTGAAAATCAAAGGGTGAATTATGATAGGCTTTTGTAGGCTCCTGCCACCTTTCTGAATATTAATCCCAGTCACCCAGAGACCAACTGTGCAAAGTTTAAGAACCCTACCATTAACAGTGTTAGAATGGCTGCAGTTTACATTTTCCCAGTAAAATTTGTATTTGTCTCCGCCCACTTATGAGCCGGCGTTGCCCTTTTATGTATTTGGCTGGTGTTGGCTGTGCCTACTTTTCTAACCCTAACACACAATTAATCAATTACCAAGTTTGTGATCTTTGCGGTGTTTGGCATCAATAATTTGCATTGAAATGAAACAAATCTAATTGGCTGTTTGTGGCTCCACCCTCTTTCTGAAATTGAACCCCAGTCACCCAATGATCAACTGTACCAGGTTTGAGGCTTGTGCCATTAACAGTGCAAGAATTGCAGCAATGTAAATATTCCCCTTGAAAATCAGTAGGTTAATTTTGATTGGCTTTTATAGACTCCACCCACCTTTCTGAATATTAATCCCAGTCACCCAGCGACCAACTGTGCAAAGTTTGAGAACCCTACCATTAACAGTGTAAGAATGGCTGCAGTTTACATTTGCCAGTGAAATTTGTATTTGTCTCTTTTTGGTTATGAGCATAAAAAGTATCCTATACTTTATTCCAGGTAATGTACTATGTGTGTGCCAAATTTCATTCAAATACGTTCAGCCGTTTTTGCGTGATCGAGTAACAAACATCCAAACATCCAAACTTTCCCACTTATTATATTAGTAGGATTTAATTTTTGTATTTCTATAATGGCCATTTGACAGTCATTCATTTATTTTTCCACTTATAGGTAAGATTACAGTTTATATCATTTCATTTTCCTTAGCTCAAGCTGATTGCATTAGGTTCTTGACCATGCCTGACTGTCTGAAATAACCAAACTGTGCTGTGAAACATGTTCAGGACTATTTGATACTTTTCTGCAAACTCAGGAGCCAAGGGATCACATGAGGTGTCAGAAGGTGGCCATTCAGTCACCCAGGCAGCAGCTGTCACATCTCAGATGGATTATCAACTCTCACCTTTTGGTCCAATCTTACCTTAGTGAGATAAATAAGAGAAAATTACATTTTATTTATCACTAGCTGGTCGCCCGGCGTTGCCCGGGTATGTAATTGGCTAGTGTTACCTCTGCCCACTTTTTCTAATCCTAACACACAATTACTCAAGGATGACCTAGTTTGTGAGCTTTGCAGACTTTGGCATCAATAATTGGCATTTAAATGAAATAAATCTAATTGGCTGTGGCTCCACTCCTTTGAAAATCAATAGGTGAATTTTGATTAGCTTTTTTAGGCTCCACCCACTTTTCTGAATATTAATCCCAGTCACCTAGTGACCAACTGTGCAAAGTTTAAGAAACCTGCCATTGACAGAGTAAGAAAAACAAAAGTTTGCTTTCTTAAAACAAACAGAATTTGCGATAATTCAGGTTGGAGTGAGCATAAAATGTCTCCCAGTGCATCACTGTTGAATATATGCAAATTAACCATTGTCACTCTTAAAAGTTATCACACCTCCAGAACTGCTGGAATGCAAAAATGTGTCAGCTTGTTAATTTGTACAGAGCCATAATAATCCAACATGCATACAGACTGTTTTGGATTGTTTGATCCTCATCAGTGCAAGCCATGGATTAATTTGACTCTATGCAGTAGGGCTTGTAACACCGAGAGGTACAGACTAACCAGCCAGCTCATGGTGACCCAGAACTCATTGGAGTGTGTAAGGGACTACAATGGTCCTAAAAGCCCCCTTACTAAGATGTTAAGAAAAACAAAAGTTTGCTTTTTTAAAACAGAAAGAATTTGCGATAATTCAGGTTGGAGTGAGCTTGAGTTGTCTCCCAGTGCATCACTGCTGAATATATGCAAATTAACCATTGTGCCCTTAGAAGCTAAACACACCTCCAGTGTAACAGTGTAAGAATGGCTGCAGTTTATATTTTCCAGTGAAATTTGTATTTGTCTCCGCCCCCTTTTTGGTTATGAGAATAAAAAGTATCCTATGCTTTATTCCAGGTAATGTACTATGTGTGTACCAAATTTCAGTTTACATTCTAACAGTGAAATTTGTATTTTTCTCCACCCACTGATGTCCTAATGTTTCCCGAGTATGTATTTGGCTGCGGCCACTTTTTTTTTAACCCTAACACACAATTGTCAATAGTCAGTGACCAAGTTTGTGAGATTTGTGGTCTTTGGCATGAATAATTTTCATTGAAATGAAACATATCTGATTCGCTGTTTGTGGCCCCACTCCTTTTCTAAATATTTAACCCCAGTCACCTAATGATCAACTGTACCATGTTTGAGGCTTGTGCCATTAACAGTGCAAAAATGGCAGCAATTACCGTATTTTTCAGAATATAAGACACTCCGGACTATAAGGCGCACCTAGGTTTAGAGAGCAAAAACCAGGGAAAAAAATTACTAAACCTAGGTGCATCCATGGTCCAGGAGTGTATTATAGACCTTTCTCCACAAGATGTACCTTTCTAAGTTACACTTCCCAGCTACACCAACCCCTGCTGCCCCCACTAACTATACTATATTACATCACAATTCACTTACCCCCAGAGCCGGGACAAGGTCCTCCAGCACCCAAGGCTGAGACACCAAAATGCGCCCCTCCATCCCTCCCACCCCAGCTGTCACACACTGATTGCTATTAGACTAAGAGAGAAGTTTAAATTGTGCTGACACAAGGCTAATGCGCTGAGAGGGGGCGGCCCGGCCAGGACAAATACTGTACTGCCATGTTACACAGCAGCTGCTGCTATGCCGCTCAGAAGGACTTTGGATCGGGCTGCTGCTGCTTTCTCCCCATCGCAGACGTTATTACATTAATTTACATGGCAAAAGAAACAAGCACCAGATCGGTAAGCAGGCACATTCGGACTTTAAGACGCACCCACTTTTTCTTCCCACTTTTGGGGGACAAAAAGTGCGTCTTATAGTCCGAAAAATATGGTAAATATTTGCCTTGAAAATCAATAGGTGAATTGTGATTGGTTTTTGTAGGCTCCACCCACTTTTTTGACTATTAATCCCAGTCACCCAGTGACCAACTGTGCAAAGTTTTAGAACCCCACAATTAATAGTGTAAGAATGGCTGCAGTTTACATTTTCCCAGTGAAATTTGTGTTTGTCTCCGCCCACTGGTGACTTGGCATTGCCCAGGTATGTATTTGGCTGGTGTTGACTCTGCCCACTTTTTCTAACCCTAACACAAAATTACTTAATGACCAAGTTTGTGAGCTTTGCAGTCTTTGGCATCAATAATTTGCATTGAAATAAAATAAATCTGATTGGCTGTGGCTCCACCCCTTTTCTGAATGTGAACCCCAATCACCAAATGGCCAACTGTACCAGGTACAGGTGATTAACAGTGCAAGAGGCTTGTGCCATTAACAGTGCAAGAATGGCATCAATTAAATATTCCCCTTAAAGATTAATAGGTGGATTTTGATTGGCTTTTGTAGGCTCCACCCACTTTTCTAAATATTAATCTCAGTCACCCAGTGACCAACTGTGCAAAGTTTGAGAACCCTACCATTAATAGTGTAAGAATTGCTGCAGTTTACATTTTCTCAGTGAAATTTGTATTTGTCTCCACGTACTGATGTCCCAACATTGCCCGATATGTATTTGGCTGGTTTTGGCTGCGCCCACTTTTCCTAACCCTAACCCTAACACACAATTACTCAATGACCAAGTTTGTGAGCTTTATGGTCTTTGGTATCAATAACCTGCATTAAAATGAAACAAATCAGATTGGCTGTTTGGGGCTCCACCTCCTTATATAAATTTAAACCCCAGTCACGCAATGATCAACTGTACCAGGTTTGAGGCTTGTGCAATTAATAGTGCAAGAATGGCAGCAATGAAATATTCCCTGAAAAATCAATAGGTCATTTTTGATTGTTTTTTGTAGGCTCCACCCACTTTTCTGAATATTAATCCCAGTCACCCAGTAACCAACTGTGCAAAGTTTGAGAACCCTACCATTAACAGTGTAAGAATGGCTGCTGTTTACATTTTCCCAGTAAAATTTGTATTTGTCTCCGCCCACTTATGACCCTGCGTTGCCCGCTTATGTATTTGGCTGGTGTTGGCTGTGCCCACTTTCCGAACCCTAACACACAATTTATCAATTACTCAATTACCAAGTTTGTGAGCTTTGCGGTGTTTGGCAACAATAATTTGCATTGGAATGAAACAAATCTGATTGGCTATTTGTGGCTCCACCCCCTTTCTGAAATTGAACCCCAGTCACCCAATGATCAACTATACCAGGTTTTAGGCTTGTGCCATTAACAGTGCAAGAATAGCAGAAATATTCCCCTTGAAAATCAACCAACTGTGCAAATTTTGAGTACCCTACCATTAACAGTGTAAGAAAAACAAAAGTTCGCTTTCTTAAAACAGAAAGAATTTGTGATAATTCAGGATGGAGTGAGCTTAAAATGTCTCCCAGTGCATCACTGTTGAATATATGCAAATTAACCATTGTTACCCTTAAAAGCTAAACACACCTCCAGAACTGCTGGAATGCAATGATGTGTCAGCTTGTTAATTTGTTTAGAACCATAATAATCCAACATGCATACAGACTGCTTTGGATTGTTTGATCCTAATCAGTGCATGGCATGGATTAATTTGGCTCTATGCAGTACGGCTTGTAACACCGAGAGGTACAGACTAACCAGCAAGCTCATGGTGACCCAGAAGTCACTGGAGTGTGTAAGGGACTACAATGGTCCTAAAAGCCCCCTTACTAAGATGTTAAGAAAAACAAAAGTTTGCTTTCTTAAAACAGAAAGAATTTGCGATAATTCAGGTTGGAGTGAGCTTGAGTTGTCTCCCAGTGCATCACTGCTGAATATATGCAAATTAACCATTCTACCCTTAGAAGCTAAACATACCTCCAGTGTAACAGTGTAAGAATGGCTGCAGTTTACATTTTCCAGTGCAATTTGTATTTGTCTCTTTTTGGTTATGAGAATAAAAAGTATCCTATACTTTATTCCAGGTAATGTACTATGTGTGTGCCTAGTGTTGGGCGAACAGTGTTCGCCACTGTTCGGGTTCTGCAGAACATCACCCTGTTCGGGTGATGTTCGAGTTCGGCCGAACACCTGATGTTGTTCGGCCAAACCGTTCGGCCGCATGGCCGAACTAAGAGCGCATGGCCGAACGTTCGCCGAACGTTCGGCTAGCGCTGTGATTGGCCGAACGGGTCACGTGGTTCGGACCCGAACGCGCTCTGATAGGCCGAACTGTCACGTGGTTCGGGTAAATAAATACCCGAACCACGTCATATTTCCGCCATTTGTCTGTGGGTTTAGCTTTGGGTAGGCAGGCAGGGTAGTTTGCGCTCCAGCCACGCTAGCCAGGGTCCCCCCAGTCATTGTGTCGCTGCTGGGAATAGTAGTACAACGCTCGCTCAGCATTCTGTTTACTGCCACTCTGTGTACCTCACTCAGCCACACTATATAGCATTCTGTTTACTGCTCTGTGTCTGCTGGGAATAGTAGTACACCGCTCGCTCAGCCACACTATATAGCATTCTGTTTACTGCCACTCTGTGTCTTCTGGGAATAGTGGTACACCGCTCACCCGCCACTGTATAGCATTGTGCTCTGTGTCGCTGCTGGGAATAGTGGTAAACCGCTCACCCGCCACTGTATAGCATTGTGCTCTGTGTCGCTGCTGGGAATAGTGGTACACCGCTCACCTGCCACTGTATAGCATTGTGCTGTGTGTCGCTGCTGGGAATAGTGGTACACCGCTCAGCCACACTATATAGCATTCTGTTTACTGTTCTGTGTCTGCTGGGAATAGTAGTACACCGCTCGCTCAGCCACACTATATAGCATTCTGTTTACTGCCACTCTGTGTACCTCGCTCAGCCACACTATATAGCATTCTGTTTACTGCCACTCTGTGTCTGCTGGGAATAGTAGTACACCGCTCGCTCAGCCACACTATATAGCATTCTGTTTACTGCCACTCTGTGTACCTCGCTCAGCCACACTATATAGCATTCTGTTTACTGCCACTCTGTGTCTTCTGGGAATAGTAGTACACCGCTCACCCGCCACTGTATAGCATTGTGCTCTGTGTCGCTGCTGGGAATAGTGGTACACCGCTCACCCGCCACTGTATAGCATTGTGCTGTGTGTCGCTGCTGGGAATAGTAGTACACCGCTCAGCCACACTATATAGCATTCTGTTTACTGTTCTTTGTCTGCTGGGAATAGTAGTACACCGCTCGCTCAGCCACACTATATAGCATTCTGTTTACTGCCACTCTGTGTACCTCGCTCAGCCAGACTATATAGCATTCTGTTTACTGCCACTCTGTGTCTTCTGGGAATAGTAGTACACCGCTCACCCACCACTGTATAGCATTGTGCTCTGTGTCGCTGCTGGGAATAGTGGTACACCGCTCACCCGCCACTGTATAGCATTGTGCTGTGTGTCGCTGCTGGGAATAGTGGTACACCACTCATCCACACTATATAGCATTCTGTTTACTGTTCTGCGTCTGCTGGGAATAGTAGTACACCGCTCGCTCAGCCACACTATATAGCATTCTGTTTACTGCCACTCTGTGTACCTCGCTCAGCCACACTATATAGCATTCTGTTTACTGCCACTCTGTGTCTTCTGGGAATAGTAGTACACCGCTCACCCGCCACTGTATAGCATTGTGCTGTGTGTCGCTGCTGGGAATAGTGGTACACCGCTCAGCCACACTATATAGCATTCTGTTTACTGTTCTGTGTCTGCTGGGAATAGTAGTACACCGCTCGCTCAGCCACACTATATAGCATTCTGTTTACTGCCACTCTGTGTACCTCGCTCAGCCACACTATATAGCATTCTGTTTACTGTTCTGTGTCTGCTGGGAATAGTAGTACACCGCTCGCTCAGCCACACTATATAGCATTCTGTTTACTGCCACTCTGTGTACCTCGCTCAGCCACACTATATAGCATTCTGTTTACTGTTCTGTGTCTGCTGGGAATAGTAGTACACCGCTCGCTCAGCCACACTATATAGCATTCTGTTTACTGCCACTCTGTGTACCTCGCTCAGCCACACTATATAGCATTCTGTTTACTGCCACTCTGTGTCTGCTGGGAATAGTAGTACACCGCTCACCCGCCACTGTATAGCATTGTGCTCTGTGTCGCTGCTGGGAATAGTGGTACACCGCTCACCCGCCACTGTATAGCATTGTGCTCTGTGTCGCTGCTGGGAATAGTGGTACACCGCTCACCCGCCACTGTATAGCATTGTGCTCTGTGTCGCTGCTGGGAATAGTGGTACTGTATAGCATTTCTGTACTGCCACTGTACTGCTGCCAGTCAGCGTGTACTGTAAGGATAAGTGAAATGAGGAAGAAATCCGGTGAAAGAGGGAGGGGCAAGGGAAGAGGTGTTTCCCCTGACGGTTCACGTACAGGCCACAGGGGAGCACCCAAGAAAACCCACTCAATACCGCCCATGTTGTCCAGGACAACAACCCTCACAAATCCAAAAGAACAGGACCAGATAATTACTTGGATGACCTCTCAAGCGTCCAGCAGTGGGTTAAGCAGCACCAGCACATCACGCACGAGGTCCGAGTCCTCAGCCAGTTACAAGGAGCCAGTGGGCACAAAGCTGACACAACCGGCAGCGACACCACGCACACAACTGCCAGATAACCAGTCCGATGAATTACCTCAGGACACAATGGGGTATTCGCAGGAGCTATTCCCAGCCCAACAAACTTCCACCTTTCAAAGGTCAATGGAGGAACAGCCAGAAATGTTGTGCCCGGATTCACAACCATTAACTGTGGGAAATGCACCGCGCACTGAAATACAAGGCGAGTCCGAGGAGGACTCGGAAACCCAAATCCCAGAGCAAGTTGGGCAGTGTTAGGTTGCGGGAAAGCTGTTGACCGCCCCACTATGATACGGACCACCCAAGCGCAGAGTCTAAGTGACCACGGGTCTTCACCCACGACCCCTTGAGGGGGAAGCAGGACCACTACCCCAGGAGGGGGAAGTGGAACTTCGCTGCCTAGTGCCCACCAGGTTGTGCTCAGGATAATCCCACAGTGGGTTGGAGAACAGGTGACGTCTCAGTGTGGAGAGCCAGGTACAGGCGTACTCGGGGTCAAGACAAGCCAAGGTCAGGGCAGGCGGAGATCAGAATGGTCAGGGACAGGCCGGAGGTCGAGGCAGGCAGCAGACGGTCAGTAGCAGAGAGACAAGCCAGGGATCGAGACGGGCAGCAGACAGGAGTAGTCGAGGTCACAAGCCAAGGGTCAATACCAGGAAAACAATCAGTATAATAACAGGTTCACTGGGCACACGCTGTATGAACAAACAGCACCGAACTAAAGGGCAGGCCTGTTTAAATAGAGCAAATGGGCGCCAAAATGAGCGCCTGCGCGTGCGCACAGCGCGCAGCGAGGAGCGCGCGTGCGCGCGGCCCTATGTGCGCATGCGCGCAACCCAACGCGCGCACCGCGCCGCGCGCGCCATGACAGTTTACAGGGACTACAAATCCCAGCGTGCCCGCGCGCGCGCGTGTAAGGACGCGCCCGCGAAGACGCTGGAGGGAGCCAGGCCGGTGAGTATGACAGGCAGGAGGGGTTGCAATTGCAGGAGGTCGGCCGACAAGATCTGGAAGACGACATTGGAGTGAGCTGCGCAGAGGTTGTTCTGGGGAGCTCTACTCCACGGCGGCGGCCCCCCACAATGACATATGACGAGTATGAGGAGATGGAAGAGGAGGGTATGGACAATGTGGACAGAGACCCAGATTTTGTTTGTGAACGAGAACATCGCCGTCGTAGCAGCAGCACAGATGAGTCTGTTGAAGAACCCACTGCTGCACGAGTTCGCCTTGTACCACAAGGTAGGCGGCGCGCAATTTCAGGCACCACAAGCGTGGAAGTTCAAGTGAGAGGCAAAAGAGGAGCAAACAGAAATCGCCAGCAAGGCAGGTGCTCCAAAGTCTGGGCTTTCTTTGAAGACTGCACTGAGGATGTTACCATGGCAATTTGCAAGGTGTGCAAGACCCGCCTGAGCAGGGGGAAAAGTATTAACAACCTCTCCACCACCAGCATGAGCCGCCACATGCTATCCAAACATCCCACTCTGTGGGCAAACGCGGCAGGACAGGGTACCAGCAACACTGCCTCCCTTAGGTTCACCAGACTCACCACCAGACCCGCCTCAGCTGCAGCAGTAGCCCAGCCATTGCGTGGTTTACAACATTCACAAACATCAGACGACGCTGACACTGTCACTTTCCGGAGTAGTGCTCTTGAGGTCTCCCAGTGTTCATCAAACACAACAACCAACAGCCCTTCCATGTGCAGCGCTACGGTTCAGTTGTCTGTGTCGGAGATGTTTGAGCACAAGAGGAAATTGCCAGCAAATGACCCCCGGGCCGTTGCAGTAACAGCCAGCATAGCCAAGCTTCTGGCCTGCGAAATGCTGCCATATCGAGTGGTGGAGACAAACAGCTTCAAGGGCATGATGTCAGTGGCCATCTCACGTTACGTGGTTCCCAGCCGCTACCACTTTGCGCGCTCTGCAGTGCCTGAGCTGCATGAGCACGTGGTCAGCAAAATAACCCGAAGCTTGAAGAATGCCGTTGCCTGCAAGGTTCACCTCACTACTGACACCTGGACGAGTGCGTTCGTCCAGGGTCGATACATCTCCCTTACCGCGCACTGGGTGAACCTTGTGGAGCCTGGCAGCGATTCCTCACCTGCTACGGCGCGGGTGTTGCCCACGCCGCAAACAGCTGCACCGCCGTCCCTCCCACTGGATAACAACAGCAGCACCTACCTCTCTGACTCCTTCTCCTCCAACGCATCTCAAAGCTGTACCTCATCCAGAAACGCTAACCCAGCAGCAGTAGGATCGTGGAAGCAGTGCAGCACAGCTGTTGGCATGCGTCAGCAAGTGTTGCTGAAGCTGATCTGCCTTGGGGATAAGCAGCACACAGGGGAGGACATTTGGAAGGGAATAAAGGAACAGACGGATTTGTGGCTGGCACCGCTGGACCTGAAACCGGGCATGGTTGTGTGTGATAATGGGAGTAATCTCATTCGCGCTTTAAGGTTGGCTAAGCTGACACACATCCCTTGCCTGGCGCACGTGATGAACCTAGTAGTTCAGCAGTTCCTGAGGACATACCCAGGCGTGGACGATCTTCTGTTGAAGGTGCGTCGAGTGGCCAAACATTGTAGAAATTCCAGTACTGCTTCGGGGGCACTCGCCAAGATGCAGGAGCGCTTCAGTCTCCCCCACCATCGCTTGCTGTGTGATGTCCCTACGCGCTGGAATTTTACGCTGCACATGCTAGCCCGCTTTTGTGAGCAGAAGAGTGCAGTGGTCCAGTACATGACGGCACAGTACCGAGGCGCATCCGGACAGCTGCCAAGCTTCTGTGGATCCGATTGGGCCAACATGTTGGACCTCTGCCAAGTCCTCCAAAATTTTGAGCAATCCACGTTGCTTGTGAGCAGTGACAACTCTTCAGTCAGCATTACCATACCACTGCTGTGTTTACTGAAGAGGTCAATGTTGAAAATCAAGGAAACAGCTGTCATGATGCAACTGGGGGAATCTGAAGGAGAAAACGATCAGCGTGATGATACCAACATCAGGCCATCCGCCTCAGGGAACGCTGGCCCCAGCAGCTATGACGAAGAAGAGGAGGAGGAACAGCTGGAGCAGGAATTTCATGCCACCACTGACGAGGGCCAGAGCGGTGCACGTTGGACTTCCACAATTCAGCGCGAATGGTCAGCAGAAGCAGACCAGGAGGAAGGTGACGACTATGATGCATCACAACAACTATCACAACGCTCACAAGAGGATGATGAGGATTCTGGTAGGACTCTGGCACACATGGCTCAATTCATGCTAGACTGCATTGAACGTGACCCACGCATTGTGCGCATTCTGGACAACACCAATTACTGGGTTTATACCCTTCTGGATCCACGGTACAAACACAATGTTCCAAAACTGCTTGAAGAAAGAGTCAGACAGGTCAAAATGGAAGAATACCAGCAGGCCCTTGTGGAGACTTTAGAGAGGAGATTGACATCCTCCCCCTCCTCTAGCCAGTTGTACGCCGACAGACTGACTTCCGCAAACCCAGGACGACCAGGAGGGCAGCAAACAACGCAAGCCGCAGCTAGTGCCCAAAAGGGAATGGTATCGGCAGTGTCCTTGGAGTGGGAACATTTTCTGACACCCATGCAGCAGCAGCCCACTGAACAGCAAGCGTGCAGATCCACCTCCAACACCGATCGCCTGGAGAAGATGGTCAAGGACTACATGTCAGATGACGTAGCTGTGTCGAACAATCCATCTGCACCCTTCAACTATTGGGTATCGAAGCTAGACACCTGGCACGAACTGGCAATGTACGCAATAGAGGTGCTGGCTTGCCCGGCAGCCAGCGTTATGTCGGAACGCTTTTTCAGTGCTGCCGGAGGCATCGTCACAGATCGGCGTATCCGCCTCTCCACAGAAAATGCAGACCGTCTGACTCAAATTAAAATGAATCAATCCTGGATTGGAAATGACTACGCAACACTCCAGGACCCCAACCAAGTAACATGACCAATGAACATCTGGGATGGTGTAGCGTTTCCGGTCCCTGTTTATTGAACCTCTCATCTGTATTACATTTATGACTGCATGGCGGCAAAAAGCATTGCTGCTATATCCGCACGCTTTTTGTCCTCATGCAAGGCCTGGGTTGTTGTGTCTCAAAAAGCATGGCCTTCTCCTCCTGTGCCTCCTCCTGTTCCATCACGTCTGCTGCTGCTGGGTTAGCGTTGCCGCGTGGTCCCTGTTTATTGAACCACTTATCTTTATTACATTTATGACTGCATGGCGGTACAAAGCATGCTATCCGCACGCTTCTTGTCCTCATGCAAGGCCTGGGTTGTTGTGTCTCACAAAGCGTGGCCTTCTCCTCCTGCGCCTCCTCCTGTTCCATCACGTCTGCTGCTGCTGGGTTAGCGTTGCCGCGTGGTCCCTGTTTATTGAACCACTTATCTTTATTACATTTATCATTTATGACTGCATGGCGGTACAAAGCATGCTATCCACACGCTTCTTGTCCTCATGCAAGGCCTGGGTTGTTGTGTCTCACAAAGCGTGGCCTTCTCCTCCTGCGCCTCCTCCTGTTCCATCACGTCTGCTGCTGCTGGGTTAGCGTTGCCGCGTGGTCCCTGTTTATTGAACCACTTATCTTTATTACATTTATGACTGCATGGCGGTACAAAGCATGCTATCCGCACGCTTCTTGTCCTCATGCAAGGCCTGGGTTGTTGTGTCTCACAAAGCGTGGCCTTCTCCTCCTGCGCCTCCTCCTGTTCCATCACGTCTGCTGCTGCTGGGTTAGCGTTGCCGCGTGGTCCCTGTTTATTGAACCACTTATCTTTATTACATTTATGACTGCATGGCGGTACCTCATGCAAGGCCTGGGTTGTTGTGTCTCACAAAGAGTGGCCTTCTCCTCCTGCGCCTCCTCCTGTTCCATCACGTCTGCTGCTGCTGGGTTAGCGTTGCCGCGTGGTCCCTGTTTATTGAACCACTTATCTTTATTACATTTATGACTGCATGGCGGTACAAAGCATGCTATCCGCATAGAGATGAGCGTAATGACCTAATTACGATTTTGCGAAATTTCGCGTAATTAGTGTAATTACGATTATGGCCGTAAGTACATAATCGTAATGAAGAAGGATTTCGCGAAATTTCGCGTAAGCGTAATTTTCGCGTAATTTTCGCATTACAGTCGTATCATGCCGTAATTTCGCATCAAACGCTACCGTAATTTCGCGTTAAACCGTAATGCTCCGTATAATATAAAAAAGCCGCCGACTTTAAGGGTTAATAGCAAAGCCCCCTTAAATGCTAAGAGCCTCAAATTTGGAGAATATATTAAGGAGATCAGGAGGAATAAGAGGAAAAATTTTTTTTTCAAAAAGACCTTATAGTTTTTGAGAAAATCGATGTTAAAGTTTCAAAGGAAAAATGTAAACATTTAAAAACCCGCCGACTTTAACGGTTAATAGCAAAGCCTGCTTAAAGTTTAGGAACACCAAATTCCCAGGGTATATTAAGGGGATCAGTGGGAATAAGAGGAAAAAATTTTTTTTCAAAAAGACCTTATAGTTTTTGAGAAAATCGATTTTTAAGTTTCAAGGGCGAAAATGTCTTTTAAATGCGGAAAATGTCAGTTTTTTTTGCACAGGTAACAATAGTGTATTATTTTCATAGATTCCCCCAAGTGGGAAGAGTTTTACTTACTTCGTTCTGAGTGTGGGAAATATAAAAAAAAAACGACGTGGGGTCCCCCCTCCCAGACCTCTTTAACCCCTTGTCCCCCATGCAGGCTGGGATAGCCAGAATGCGGAGCACCGGCCGCGTGGGGCTCCGCACCCTGACTATACCAGCCCGCATGGTCCATGGATTGGGGGGTCTCGGAAGGGAAGGGGCAGCCAAGCTTTCCCCTCCCCCTCCGAGCCCTTGTCCAATCCAAGGACAAGGGGCTCTTCTCCACCTCCGATGGGCGGTGGAGGTGGAGGCCGCGATTTCCTGGGTGGGGGGTTCATGGTGGAATCTGGGAGTCCCCTTTAAAAAGGGGTCCCCCAGATGCCCACCCCCCTCCCAGGAGAAATGAGTATAGAGGTACTTGTAGTACCCCTTACCCATTTCCTTTAAGAGTTAAAAGTAAATAAACACACAAACACATAGAAAAAGTATTTTAATTGAACAAAAAACATAACCACGAAAAAAGTCCTTTAATATTCTTAATTAACCATTAATACTTACCTGTCCCTTTAAATAAATGATCCCACGCAATATCCTCGGAAATGTTCTATCAGTTACAATGTAACAAAGTTATTATGTAACAACTTTGTTACATTGTAACTACGCCGCACCCGACGCCACTCGTCGCTCAGCCGCCGCATACGCGTCCGTGCAGGACGCTAAGTCCCCGCAGCTCCCGCTGTCCACCCCGCCCACATCTGTCACCCACATGTGGGTGACATGTGGGTGACATGTGGGAGAGGCGGGGAGGGCAGCGGAGCCGGCGGGGACTTATCGTCCTGCACGGACCCGACAGAGCTCTGAGCTATATAGCTCAGAGCTCTGAGAAGCATCTTTGTATTTGGGCTCCAAGGAGCCCCATTGGTCCTTAGCAGACCAATGGGGTTCCTTCAAATCAGAAGGAACCCCATTGGTCTGCTAAGGACCAATGGGGCTCCTTGGAGCCAGGGGCGTAGCAATAGGGGGTGCAGCGGTAGCGACCGCATCGGGGCCCTTGGGCCAGAGGGGCCCCGAAGGGCCCTCCCTCAACTACAGTATTAGCTCTCTATTGGTCCTGTGCTCATAATAATCACTTCTATAGATACTTTGAATAGTGGTAATCATTAACAAACTGTTTCCCATCCCTTCCTTGCACCTCTGACTCTGTAGTTGCCATTGGCAGGTTTTGGTGCACCGTATCAATTGCTATGTATAGAGTGCTTGGGGGGCCCCATTGTAAAACTTGCATCGGGGCCCACAGCTCCTTAGCTACGCCACTGCTTGGAGCCCAAATACAAAGATGCTTTCGAGAGCTCTGAGCTATAGCTCAGAGCTCTGTCGGGTCCTGCAGCGCAGACGCGGCGGCGGCGGCGGCGGTGAGTGACGTCGGGTGCGGCGTAGTTACAATGTAACAAAGTTGTTACATAATAACTTTGTTACATTGTAACTGATATAACATTTCCGAGGATATTGCGTGGGATCATTTATTTAAAGGGACAGGTAAGTATTAATGGTTAATTAAGAATATTAAAGGACTTTTTTCGTGGTTATGTTTTTTGTTCAATTAAAATACTTTTTCTATGTGTTTGTGTGTTTATTTACTTTTAACTCTTAAAGGAAATGGGTAAGGGGTACTACAAGTACCTCTATACTCATTTCTCCTGGGAGGGGGGTGGGCATCTGGGGGACCCCTTTTTAAAGGGGACTCCCAGATTCCACCATGAACCCCCCACCCAGGAAATCGCGGCCTCCACCTCCACCGCCCATCGGAGGTGGAGAAGAGCCCCTTGTCCTTGGATTGGACAAGGGCTCGGAGGGGGAGGGGAAAGCTTGGCTGCCCCTCCCCTTCCGAGACCCCCCAATCCATGGACCATGCGGGCTGGTATAGTCAGGGTGCGAAGCCCCACGCGGCCGGTGCTCCGCATTCTGGCTATCCCAGCCTGCATGGGGGACAAGGGGTTAAAGAGGTCTGGGAGGGGGGACCCCACGTCGTTTTTTTTTTATATTTCCCACACTCAGAACGAAGTAAGTAAAACTCTTCCCACTTGGGGGAATCTATGAAAATAATACACTATTGTTACCTGTGCAAAAAAAACTGACATTTTCCGCATTTAAAAGACATTTTCGCCCTTGAAACTTAAAAATCGATTTTCTCAAAAACTATAAGGTCTTTTTGAAAAAAAAATTTTTCCTCTTATTCCCACTGATCCCCTTAATATACCCTGGGAATTTGGTGTTCCTAAACTTTAAGCAGGCTTTGCTATTAACCGTTAAAGTCGGCGGGTTTTTAAATGTTTACATTTTTCCTTTGAAACTTTAACATCGATTTTCTCAAAAACTATAAGGTCTTTTTGAAAAAAAAATTTTTCCTCTTATTCCTCCTGATCTCCTTAATATATTCTCCAAATTTGAGGCTCTTAGCATTTAAGGGGGCTTTGCTATTAACCCTTAAAGTCGGCGGCTTTTTTATATTATACGGAGCGTTACGGTTTAACGCGAAATTACGGTAGCGTTTAATGCGAAATTACGGCATGAACGAAACGCGAAATTTCGCGTTGAAAATTACGCTTACGGTATTTTCAATTACGATTTTAATGGCAATTTCGAAAATTTCAGCTCAACTCTATATCCGCACGCTTTTTGTCCTCATGCAAGGCCTGGGTTGTTGTGTCTCAAAAAGCATGGCCTTCTCCTCCTGCGCCTGCTCCTGTTCCATCACGTGTGCTGCTGCTGCTGCTGGGTTAGCGTTGCCGGTCCCTGTTTATGGAACCTCTTATCTTTATTACATTTATGACTGCATGGCGGTACAAAGCATGCTATCTGCACGCTTCTTGTCCTCATGCAAGGCCTGGGTTGTTGTGTCTCACAAAGCGTGGCCTTCTCCTCCTGCGCCTCCTCCTGTTCCATCACGTCTGCTGCTGCTGGGTTAGCGTTGCCGCGTGGTCCCTGTTTATTGAACCACTTATCTTTATTACATTTATGACTGCATGGCGGTACCTCATGCAAGGCCTGGGTTGTTGTGTCTCACAAAGCGTGGCCTTCTCCTCCTGCGCCTCCTCCTGTTCCATCACGTCTGCTGCTGCTGGGTTAGCGTTGCCGCGTGGTCCCTGTTTATTGAACCACTTATCTTTATTACATTTATGACTGCATGGCGGTACAAAGCATGCTATCCGCACGCTTCTTGTCCTCATGCAAGGCCTGGGTTGTTGTGTCTCACAAAGCGTGGCCTTCTCCTCCTGCGCCTCCTCCTGTTCCATCACGTGTTCTGCTGCTTGTGCTGGGTTAGCGTTACCGGTCCCTTTTCCTGGAACCTCTTCTCTGTATTACATTTATGACTGCATGGCGAAAAAAAGCATGTTACCTGTGCAAAGAAACATGACATTTTCCACATTTAAAAGACAGTTTTTCCTTTGAAACTTTACAATCAATTTTCTCAAAAACTATAAGCTCTTTTTCAAATATTTTTTTTCCTCTTGTACCCACTCCCAAGGTGCACATACCCTGCTAATTTGGGGTATGTAGCATGTAAGGAAGCTTTACAAAGCACGAAAGTTCGGGTCCCCATTGACTTCCATTATGTTCGGAGTTCGGCGCGAACACCCGAACATTGCGGCGATGTTCGGCGAACGTTCGCGAACCCGAACATCTAGGTGTTCGCCCAACACTATGTGTGCCAAATTTCATTCAAATCCGTTCAGCCGCTTTTGCGTGATCAAGTAACAAACATCCAAACATCCAAACTTTCCCATTTATTATATTAGTAGGATTGGTGTTTTTTTTTAGTCTCATTCTGAAGCATAGGAATCATTCCAGCACTTCAAGACAGTACAAAGCTTAATTAATCCAGTTCAATTTATTCCAACATTCCGGAAATTGCAATCAACACTCACAGGTCCATCCTCAGGGCTAGTCACTTGTGTTAGTGATGTGTGTAGCATAAGTAGTTGTGGCTGCCTTAACTGTTGCAGTGCTTGTTGGAACAGTTCTTTCACTGGATTTATGGTGGAGGCTATACAGCTTTTACAGTTTAAAGAGTACTTATAGAGAAACTCCAACCAAGAATTTGACTTTATCCCAATCAGTAGCTGATACCCCCTTTTACATGAGAAATCTATTCCTTTTAACAAACAGACCATCAGGGGGCGCTGTATGACTGATATTGTGGTGAAACCTCTCCCACAAGAAGCTCTGAGGACTGTGGTACTTTTGACAGTTTGCCACAATGTAAAAACTCTTTACTAATTCTGAATTATAATTTATTAATGTTGCTGACCACTGAATAGAGCTTTAACCCAATGTGTAATTATAATTTCTGTAGAATGTATATATATAATAGAGTAAGTGCCTCAACCTTCAAGCAAGAAGAAGAAGTAGCGCCCTGCCCCCAGGACCGGTACAAGCAAGAAGAACGGGCTGGTCCAAGCAAGAAAAAGAAGTAGTGTCATATCAAATCAAACCAAGGGCAAAGAGGAATAATTTGCATATTCAGTAGCAGTGCATTGTGGGTAACCGCAAATGTTCACTTATAGATGAACTATGTATGGATGAGGACCAAATGTCTGAAATAGGCTGTCACATGTGGTGTGATATGACTATGTAAAACTTAAAACTATAGGCTTGCTTGACTTACCAAGGGTGAAAAGGAATAATTTGCATATTTAGTAGTGGTGCATTGTGGCTAATCATAAATGTTCACTTATAGCTGAATTATTGCAGATTTTCTTCTGTTTTAAGAAGGCAAATTACACGAAGCTTTGATTTTTTTAGTAGAAGGTCTTTTTGGTCCCTTTTATCCCCGTATACATTCCGAGTGGTTTGGGTCACCCTGAGCTGCTTGGTTACTCTGTTGTTCTGGTCCAAGCCCTAGCTCATACAGCCATATCAATCCTTGCCATGTACAGATGAGTACCAAAAGTCTGAAACAGGCTGTCACATGTGGGTTTGATATGACTGTGTAAAATTTAAAGCTATAGGCTTGCTATACACCAGTGGTTCTGGATGCTTGCTTGGCTTACTAAGTGGGAAAAGGAATTATTTGCATATTTAGCAACAGTGCATTGTGGGTAACCACAAATATTCACTTATAGCTGAATTATTGCAGATTTCCTTCTGTTTTAAAAAGGCAAATTACACCAATACAGTGTGCGGCATTGCAGGAAGTGACGACAGTGGAACGCACGATGGAACATGGAAGAGGTGAATCATCCCCGCCCGCTGGCTCTTACTAATAGTGGTGGCTGCTACTGTGCTTAAGCAGGAGGGGGAGTGCACATGGGAGACACCGGTGAGGGGGGGGGGTTCCTGCTGAGCTTAAGCAGGAGGGGGAGCGCACATGGGGGACCCAGGTGAGGGGGGGGGTCCAACCCCCCTCCCCGCCACTGTGCCCAATACCCCCTTCCTGCCCTCTACCCTCTTATGCTATGCCATGGGTCGGCTAGTGTCATATAAATCAATAGGTCTGAAGGTAAGCCTGTTTTTTTTAGAATTATACAGGAAAGATTCACATATTCCACCCCCTTTCCTGGAGTTTTGCATTATGGGTATGGTTGCTCCTTAATATGAAGTAGAAATGTTTAAAATGTATTCTCTTTTAACCTCCCCAGCGTTCAATTTCCCCAGGATTTCTGTGCAAACAGTGATAAAATTTATTTTTAAAACTTTTTTTTTTCTGTAACTTGCCAAAATGTGTCAAGCAAGGGTCTAGTATACAGTGCAGGAGAGTATTGATGTGTATGCATGTTTACACTGTTCACAGCATGTTTTTTTTGAACTGACATTTCTGTCCATACCGCTAGGGAGGTTAAAATAGTGACGTTGTGTTTTACCACTTTTCGTAGAATCTGTCTGCTACGTAAACTGTTTCGTAATTTAATATAAGTAAATATTTTGTTTCCATTTCAGTTTGCCGGAAGTAGGCATTTCATTATCTTGCAACAGTAAACTGGCAACAGTACCTGGCAACAGTAAACGGTTTGTTGTGCAGAACACCCAATGAAGTCCTACTTCCTGTCTGGGGGTTACCTGTATTGTACAAGAGGCAAAATATAGGCATCTCTGCTGTTATTGTTCATGAATTTACTATCTACTCACTGTGTAATGAGGGAGGGGATGACCACGTACCTTAATCCTTTGTTTAACTACTTTCGGACCACCCTAGGTTAAATCTACGCCCTGTTTTGACGCTGATCTGGCTGCCAGGGCGTAGATTACAACTCACCACCGCTGTGAGCATCTGCCTTTTTGTTGCTTCCTCTGATCTCGCCGCTGTCTCCCATTGCAGGTCACTCGCCCTGCCTGTCTCTATGATGAGCCCTGTGAGCCAGTCAGGAGCCAATTACATTGGCTCCTGGCCTTGTTTATCAATGTAAGCAACGCCCATTGGCTTACATTGATAGACACGGTCAGGAGCCAAAGAAAGTGGCTCCTGACCGGCTCGCAGGAAATCTGCCGTCATAGAGATGGCAGAGTGGGAGGCCCAGGTTCCCGACGTGTAGCGGTGACGGCGGTTGCAGTGGTTATTTGTGGTGATTTGTCGGATTTCCCTAGTTTCTGTACCAGCAGTCTCTGGTTCTTAAGAGGGCAGAGACCACTGGTACTTACAGTGGGTTGCAAAAGTATTCAGCCCCCTTGAAGTTTTCCACATTTTGTCATATTACTGCCACAAACATGAATCAATTTTATTGGAATTCCACATGAAAGACCAACACAAAGTGGTGTACATGTGAGAAGTGGAATGAAAATCATACATGATTCCAAACATTTTTTACAAATAAATAACTGCAAAGTGGTGTGTGCATAATTATTCGGCCCCCTTTGATCTGAGTGCAGTCAGTTGCCTGTAGACATTGCCTGAAGAGTGCTAATGACTAAATAGAGTGCACCTGTGTGTAATCCAATGTCAGTACAAATACAGCTGCTCTGTGAGGGCCTCAGAGGTTGTCTAAGAGAATATTGGGAGCAACAACTCCGTGAAGTACAAAGAACACACAAGACAGGTCAGGGATAAAGTTATTGAGAAATTTAAAGCAAGCTTAGGCTACAAAAAGGTTTCCAAAGCCTTGAACATCCCATGGAGCACTGTTCAAGCGATCATTCAGAAATGGAAGGAGTATGGCACAAATGTACACCTACTAAGACAAGGCCATCCACCTAAACTCACAGGCCGAACAAGGAGAGCGCTGATCAGAAATGCAGTCAAGAGGCCCATGGTGACTCTGGACGAGCTGCAGAGATCTACAGCTCAGGTGGGAGACTCTGTCCATAGGAAAACTATTAGTCATGCACTGTACAAAGTTGGCCTTTATGGAAGAGTGGCAAGAAGAAAGGCATTGTTAACAGAAAGCATAAGAAGTCCTGTTTGCAGTTTGACACACGCCATGTGGGGGACACAGCAACCATGTGGAAGAAGGTGCTCTGGTCAGATGAGACCAAAATGGAACTTTTTGGCCAAAATGCAAAACGCTATGTGTGGCGGAAAACTAACACTGCACATCACTCTGAACACACCATCCCCACTGTCAAATATGGTGGTGGCAGCATCATGCTCGGGGGTGCTTCTCTTCAGCAGGGACAGGGAAGCTGGTCAGAGTTGATGGGAAGATGGATTGAGCCAAATACAGGGCAAACTTGGAAGAAAACCTCTTGGAGACTGCAAAAGACTTGAGACTGGGGCGGAGGTTCACCTTCCAGCAGGACAATGACTCTAAACATAAAGCCAGGGCAACGATGGAATGGTTTAAAACAAAACATAGCTATGTGTTAGAATGCCCCAGTCAAAGTCCAGATCTAAATCCAATCAAGAATCTGTGGCAAGATCTGAAAACTGCTGTTCACAAACGCTGTCCATCTAATCTGACTGAGCTGGAGCTGTTTTGCAAAGAAGAATGGGCAAGGATTTCAGTCTCTAGATGTGTAAAGCAGGTAGAGACATACCCTAAAAGACTGTCAGCTATAATTGCGGCAAAAGGTGGTTCTACAAAGTATTGATTTAGGGGGGCGAATAATTACGCACACACCACTTTGCAGTTATTTATTTGTAAAAAATGTTTGGAATGATGTATGATTTTCGATCCACTTCCCACATGTACACCACTTTGTATTGGTCTTTCACGTGAAATTCCTATAAAATTGATGCATGTTTGTGGCAGTAATGTGACAAAATGTGGAAAACTTCAAGGGGGCCGAATACTTTTTTAACCCACTGAAAGTGGTTAAAAACTTGGGACTAAACAACTGATTTTACCTGACCACTTTTTCTTTTTAGCATGGTTAATATTGTTTGAGAGAATCTGGAACACTATTTGTAAAAATCCTTTTTTTGTAAGAATTTTTCTTTAGCTTCTTTATGACCGCGTCACCTCAATGGGTGTGATCGCGGTGGCAGCCGATCTATGTAAAGTTCTGGGGCCAGGATTTGCAGGAGATTGCATGTGCCCCTTTGCACGCATTTCCATTTGGATGATGGAGCTCTGCTCCGTCTTCAGTTTTCCAGCATCGCTCGCCGCTAGGAGACTGTTAGATGGCGAAACCGCAGTATAATTACTCTGTACAGTGCTGCAATCTACAACATCGCTGTACTGGGGACAGCTGTGTGACACGGCTGTCCTCCTGGGTGGCAAGTTAGTGATCCGCTGTTATAGGCTGAAGTCTATGGTAGCCAATCGCACTGTTTGGTGGGTGGGGGGAGGGAGGGCTGGGAAAATAAATAATTAAAAAAAGAATTTATTTATTTAAAAAAACATACAAATATTAATAAAAAATAAACATCCTGGGAGCAATCACAGCCCATCATAAATCTCTATTGGTGGGCAGAAAAGGGAGGGGAGATCACTTGAGTGCTGAGTTGTACGGCCCTGCAGCGAGGCCTTAAAACTGCAGTGGCCTGTTTTGTAAAAATTGGCCTGGTTAAAAAGGGGGTTTAAGCCCAGGATCCTCAAGTGGTTAAGAGAACTTAAAGAGAGAAGATATACAATATAGGGTGCCCTGTTTATTTCCTGTGGGCCCCTTTTACACTTACCGTGTTGTGATGCACTGCATCACACTCGTCACTGGAAGCAATTAAAGTCAATGGTAATGCAAAATTTTTAATTTTTGGTGCAGTGGGTATGCTCAGGTGCAGATTTTCAGATGACATGAGGTATACACATGATTGGGTGCGACTTTTTGAAGGAAGCTTGCCAATATTTTCATTGTCAATGTGATCTGATGTCTGCAATGGTGCGGTGCATCGCGGTGAAGTTTCAATTTTAATATGCGCAGATCGCATTGCACCAAGGGTAAAAGCAGCCAATACCAAAAAAGCAAAACAATACTAGTAGCCTGGCAGTCCTGCTGATCTTTTTGGCTGCAGTAGTGCCTGAAACACACTTCAGAAACTAGCATGCAGCTAATCGGGTCAGACTTGGGTCAGAAAATCAGATCTGCATGCTTGTTGAGGGCCTATGACTAAACGTATTATAGGCTGAGGATCAGCAGGACAGCCGGGCAATTTGCATTGTTTAAAAGGAAATAAACATGGCAGCCTCCATATTCCTCACAGTTCAGATTCCCTTTAAAGTGAATGGGAACCTCATTTAAAAAAAATGAAGCAAATACTTACCTAAGGAGAGGGAAGGCTCTGGGTCGTATGAGCCTTCCGTCTCCTCTCTCGGGGCTCTCTATCCTGTGCTGGCTCCCCCCCCCCCATTTCAATCCCCCACCGAAAGGGTATTTGGAAGTCTTCGGGAGCCGTGTCCGCTCCATACTGCACATGCGTGAGCGTGTGAGAGAGCGTGCTTGCGCAGGCGCAGTACAGGGCGGCCCTTCTTCAGGAGCACTGGGGCTCCCTGAAGACTTCTGAAGCCTCCTTTGGCCGGGTAAAGCAGTATTTGACTAATTTAGTCAAATACTGCTATCGGGCGAGCCAGCACTGGAATGAGGGGACCAGGAGAGGATCGGGAAGGCTCTATAGGACCCAGAGCCTTCCCTCTCCTTGGGTAAGTATCTATCTCATTTTTTTAAAATGCGGTTCCCATTCACTTTAAGAAAGTTGAGCTTTCAAACATTTTTTTTTCAAACTCTGTCATAGAAAAATCAAAGTAAGCTTTAATGTGAACTTGATTTACACTGGAAAACCCAAGAGAGCGATATCTTTTTTTTTTTGAGAAACATTACATCTTATATAATATATGCTTCCCTTAGTGACTCTCATTTTTCATCTTGGCTTTCATTAGTACTTTCGTATTTTTTAATGGTTGTTTAATGTGTAATTGGACATTTAAACTTATGCATATTCATGTGGGTACAGATCTAGCCAAACAAGACAGAGTAACCCGGGGATATATATACGCTGGTTAAGCTGTTCCTTTTTTACGGAGTTTTCTGCTAGTGATGCTGCCGCCTTATCAGACAGCTGCACCTGTAGCTTACATGTTGTGCTTCTGGTTATTAGCAAGAGTAAACAAAGTGTTGTTTTGGGAGGTATATAACTGCGGAGAAAAATATGAAGCAAGGAAAATATGCTATTTTGTTTTCCAGAACTGCTGCCTCCCCCTTGATAAACTGTTTATAATATCTGGCCTTTCGAGCGGCAGTACGTGACCGAGCTAACAGTACAGGGGGTTTCTCGATTTACGACTGGGAAGTGTTCCAAGATAGTCTTGCGTAAATCAAACTTTGCATAAATTAAACAATGTTTTGCCTTTTGAAAAATCTTAGTAATTACTAGGCTTGTGCTAAATGCGCATCATTTGATCCCTTAACATAAGGGGGAAAGAGAAAAAAGAATCTTCCTGCAAGGTTATCGGTACGCTGGAGAGTTCTCAAGGTTGTGTTCTAGAAAAACACACATGTAGTCCAAATGTTACACAACATAAACAGCATGTTAGCGTTGCAGTCAGTTATAATGTCTAAAAGTACGATCCACATGCATGTTAAAGGAACACTATTGATTAACATGTTTTTATCGACTGAGTTAGGAATAGTTTAGGAAGTGCTGTTAAGTACGGGTGTATACTTTTAAATGCTTATCTCTTTGTTTACTGTTATCAAATTCCTTTTACACTTACTGATGGCATCTGAGGCAAAATCTGACGGGACTACTCATTCATGATTCCCTCCCACTACATCTGTTAACCTTGTGTGTGAGAGCAAGCTCTCACTGCCTGTCTCTGACTGAGCTGTCTCCAGAGAGAAGAGGAAATGTAACTTATTTGTAAATCTATGTGAAACCTGACACCCCTTTTCATATGCAGTCTGATATGCAAAGAACAGTGTAATATTGAAGCAAAACTTTGCAAATGCAACATTCAAACTGAACTAAAATATACACACAATGAATTAAAGCTTTTGCCTCTGATATTTAACATGAAAAGTAGGAAAATGTTTACACAGCTACCTAGACATTTTATGTACATTGTCATTTTAGAACACTTGGTTTGATAGTGTTTCTTTAAACCAAATCTGAACTGAGTGTGAACACACATACACACACACACACACACACACACACACACACCTTAAAATATCCTTTCAAATTCACATCATTGTGAAACGCAGCAGCTGCAATTGATGGTGTCATTACACTCAGAGGCATCACTAGGGTTGGTGTCACCTTGTAAGAAACTATTGATGTTAACCCTACAACCTCACCAGAATAAACAAAATCAAAAATACTTCACCCTCACCAGGTTAAATAAAACCAATAATACTTTTTATTAGGGGGTTGGGGTGTACAGTCCATTGTGATATGGATGATATAGAGCTGGGGTATATAGTCCATAGGCATGAGGAGGGTACAGGGGGCAGTATATGGGGTATCATGTTCCTCTCAGTTGGTGGCAAGTAACGACAAATCGGGCCACTATTAGTACAGTTGTCTCCTCTTCCCCCAGTAGGATGTAGCATTTCCTCTCCTCATCTGTGGAGGTGAAATTGGGGATATGGGTGTAGAGGCTTACTATGGGGAGATGGAGCAGTACCACACTGGACACACCTGCTATGGAGGGAGGAATTAAGGATTGTTATACTGGACACGCTTTGCTATGGATGGGTTCTCACCATGCTTGCTGTGCGGAAGAGAGAGGGGTGCCACACCCGATACACTTGCTATTGTTGGTTGGAAGGGTTACATCTACACTGCACTTCATGAACCATGCATGTTCAGTAGAATAAATTGTTTGTGTAATGTGCATGACTGATTCCTCTTACGGGGCATGCACGGTTTACAAATCTCCTGCATGCACAGTAAAAATGTGAGAGATAATAGTTGCAAAATCTTCCAAAAGAATAGTTCTGACTGGCAAGCAATTTAACTCAACTATGTTTGTCAATTCGCACTGTAGATTAAATTGGACTAAGAAGTCTTCAGTGTACTGCTAGCAAAGGTCTACCTGGTCACTAGGGGCCCCCTTCATCCATCTTATTAGCTTTGCATTGGTGCTATGCTGGTAATGAACAGCTCGATATGTGCATTGCACAGTGGTAAGCCTGAACACACTGTATTCTTACTCTAAATACACCTCTCTGATGCTGCAGCTGTCCTTGGTAGGTTTTGGGTAGGGATGAGCTCCAGATGAAATCGTAATGAGTTTCATTTGGATTTCATCCTCCTAATTAGTGCAGCTGAGCGTGTGTGTGTGGGGGGGTTAAATTTACCCAACAGCCATCTTCTTTAACCCACGGTCACGTGACTACAAACACTTCTCCTTTCGGGTTGAAGGAGGAAACATAGTAGTTATGTGACGCAGCTTGGAACACAGCGTGGCATGCGCAGTGGGACAAGTTAAAGAAGAAGGCTGCTGGGAAATATTAACTCCCCCACACACCCGCTCAGCTGCACTAATTAGGAGGATGAAATCTGAATGAAACTCATTCGGATTTCATCCGAATTTAATCCGGAGATCATCACTGGTTTTGGGGCTCCATATCAATAGTGCATGGGCCCTATGTAAAGCTTGCTCCGGGGCCCCAAGCTCTTTACTTACGCCACTGAATATTATAAACAACTTGTGTTGATCAATTTATTTGAAATTTGTGTAAGTTAAAAACACTTATCACCTAGTAAACTATTTACAAAAAAACCCCTCTCTTTTCATGCTGTTTAATATCTTTCCATATACTGTATATTTACCAATTTGACAAGTTATTATTATTATTATTATTATTATTATTAATAATAATTTATTTTTTTCATTTTGATCACAGCCTATCCACTATCCTTTAGATGTTCTACGAGGACAATGATGAAAAGAAAAGACATCTATCATAGTTTTTTAGAAGTCCAATTGGCACTCATATGGTGATCTTTCAGCCAAGCTATCTGTTTTTTTTTAATGATCTTTCTGACTAGTTTTGAGACATAAGTCTAATTTCTTAAAACTTAAAACTGTTTCTTAACAAAAATAAGCTCATAGGAGATATAGCTGCTGATAACTTTTCAAAAGACAAAAATAATAGCATTTATAAATTACAAATGTTGTTTCTGTTTTTAGTCCAATGGCACTTTCGAGGAATTCTATTTACGTTTCTGGGAATTTTTTTAAACATGTTGTAACATGGTCCACATACATCTATCACTAGTTTTCCAATTTGTTGTATGTGTTGCAATCTTACATTTCATATTGAAGATAAAAAATAACTGAGAGGGCTGAATGAGGTCATAGATGGTTTTACACGATGTATGTCAAGGCTTGTGGATAAGATAAGCAATATTACTGCAGAGACATTTTAGCTACTACAGTATTTGACATTTTGCTCAAACACACATGATGGTTGTTTAGTGCCCTGCATGGTCACAAATAATTATGAAATTCTATTATTTCTACTACCATGACGACTACTACTCAGAAGCTATATTGTATGTTTGCTTGGACATTAACTTTCAAATAGCAGCAAACAAAAAACATCAGTGGAACTCAACAATTGTAGAGGAATAAGTATTAGGGCCCTTTTCCACTAGCGAAGTGATGCAAATGCGGCTACTTCGCCACATCACTTCCGCTTGCAATTGCGTCACTTCCGCATCTCTCAACCCGGAAGTGAATGGAGAAGATGGAACGCGGATGCTGGTGGATACAGCCATGCGAGAATCTGCAGCATGTTGCAGATTCTTGGATCACTGTGCACCACTCCGCATAACCAGCACACAGTGGAAACTGTTCCATTGGCATTCTTTAGTTACAGTTTGGTCGTGGTGTGATGCGACTATGTAGCCGCATCTCACTGCATGTAATGGAAACTGGCCCTTATATTCAGTATTTTTTTTTCATGGTAGTAATCGGTTTAGTGATTTGGCATTTGGCAAGATGTTTGCTAAATTAAGCTTTTTTTCTGCAATTCCAAATGTGATAATGCTTAAAGAGACACTGAAGCGAAAAAAAAAATATGATATAATGAATTGGTTGTGTACTATGAATAATTACTAGAAGATTAGCAGCAAAGAAAATATTCTCATACTTTTATTTTCAGGTATATAGTGTTTTTTCTAACATTGCATTATCCTATAATATGTGCAGATTACACAACACTCAGCATTCAAAATAAGTCTTTCAGAGCAGTCTGTGAAGTAATGACATCTCCTCTAGCAGAGGAAAAGTAAACAGTTCAATTACAGTTGAGATAATAAAAGTCAGATCACAGCCCTCTCCACGACCAAGTTAGTCGGAGAGCTTAATAGCTTTTTTGCATAGCGATAACAGCTGGAGTTTCTCAACTCTTCCTGTACTGGAAACAATTACACAGATGTATCTGATCTTAATGTTTTTTTTCTTAGCTGTACTACACATACAAATCATAATATCATCATTTTTTTTCGCTTCAGTGTCTCTTTAAAGAATTGAAAAAAAAGTTGTTTTTTTAAATTAGAGTGACATAATATATTTGATATTGCTTTCCGTGTATACATTATTTATGCTGCTCAGCTGGTCCACACATAACAGGCACTGTCAATACTGGGAGGTTCAGGAGCTTCTTACCAATCAGTCTGTTTGTGCAGATGTGGAAAATAAGCAACATCTGTTCCTGCAATCTACAATTAATTATCCATGCAGTATAAGGTAGATATTTGGGCTGGCTGTGCAGAAATGAGTGTAACACAGTATGGAGTAAAAAAAGTAACACAACTTTGGCTTACAAGTAATTTTTTTCAAATCATAGTCGGTGGTGCAACTTGAAATAGAAAAGTAAATTGGAATTTCACTTTAAAACTACATGACTTGTTTTAAGTTGTTAGGGAAGCTTGTAGGCAAAATAAAATAATAACTAAAAGAATAAAAAATAACGTTTTGCTTTAAGATCTTTTATTTAGCAGGTTTTCATCTTTACGATCAATATGTTTTCATCTTACAAATATTCATATGAAAGGCGCTTTATATTTTTTTTTTTATTATTTTTCCCTTCACTATCACTACAGCACAGGTAATTCAATTCACCTTTCCTCTCATACGCACATATGCAGCAAACCTTTGCCAAGATAATTAGCAAGTAAAATTCATTGAAGTGAAATATGCAGTTAACAGCTTGCAATGTGTTCCAAATTGACTGTATACGCTGCTGATAAAAGCGCAACTAACTTGATATCGACTGATGCCAAGGACTTATTTACCACTCTGGAATTTATTTTATACTGTTCCAAATATTTGTGCTATTGATTGGTGTTTTGTGCAAGCCATTTAGGCTCTACAGAAGTTACAGTTTTTGTTATACTTTGTTAAAGTGAACCTATAACCCCACAAAATGTTACTCGCCAAGCGAACAAAATTGCTAAAATCTATTTTAACAAAGCAGCCTATTTAAAATGAGCAATATTTAAACATGTTTTTGACTGGAAGTGTTTCCTCCTCCTGCCTTATTAAATGTTAATAATCTTTAAAAATGTAACTCATATTTTGTTTGCACTATTAACCCACTTGACCTTGCTCATGGGTTTCCAGTAAAAGTGGGATCATACTTCCAAAACCAAAAATTCAGTCACTATTTAGTGATATAAAACAGAGTAACTGTCGCGAAAATCTTACAATTTAAATCACATACAAATAAGGACTACGTTTCTTCCTGAGTAAAATTAGCCATAAATTACTTCTCTCCTATGTTGCTGTCACTTACAGTAAGTAGTAGAAATCTGACATTACCAACAGGTTTTGGGCTAGCCCATCTCTCCATAGGGGATTCTCAGCATAATTCATTATAAAGACACACCTGAAAAAGATTTATACAAAAATGCTGGCCAGCCTCTCTGCTCACCGTACACTTTTTTTGGCAGTTGAACGGAGCAACTGCCATTCACTACGTGCATTTTGAAAATAAAGAAATCCTGTGAATCCCCATGAGGAGATGGGCTAGTCCAAAACTTGTCGGTTCTGTCAGATTTCTACTACCTACTGTAAGTGACAGCAACATAGGAGAAAAGGAATTTATGCTTGAAAGTGGGCCTTGGGTAGTGAAAAGTACAAATCCGGCCCTGTCTCCATGTAGTATGAAAGCTTACCTATACAATCTGATTGTAGGATTCAAAATCTTTGAGCCCTTCTACTACATGGAGTTGGTAAAATTGGCCAATCACTGACCAATCAAAATGGGATATGTGTACCAAGCTTAAGATGAGTAATGCATTTATTTCATTCTATTGTAGAAACTGTTATGCAAAATAACAATGATAAGACTGATAACACAAATCAATGATAATAATGCACACTATACAAATAAAGCTATAGACTACTGTAATGTTCATAGTCTGAAAGACACTATAGTAAGATCTAATAACCAACAAGTACAACAACAACAATCCCCCTAAAGCAGTAGAACTCAGCCGTTTCCTCGCACATAAGACCAATCTAATTATTTTCTCAGCAACAAAGCACTGATTGTTGGACAAGGGCTTTATAGGATGGATGGGCTGTTGTGCTCTTTGAATTTCTCTTGGCTATTACTGATATTCAGCTTTTAGTAGAAATGATCTGAAAGAACGATATTCATGATGAAGTGGTTTTTAAAGTGGAACATGACCGAAAGATAGTAGAAGGGGATATAAAAAAAAATCAATGCATTACAAAGGGAGAAGTTAAAAAAAAATAGAACATACTACTAATACTCACTCAAAAATAATCAGCACCAACTGCCATTATCTATAAACACACCCACTAACAATGAAATGTATGGCTAAAAGATGGTGGAATTTCTCTGCAAAAAAAGATAAAACAAGCAATCAGCTAATTAAGCCTAACACAACAGATCACTGCTCAGTCAAGCAGAACAAGGATCATGAGATAATTTTCCAACACAAGCTCAGAAGATAGAATCAGTTTTCTGTCTGTATTTTAATCATGCAAATTACATCATAGGATGTAAAATACATCATCAAAATGCTTGTGCTTCAGAGATACAGATTTTTTTTTCTGTATTTGTCCTGGCTGTGGGGGCTTCCAGACAGTCGCCTGTTCTACTTCATGACATAAGTTCAAGGTGAAAAATATTTTAGATGTGGATAGTCTGGTAAGGGGATATATAGTGTTTGTAGGTTTGCATTGCTGTACTGTGTTGTTATCTTTTGAAATTTATTTCACTTCCTGTCTTGACAGGAAGTGAAGAAATTTCCCAGAGAGTGAGGGAGGCAACAATGAATAAAACATTTACACAACGAATTGTGAAGTGTTAGAATAGATGACTAGTCGTTATTGCTGCCCCTTATTTCCTGTTCCTGGGACCACTGGTTTTCCTAAAAGGCTACAAAGCTCCACAGAAGTCTCAGGGACAGGATATGAGATAAAAAAATTTTTTCAAAGGGGACACATGAGTCAATAAAACCCTTAAAGGAGACCTCAGATGAAACAAGTACAAGAATTTTTACTTACCCTGTAGGCCATGGGCTCCCTCTCCGTCCTCCCGGGCCACTCTGTACTCTCACAATCAGCTACATGCACAGCCGTGGTCATGGTCCTGTGGATGGAAGCTTTCTGCACCTGCAGTTACAGTCTTAGCAAACTGTGTATACACAGAATGCTCCCATAAAAAAGGAGCCCGATTGACGGGGCACGAGTAGCCGCACAACTGGAGCAGTTGAGGTATTTACCAGGCCACACTGTGGGAGAATGGAGCAGCCTGGTAGGATAATGAAGGAGCTCACGGCCTACAGGGGGCTGGAGGAAGTCTCAGGTAAGTATAAATGCTTGTACTTGTTTCATCTCTGTACACTTTAAACAATACAATAAAATGTTTTATTGAAACTAGGCTTTAAGCACCTAAAAACGTGGAAACATAGTGAGCCTTAATTTTAGAAGTCCCAGATGTGCAAACTTGATTGGATGGAATTCCATAATATACATGAGTGTAATTGAGCTAACCATCACAGAATTGAATATCAATATGTTTGTACAACACTAATGGAAGCAAACAATCAACACTGGTTTCCATTTGACCCTGAAAGTTTTCATGCCACCCGGCATAGATTTTTAATACTAGAGTCTGGTGTAGATTCATGTTAGTCAATTGTTGAATATTTTTATCTTCCTGAGCCGGATAATAGCGAGCTTGTAAAATAGTGATCTCTACTATGTATGTTATTCTGATTGCAATTATTTTTTGCTAGAACATTGCGAGACTGAATTAAAGGAAAAATCCTCCAGCAAATTGAATGGAATGCTCTCATAAATATTGCCGTAGCTTTTGTTCCATTACAGTTTGTATTTAATTGCCAAAGTTTAGATGTAATTAAAAAAATTACAAACTTTTAAATAATATTTCATTGTAAATATTAATGTACTGTGAATTTTATTAGAATCTTTTATAATTAAAAATATATAAAGATTAAACTCCCGTTGAATAATAGTCTTTGTTTAGTTTTATTTATCTCCTTGATGCATCAGAGTGGAAATTAGGAAGATGGCATAAATTACCAAATAAAGGAGAATGCTGCATTTGTAAAACAGAAGTTAAAATGACAAGAATTAATATGACATGTAGAAATGCTATGCAAAGCGTTTTGTAATGTAGACTCATTTATTTTTCTTTTCTTTTTTTCTCTATTTTAATCTGAAGCCAGCCATGATTCCCTGTAATGGCTACAAATTAATTTTTCCTTTTATAAAAAGTCTGGAAATAGCAGAAAGAATGTACATTATTTTTAACTCCATGTTCATATAATATATACTGTGTAATGTTCAATTAGCTTATGTATTTCCTTAGAATGGGGGGCTTATGCACACCTTATTTGCTTCTTTGTGACTTTTGAAAAACGTAAAGGCAGGACATCGCAACATAGGTATTAGTAATCATTTTAAATTGTAAGTGCTTGTTTACACTAAGGCCTGGTGCACACCAAAAACCGCTAGCAGATCCGCAAAATGCTAGCAGATTTTGAAACGCTTTTTCTTCTTTTTCTGTAGCGTTTCAGCTAGCATTTTGTGGTTTTGTAAAGCGTTTTTGGTGTAGTAGATTTTATGTATTGTTACAGTAAAGCTGTTACTGAACAGCTACTGTAACAAAAAACGCCTGGCAAACCGCTCTGAAGTGCCGTTTTTCAGAGCGGTTTGCGTTTTTCCTATACTTAACATTGAGGCAGAAACGCCTCCGCAATCCAAAATCTGCAGCAGCCCGGGAGTATGCGTTTCTGCAAAACGCCTCCCGCTCTGGTGTGCACCACCCCATTGAAATACATTACCCAAGCGGATCCGCACCCGCAAGCGGATCGCAAACCTCAGCCGAACCGCTCTGGTGTGCACTAGGCCTTAGAGAAATGTTGCTTTTTTTAGTGCTGGCTATTTTAAAAATTGCCTTAAAAGCACTAGTGCAATATGAGCTTATGTGAGCGATGAGCTTTCTATCCAATCGTAAACGCGACTCCGGCACCATTTTCTAAACATTTGCGATTCAATAGAAAGTATAGGGAAATTGCAAAGCGCTTGAAAAAAGCACTTTGAATTGAGATTTCCCAAGCGCTTTAATGAATAAATATATTTTATTTAATTATTTCCGCTTAGAACAGCGCTTTCCGATTAGAAAAGAGTTTTTCTAAGCAAAAATCGGTCAGAAAGTGTTTGTAAAAGCACTTAAAAAACCCTCCTATATATTGATTAGCGCCTTGTGATAGCGCTGGCGATTTATAATGTGAACAAGGCCTTAAAGCCACAGACTCTTTCCCTGGCATTTTATGAGATAGTCTTTCCATGAATCTGACTGAGCACATCAGTACTCTTAGCCCTTTTTAAAGAGAATCTATAAGGTAAAAAGGTGCCCCTATGGGGTGCTTACCTCAGGAGGGTAAAACCTCTGCATCCTAATGAGGCTTTCCCTGTCTTCCTGTGTAGACCTGATCCAACGCTGGCACCTCCCAAAAAATCCCCCGACAAGCGTATGCGCACAGAAGCAGTAGAGCCTGCAGCGATATTTAACTTTGGAGTCCAGTGCAGGTGCAGCACCATCTTCCCCCTAGGGCTCCGGCGGAAATAGCAGAGCCCAATCATGTCTGCTCTACTGTGCAGGCATGAGAGGCCTGCACAGTAGAGTGGATCCGATCGGAACCACTCATATCAACACTTATGGTGCTGACATATAGTGGTGTTACTACATGGCAGAGAAACCTAACACCACACGCCCATGTGACTCTATGGCGGAGCTGCCGGTCCAATGTTGATAATGAGTAGTGACATTGAGAGCAGCTGATGGGAAATTCACTGCTTTCAGCTGCTCACATGAAAGAGGCCCGATACTGAAAGGACCCACATTGAGGATATCTGTTTTACCTCTTGACTATATGTCCTATTTACCACTCCTCTCTTTGTGGCTTTATTGCTTTATTGGCCTGCTTGGATGTGTCATGCTCTATGGAACCATGTCCAGATGTGCAAGTGTGAAGTCTCCGATCAAGCATCCAGAATGAAGATTCAGACATGCATGTTAGTCTGTGCCAAAGCATACAACACTGGCCCATCAAAAACCTGCCTTACTTGCACTCATTGCTACCTGATGATACAGCTTTGGTTAGCCTTCAGTATTTGTACTTGGCACTCCAGTTACAAAATGATTATCTAATACCAACCTTGGCTAATTTTTCTGTTTAAGTGAACCAATCTACTCAGCAGCACTGAAAAGGCTTGGTGTTTCTTGAACAGTTTTACAGCATCAGAACTCTGTTTTTCTTAACCAAGCCTCATTTGTAGCTGTACAGCAGAAAACTGCCCGGGCAGTTTTCCCCTTTTCTCCTGATGCTGTGCAAAGCATGATGGGATTTCTGATATTGTTGTTCTCCTTCTGTTTTGGCACACTTTTTTTATTTTTTATTGTGAATTTGAGATTTGAAGCCTAGCGCGTGCAGCTGGGAGGAGTGATCAGGACACAGGACCGTTGGAACTGTGTCTCATGCTCCCTATCACCTCCTGTCAACCAAAAAGATGGCTGCCTTCATTAAAAAGATAAGTGCCCCCATGAAATCACAAAGATTTGCCTTTTCTTTTAACCCCCCTGGCGGTATAAAAAAATCCACCAGGAGGCAGCGCAGCAGTTTTTTTTTTTTGTATTATATCATGTAGTGAGCCCAGGGCTCGCTACATGATAGCCGCTGCTCAGCGGCATCCCCCCCGCCCGCTTCTATCGCCTTAGGCGATCTCCGATCAGGAAATCCCGTTCAAAGAACGGGATTTCCTGGAGGGCTTCCCCCGTTGCCATGGCGACGGGGCGGGATGACGTCACCGACGTCACCGGCGTCGGGACGTCATTGGGAGTCCCGAACCACCCCTCAGCGCTGCCTAGCACTGATTGGCCAGGCAGCGCATGGGGTCTGGGGGCGCACGGCGCGACGGATAGCGGCGATCGAGCGCGGGGCAGCGGCGATCGGTGTGCTGATGCAGCTAGCAAAGTGCTAGCTACGTTCAGCACAAAAAAAAATTAAACAAATCTGCTGGGCCGGAGAAAACCTGCTGCGTGGCTTACCCCGAACTACGTTCGGGGTTACCGCCAAGGAGGTTAAAACAGGTTGGGTAAAAGATTATATCACCTATCTATTTTAAATAACATAACTAATGTAATTTAATCACAGTTATGTTTGTTTAGGCTGCAATTCCCCTTTAACATCTAATCCCTCTACCCTGACCTTTGACCTGTTACCTGCTTGTGATTAAATTCTGCCTGACCTGAAATTAGTTTGTGACCCGACTATGCTTGTCTTCAGGCCGCCCTTGACCATAGCTTGTTCTTCAACTCTGACCGTCGCAATGCAGTGTCACCTTTTCTCTTCTGTCACCAGTGGGACAATCCTGATGGTCATGACCTGGTAGCTACTAGGCAGCAAAGTAGTAAATTGGCCACTAGGGGTGGCAGCCCATCATCCCTGGTGGGTTGCTCTAGTACAGATCCATAGCCCCTTAGACTCCATGCCTTAGGAAGTCCCACACCTACCACTGGAACCAATGAAATCTGCACAGAACTGTGAAACTATAATGTCATCCATTAAGTCCCATCCCATACACAAGCTCAACAGCGGTCTTTTATGCAGCACAATTATCAAACAACTTTTGTTGTGAAACAAGTTGAAACAACCAAAAAAGTTGCTTGCAATTGTTTACACAACTGATAAGACTAATAAGATGTCAATCCAACTGTTGGCTGGATATCTTATCAGTCTTATTAGTTGTGTGAACAATAGCAAGCATCTTTTTTTTGGTTATTTCAACTTGTTTTACAAAAAAAGTTGTTTGATAACTGTGCTGCATAAAAGACCGCTGTTATATATATATAGTGTTTCAATATGTAGACGCAAATCTCCGAAGAGGCCGTTATGTCAGACGGCGAAACATGTCAGATATAATAGCGTCTGATGCCTCACCCCCCAACCATCCAATTGGATCATTCGGAACATACCTCCAATTCTACTCTGTACACCAGCGGTATGGTAACTATGAACTGTGAACGCTGCATCCCGCTACTAACCACAATCAATCAGTTTGCATGTGGATATCAGTTGATTACTGTGCATGAGCTTCGTACTAACAGCATTGGTTGCCACTCATGATTGCTTCGCTGAGGACACTTGCTGCCAGTCTCCATCATACTTGCGCAGTTTATATCTATGCTTTGCCATGTTTGATTGAATTGATTTATCACTCCATATCACCCACTTTGATTTTGATGCCTTTTATGAAGTATCACTTGGAGACTTGTCTATGTGTCATTGGGGACTGCGATTGAGTCCATACTTCCTACAGAGTCAATAGGCACAGACTTTTTCACACGACTGCGATTGAGTCCAATTGAAAAATAATCTTTGCTACCCATAACCACAGACATGGTCTGGATAGTTCTGGAATCCATTTGAGACATGAGGAACTGAATACATGTATCTCCTGGATATATAATTATCTCAGCTAACACATCTACAATCCAAAAGTGGCATTTAACCTGAAGTGCTCTTTTCCAAAATTGTGAAGCTGACAGAACTAAGTTCCATATACGAGTAGCTCCGGATGTACCCTGTAGTATATTCTCTTGGAGGACTGCAGCCTCTAAGAGATCAAGCTCTGGGGTGTTGGGTATTTGGCTTCCTTCAGGGCTTCATTGTCCCTGTTTTAACAATTTTATGTGGTATATGTCCCTATAATATGTACATGTATATGTGTGTTTTTGTAAAGTAATTTTTGTACAGCTATTTTTCACATTAAAAGTATTCTAGCATGCACCCAAGAGTCAGCTGTTCTTTACATGTTTTTGCTTGCTAGGTGATATCTTGATTTAAATTGTGACAATATCCAGAGGCGTATCTAGAGGGGTACAGGCATGGCTTGTGCCATGGGTGCCATAGCACAGATGATGCCATGCCTGCTCCTGTGCTGTGCCGCCATGCCTGCCCCAATAACTACCCATCAATCAGACTTCAGTTTAGATTAATTCTGTTATCTGGGGAACATGGCTATTTAATTTATGTATGTAGGGCACAAATTGCTTAGTTTTAGAAAAGAGGACAGAGAGGAAATAAGAAGAGGTATTTAAAAAAAAAAAGTAACTTCAGCAATATCCCAAGCCAAAAAACACAGGCAACCATAACACATCTGAGAGAGGATGCTGTTTTTAGAGGGGAAGGGGGCTGTGACTGGGAGGGGGCGCAATTTCAGTGTTTGCCATAAGCACCATATTACCCAGATACGCCCCTGACAATATCACTCTACCAAACATGTCAAGCAGAGCCAAGCCAAAGGGTAAATGTACTAGGGGTTATAGTGATTTGTTATCCGGTGGCCTTGGCATATGTGATTTTATGCAGAAGAAGAAAACTACATTTCTCAAAATGCAGAAAAGTGGTTGAGTAGCTCACTCAGCATCAGGGATGTAACTACAGGGGAGAAGCGCCAGCAAATGCAGGGGAACCCGGGACTGTGAGGAGACCCCAACTACTAACCTTCTTCTGCGAATAAAGGGGTCCATCCTTAAAATCAGGTGTATTTGTTGCTACACTTGTTATGGGTGTGAACATTATGATGACCACAATTGTTTTATGACCCTAGAAAGATGGCTGTGAGGGTCACCAAGGAGAGGCAAGGGAAGGTGAAACAGGTCATTTTGGTGCATGCTCACAGCACAGCCTGACCTGAGTGCTGCCATAGCATAAAATTATTATATCTATAGCAGTGCAGGGGAATTTTTAATGGAATTCGGGTGCTAGCAATTGCTGGACTCCAAATTACATGAGTTGCTGAGTTGCCGCTCTGAATTTTGGAGGAGGAGTACTATTTAATGCCATCTGTCATTCGGCTCATCCTGCACCAAACTAACCAAGCGATGTTATAATACCTACACAAGGAAAGGGTGTGAACATTGGGGGGGGGGGGGGGGGGCTCTATCAAAGTTCTGTTGGGTGCGGGGGGGGGGGGGGTGATTTGTAATTATGCCCCTGCTCTGCATTCCACCTCTTCTCTGAAGAGTAGCAACATGGGGGTCTCAAAACAACTCTCAAATGACCTGAAGACCTGAAGACCACCATCATGGTTTAGGGGAAGGATACAGAAAGCTGTCTCAGAGATTTCAGCTGTCTGTTTCCACAGTTAGGAACATATTGAGGAAATGGAAGACCACAGGCTCAGTTCAAGTTAAGGCCAAGCAGACCAAGAAAAATCTCGGATAAACAAGAAGTGGCGAATGGTGAGAACAGTCAGAGTCAACCCACGGACCAGCACCAATGGAGTCAGATGGAGTCACTGTGCCTCGTTCAACCATTCGGCGCACTTTACAAAATGAGATGCTGTATGTAAGAGTGATAAAGAGGAAGCCTTTTCTCTGCCCACAGCACAAACAGAGCCACTTGAGGTATGCTAAAGCACACCTGGATAAGCCAGCTTCATTTTGGAATAAGGTGCTGTGAACTAATGAAACTAAAATTTAGATACTTGGGCATAACAAGGGGTGTTATGCATGGAAGAAAAACAACACAGCATTCCAAGAAAAACACCTGCTTCCTAAAGTAAAATATGGTGGTGGTTCCATCATGCTGTGGGGCTTTGTGGCCAGTGCAGGGACTGGGAATCTTGTCAAAGTTGAGGGATGCATGGATTCCACTCAGTATCAGCAGATTCTGGAGACCAATGTCCAGGAATCAGTGACAAAACTGAAGCTGCGCCAGGGCTGGATCTTTCAACGAGAAAACGACCCTAAACACTGCTCAAAATGCACTAAGGCATTCATGCAGAGGAACAAGTACAACATTCTGGAATGGCCATCTCACTCCACAGACCTGAATATAATTGAAAATCTGTGGTGTGAGTTATGGTGTCCATACATGATACAATAAAAATGTTCGATGTTCCCGTTTATTCGATCTAAATGATCGAATCGAATGAAAGTTAAAAAGATTTTTTTTTTCGATCAAGAAATTCGAACGATTATCCTGTTTTTTCGAGAAAAATCTGATCGGACATACTGGAAAAAATCTTTATATTCGATCTAACGGATAAATTGAACTAAATTACCTAATCGTAAAAAATGAAAAATTGTACCATTAAAGAGAGCTGTCCATGCTCGGAAGCCATCACACCTGAATGAACTAGAGATGTTTTGTAAAGAGGAATGGTCAAAAATACCTTCAACCAGAATCCAGACTCTCATTGGAACCTACAGGAAGCATTTAGAGGCTGTAATTTCTGCAAAAGGAGGATCTAATAAATATTGATTTCATTTATTTTTTGTGGTGCCCAAATTTATGCACCTGCCTAATTTTGTTTAAAACAGTTATTGCACACTTTCTGTAAATCCAATAAACTTCATTTCACTTCTCAAATATCACTGTGTGTGTCTCCTGCATGATATATTTAACTGACATTTTTATCGTAACAACCAACAATTTATACAGGAAAATCATGATGATTAAAAAGGTTGCCCAAACTTTCGCATCCCACTGTATTTATGCTCACCATTTTTGCATGTGTTTTTACTATGTACAGCACTACAGAAGATGTTGGCACTATATAAATAAAAATAATAATATGAATAACATTGTCATACACGCTTTGCTTCTCACTTGTTCACTGTAAATGCATTTTGTATGCTCTGCTAGTTCTTCAATTCCTTATTTTCCAAAAGTGTGAAAGACTGTCTCCATCCACAGTACATCACCTGCCAGACTCGGCCTAATTCAAAACGACAGTCTTTTTCACATGGATTGGAGGATTCTTTCACCGCCCAGAGCTCTGGCATTTTCAGGTAACGTAAGCATCACCTAAATAGGACATGGCAGATTTTAATTCTAATTGCATCTTTAAATCAAACACACAGAGTGTAAATACATTCAGGACATGCCCAAGGCCAATTGGGCATTTACATTTTAAAAATTCAGCTGCCAAGCTTGAAAGATGCCTTGACGCATACATTTATTTTCGAACTAAAGTATGCTATTGTCATTGGTAGACAATGTATGAGTATTATTAAATTAACAGAAGTCTGCAGATACCCTGGATGAATAGCTAAATATTAATACACAGAGGGTAAGAACCTTGGTGCCAGTAAACTGCACACATAGCTGTAACATAACAGTGTAAAGACAACCAAAGCAAGTGCCTCCACAGGAGCTATTTGTGAAGCTGCAGGAAGGGTTGACTCAAACAACTATTAACAGCATAATAAAACTGGATATATACAAGTCCGGATTTATACTTTTGTCACCCCCAGACCAAGTACTGTATGTTGTGGCTCCCCTTCCTAGTGCAGCAGCGCCCCTCCCATTCCATGCGCAGCCCCCTCTTCTATGCATATCATACATGTATGCAGCCCCTCTCTTTCATGTACTGTACAGCTCCCTTGGGCATTAGCTTCCATTTTTAGGTGTTGCTCCCCAATAGCAGTCTTCTCTTTCATATGTAGCAACCCTTCTTTCATGCCCAGGTGCCCAAGGCCAGGGCCTCAGTGGTCTTTTCAGAAATCTGGCCCTGAATATATAACGTTTTAGTAGTATTACAGTTGCTAACCCATATCACATTGTCGGCTAAAGAGAAATCTTGTAGTTACAGTTGACTTTATTTATTTTTTTTTCCTCCCCAAGCACAAAGCAGGATATCTGGATGCTATAGTAAAATGGGCACCGTATAGAGGGAAATATTAATTGCAGCACCCGGGTTGAATTCAGATGCTGTGGGGGTACAGTTTATAGTTATGCATCAGTAGTGGGAGGGCTTGTGTGATAACAGGGTTAGGTTTAGTGAAATTTACTGAGATTTTACGATAGGAATTTTACCACTGCCCAATAAGAAAATATTGGTTATGTAATCAATATTTTACTAGCAACTACAGTATCTCTGGTGTCAAAATTGCTGAAGTGCCCTTTTTACATGTACGCTTCTAATCAACTCTTATATGTGCAGCAGCCCTATTCCATCCCATGGTCAGCCTCTATTTCCATGTGTAACATCCAGGAGGTTAACTACAAGTCATAGGGCCTACAAGCAATAATGTTTTGGGGTACCACCTCCTACAAACCCTCTGCCTTCTCCCCCATGCCTAAGATTCCTATTGGCCAGGAGTCATGTAGCAAAAATGGCCACTATGACCTCCTCTACCATTACATAGTGTCCATCAGGATTTAACCACCCATAAAAATGTGGTTTTAGCAAAATCTGCTCTGAAGTGGGGACCCGTGTATTGGAGGTAGGGAGGGTAGGAAGTGAGCATGGCATGGGGTTTCCCATCCCCTGTATCTCAGGGAGTGGCTCTTGCATTAGTTACAGTGGGGTATTAATCCCATTTCATTCAAAAATTAAACAGACATCATAATTAAGTTATGTACAGATGTTCCTTGTCCAAAATGATTGTTGATATACTGTATATTAGCATAAGTAGACATGTACCATAAGAACATTTAATGATCTGCCTTTAACCACTTGAGCCCACAGGGTTGTTTATTTTTTTTGCATTTGAGCAACTTTCACCTCCCTTTCATTTGTCAATAACTTTATCACTACTTATCACAATGAATTGATCTATATCTTGTTTTTTCCCCCACCAATTAGGCTTTTTTTAGGTAATACATTTTGCTAAAAATTAATTTATTCTAAATCTATTTTATCACGAATATTAAGAAAGAAATTGAAAAAAATTATTATTTCTCAGTTTTTGGCCAATGGCCATTATAGTTTGAAATAAATACATGCTACCGTAATTAAAACCTATGTATTTTATTTGCCCATTTGTCCTGCATATTACACCATTTAAATGATGTCCCTATCACAATGTATAGCGCTGATATTTTATTTGGAAATAAAGGTGCATTTTTTCAATTTGCGTCCATCACTATTTACAAGCACATCATTTAAAAAATTATATGAATATACTCCTTTGGCATGCATATTTAAACAGTTCAGACCCTTAGGTAACTATTTATGTTTTTTTTTGCTTTTTTGTATTCTTTTTTTTTATTAAAAATTTTATTTGGGTAATTTTAGGTGTGGGAGTTAAACAGCTAATTTTAAATGTAAAAAATGTATTTATTTAATAAAAAAATGGATGTGGGTGTAGTTTTACAATTTGGCCACAAGATGGCCACAGTCAAAAAGTCCTGGAAGCGTGATCGTATGCTTCCAGGAAGCATTAGGAGGACGGGAAACTTTTTGTAACTCAGAAAAACAGCAGCCTCTGATAACAGGCTGTCGGTTTTTCTGCAGGACGCTTCGATCAATGAATGGGATCTATAATCCCATTCATTGATCGCTGGGCTAATGGCCGGTGCCAGGAGCGTGCACGGGAGTGCATGCAGCCCGTGGGAGTGCGTGCAGCCTATCTGGATGAGAATGTTTGTCCAGATAGGCTTAAAGGGAACCTAAACTGAGAGGGATATGGATGTTTCCTTATAAACAATACCATTTGCCTGGCAGCCCTGCTTATCTCTTTGGCTGTAGTGGTTGAATCACACACCTGAAACAAGCATGCAGCTAATCCAGTCTGACTTCAGTCAGAGCAGCTGATCTGCATGCTTGTTGAGGGGCTGTGGCTAAAAGTATTAGAGACACAGGGTCAGCAGGAGAGTCAGGCAACTGGTATTATTTTAAAAGGAAAAATCCATATCCTTCTTAGTTTAGGTTCCCTTTAAGTGGTTAAACAACACCAGACACCAGACTGCCATTTTTTGAGAACCGTCCATCCTCAGTTTGTCCTTTCACTGCCCTCTGTATAGAACAGAATAGGCTTCATAGCTGTAGCTTAACAGCCGGATTATCTACAAGGCAAACCTAGCCAAGACTAAGGCTTGGAGTAGGTCTAGGAGCCTGGTGGATGCTAGCCTGCAGCAAATCCTGCTACAAAAAGTCAGGTGACCATCAGCAGTGGCCAAAACTGCTATCTTGCCTAGGCCCCATTTCATCTTAATCCTTTTCTGTGTCATAGGTCCTTATTTAATAAGGTTGACAGTCACAGGAAAACAGTGACTGCATATATCCTACACCACTTTTAATAAGGCCCACTTGATTTTTATATGGTAGACACAAGATGGAATATGGAGCAACAGGAGAACAATGAACAGTAACAGATTGAGGACCGCATGGGGGAGGGGGGGAAGGCAATCCCTCATTGTGCCACAGACAAGGAATTATTGGGCATTAGAAAAGAGGTTTTACAGTAAAGACAGGACAGATTCCCTATCTGTAACAGTGTTGCTAGGATCCCAGAAGATTTAGATCACCTATGGGCCCTTGTGGACAGGCAATTGTACAGTGTGTGTGGCATGTGGTGTTACACAGGCAAGTACAGAATTTTGTATTCTGATTTTCGTGTTTTAATGAATTTTCTATTGAAGTCAATGGCGCTGATTTCTGTGGTTAATAGCAAAGCCCCCACACATGCTATCCTCGCCAAATTGGTTGCATATGTTAGGGAGATCATAGCATAGTAAGGAAAAAATTGTGAAAAGATTGATTTTAATATCATAGTAAAAATGGCTTTTAAACTGAGTAAAATGCCACTTTGCTGCAGCACAACGAGTTCTGTATTCACAGTGTGAGATCCACCCTCCCAAGCATCTTTAACCCCTTGTAAACCCACACAGGCTTGGGTAGTCAGATTGCGGAGCCCATGCCGTGTGGGGCTCCACAGCCTGAGCTAGACCAGCCCTCATGGTCCATGGTACGGTGGACTCTGGAATAGAGGAGCAGCCAAACTTCCCCCTCTCCCCCAGAGCCCTTGTCCAATACATGGACAGGGGGCTCTTCCCCACCTTTGGTGACCAGGAGGAGGTGGGGGCTCACCTAAACAAACATAATAAGACAACAAGTTCCCCAAACAGCATAGTTAGGCAGCATTTTCTTCACAAATAGTTAGGCAAAAGATCTCCCAGACAACATACCAGTAATTCAATAGCACATACTGTATTTCTAAACAACATAATTGGGAAACATGTACTCCCAAAAATACTTTTAACATCTTGAAGACTTACATCCCCCTAGTGACCAGACTATTTTTTACCAATTAGGCCTTTAAGGCCTCGCTGCAGGGCTGTATAACTCAGCACAGAAGTGAACCCCTCCCCCTTTTCTGCCCACCAACAGAGCTTTCTGTTTGTGGGCTCTGATTCCTCCTGGGATGTTTGTTTGTTTTTTCAAATACTTAAATTTTTTCATAAATATTACTATTTTGTTTAAATTTAATTCCCACCTTCCTTCCCCCTGCCAGCCAATCCCAGCGATCGGCTCTCATAGACATCAACCTATGAGAGCTGATCACTTTCTGTGACTCCAGAGGGGACAGCCGTGTCACACGGCTGTCCCCATCACAGCATTGCCTTAAAACACAGCACTTTACAGTGTTATTAGATGGCGGTTTTGCCGTCTAACAGTCTCCTAGCAGTGATCGCCCCCAGGAGACTGATGGCTCCGTCATTCAAGTGGAGATGCACGTGATCTCCTGCAAAACCCCGCCCCAGGACTTGCCCATCGGCGTGATGCGGTCATTGAGCAGTTAAGCAGTATTTTCCCCAAAGCAACATAAGGTAATTAAATAGAGTGTCTCTCCAAACAACAAACAAGACAGCATGCTCCCTTAAAGGGACTCCGATCACCTCTCATGGGCATGCCTTTAAGACTCTGACCAGTACTGCAAAGTACTTAAAGATGCATACCTTTCTGTAGCTTGTGCTCTCCTCTTTCATTTGGTGCCTGAATCGCCGTTCTACACCAAATAGTTTTCGTTTGATTTCAATTTAAAAATCTTCGCTGCCATCTTGGCTATGTTATAACTTCCGGGTCGCGCCTGTCTTCTCAGTTATAGAAGTGCATTACTGAATGAAGCAGGAAGAGGAAGTGACACACATGGCCATTGCAAGAGGCTCCTCCAGAGGTGTCATAGTACGACTTTGTTAGAAGTCGTCTGTCTTAAAGGCATGCCCATGAGAGGTGCTCAGAGTCCCTTTAAACAACATAAAAAGGCAGTATATTACAACATATGTATGTAACATGTATCTCCACCATAACATCATAATGCTGAAGGCCACTTAACAAAATTAGGCAGCATGTAGCCACTCAAAACACAAATGGTGAGTCTGTACCCCTTAAACATAATTAGGCATAGTGCCTCCAGAATCCCTGGTGCTCAAAACAGATGCTATACTTACCCTCCAGCTCACTGTTTTTTTGCACCTTTTTTCTTTTTTGTTATATATTTGATGACATGGACCCTGGATATTTAGACTTAACTATACCACTGTTTGCAGTCATGGGATGTCGTATATGGATAGTTCCGGTCTGCTTTAAGGAAAGCATTTTTTATATAAAAAAAAGTTCCTCACCATAAAAACTGCATGTAGCAAAAATAATATAAACACTATTTTTAATGAAGTAGGAGCTAGAAAGTATGAAAGAATAATAAGCTCAGGTAAATTACCACAATAAAACGCCAATTAAAACCAATAGCGGTAAAAGCATCACATCTAGTGGCAGGAAAACACAATTAAATAAAACATGGAGCATAAAAAATAATTAGAAAATATACAGGCTTTTTGTTTAAAAATGAGTAAGTGTGGTTAGCACAGGTTTGAATCTCTTTCATGGACTGCCAGCTAATGGTATGTAAATTAGACTACAGAGCATTCTTTTGAATGTTTAAATATAACTGTTTTCTAATAATAATATTGACAATAGTAATACTTTTGCTCAGTGTTCACAGAATCATTCAGGATTTGCAGGTCATTGAGTCACCTGTAATAGGGCAGCGCAACATCACTTACATGTTCTATACACTTCAAGAGCTGGATAAAGAATGTGTCGGAATAATGAAGGTATTATATATAGTACACAATACATTCATATTTGTAAAGTGCTTTTCTTCCGTAGGACTCCCATAGGACTCAGATCAATACATGGTTGCAGGGTAGGCTGTGTTACAGAGGAAATAGTCAAGTGTCCGGGAAAACTCACGGAGAAGCATGTGATTTGTTTGATCAGCTGATAGATTTGCAAAGCTTTCGTTTGCTGTTGTTTTTAGATGGAGTCCAAGTTAAAGGGAATGTCCAAGCAAAATAAAAAAAATAGTTTCACTTACCTGGGGCTTCTACCAGCCCCATGCAGCCACCCCGTGCCCTCGTAGTCACTAACTGCTGCTCCAGTCCCCCGCTGGCAGCTTGCTGACCTCGGAGGTCGGCAGGACGCATTGCGTACATTTTTACGCATTCCCGCTAGTGCAGGAACATTAACACATACATTTTTACACTTTACTGGTTTAATGCATACATTTTTACGCATTGAACCAGTAATGCGTAAAAATGTATGTGTTGATGTTCCTGCACTAGCGGGAATGCGTAAAAATGTACGCAATGCGTCCCGCCGACCTCTGAGGTCAGCAAGCTGCCAGTGGGGGACTGGAGCAGCAGTGAGTGACTATGAGGGCACAGGATGGCTGCATGGGGCTGGTAGAAGCCCCAGGTAAGTGAAACTCATTTTTTTATTTTACTTGGACATTCCCTTTAATAGATCCTTTTGATTCAAAGGATACCCGAAGTGACATGTGACATGATGAGATAGACATGTGTATGTACAGTGTCTAGCACACAAATAACTGTGCTGTGTTCCTTTTTTTCTTTCAATGCCTGAAAGAGTTAAATATCAGGTATGTAAGTGGCTGACTCAGTCCTGACTCAGACAGCAAGTGACTACAGTGTGACCCTCACTGATAAGAAATTCCCTTGTTTACCTCTTTCTTGCTCTCAGAAGCCATTTTCTGCTAGGAAAGGGTTTTATAGTTGGAATTTATTATCAGTGAGGGTCAAACTGTAGTCACTTCCTGTCAGTCAGCCACTTACATACCTGATATTTAACTCTTTCAGGCAGAGAAAGGAAAAAAGGAACACAGCATAGTTATTTGTGTGCTAGGCACTGTACATACACATGTCTATCTCACTATGTCACATGTCACTTCGGGTATCCTTTAAGCTTGTGGGAGCTGAGATGCAGTTGCAACAAATTTTTGAGGTATCCAGGGACCAGATTTCACAAGGCTTTTAATGCCAATAAGCCAATCTTAAAGTGGAATGAAACCCAGTATTTCTTCTTTGCTCTAAAATATATTTACAGCATATTATATACTAGCACCATTTATTTTTACTAGAACAGCATTCAATGGGCCTGATTGACTATCCGGTGCTAACCTAGTTAGCACGCCTAAAGGCTTTGGGCGTGCTAACTAGGGTGCTAAGTAGTTAGCACGCACTAAGCTGAATCAGCGCTCGTGCGCAAAATATAGCACGCAAAGGCTGGTGCGCGCAAAACGTTGCATCGGGTGTGACAAAAAATCGCGCATCTGATGTGCCTATAACGAACGGCGCATTAGGTACCCCATAAAAGTTTAGGGCGCATCCAATGTGCCAGTATAGGCGCATCGGATGCAATGTTTTCATCGCACCCAATGCGACGTTTCGCATGCGGTACTTTGCACGTGAGCGCTGATTAACAAAGCATTTTTAGGCGTGATAAGGGGCTTTTCACAAGTGTGCTAACAGTTAGCACCGCTTTGTGAATCAAGCCCAATTACTTAAACACAGGAGTTACAAGCTCAGTGCAGAGAAAGCTAGACTCATCCGAACTGGAGATAATGTTATCTTGTGTTGTTAATTGTATCAAGTGAGGAATGTGACACATTCTCTGACTGTGCAGACTCTCCTGAACACAGACAGACACTGAGGTCCAATGCACACCAAAACCCGCTAGCAGATCCGAAAAATGCTAGCAGATTTTTAAATGCTTTTTTGTATTTGTTGGAGGCGTTTTGCTAGCGTTTTGCGGATTGCTGCTGCGGATTTCAGTGTAGCATATTTCATATATTGTTACAGTAAAGCTGTTACTGAACAGCTTCTGTAACAAAACCGCCTGGCAAACCGCTCTGATCTGCCGTTTTTCAGAGCGGTTTGCGTTTTTCCTATACTTAACATTGAGGCAGAAACGCCTCCGCAATCCAAAAAATGCCTCACCCCAGGAGGATTCGTTTCTGCAAAATGCCTCCCGCTGTGATGTGCACACCCCCATTGAAATACATTACCCTAGCGTATCCGCAGCCGCAGGCGGCTGCGAAAACGCTCAAAAAGCCGCTCAGTGTGCCCCAGCCCTCAGAAAGTATTTCTGCCTTCAATACAATATGAATAAAACCAGTTATGAATAATATGCAAAGGCAGCTATCAGAGCAAAAAAAATGTACTTTGGGAACTTGTAATTTCTAAATGAATAATAATACTTATGCACAAAGGCAAATATGATAACTGTATGGCATATAAAAAATAGGAAAACATGTTTTTAATGAATATTATGTCAGGGTTTTATACCGCTTTAAACAGAATTCTCAATTTTATACCTACCTATTTGGCTACCTGTACTGGAGCAACTATACTGGCTTCCTATACAGGGCTTGGGGGCATCTAAACTGGCTACCTATACTGGGCCTGGGGACAATGATACTGGCTACCTATACTGGGCCTGGGGACAATGATACTGGCTACCTATACTGGCTTTTAGGGGAAACTAAACTGTCTACCTATACTAGGCTTGGGGCAACTATACTGGCTACCTATACTGGGTTTGGGGCAACTATACCGGCTACCTATACTGGGCTTGGGGCAACTATACTGGCTACCTATACTGGGCTTGGGGGGCAACTGTACTGGCTACCTATACTGGGCTTGGGGGCAACTATACTGGATACCTATACTGGGCCTGGGGGCTACTATACTGGCTACTTATACTGGGCCTGGGGGCAACTAAACTGGCGACCCATACTGGGCTTCGGAACAACTATACTGGGCACCTATACTGGGCTTGGGGGCATCTGTACTGGCTACCTATACTGGACCTGGGGGCGCCTGTACCGGCTACCTTGCTGACCTATACAAGGGGCACCTACACTTGGCTACCTACCTACTTATACTGAGGGTGTTTTTTTTCTTTGGTTGCACTGCAGCTATAACATACAGTGCAAATTGTCGGGTGCTGTGCGAGAATTCCATATTGGGTGGGTGGGGGTGCACATCCTCACTAGTTTTCCTCAGGCAGCAAAAAAGTCTAGAACCAGCCCTGCCAAAAATGTAAAGCATTCGGTAAATCAAATACAAGTGTTCAGTATTTACCTTCAGCTCTGACCAGCTGGTAACTCATAATCTCCATGTGGTAACATTGACAGATGTAGCAGACAGCCAATAGGGAGAGCCACACAGCCCTGCTTTTCACCCCATTTGGTCCAGTACTCTGGAGGGTGGGACTTATGTCCAGCAGAGCTGGGGAAGGAGACATTTTATAAGGCTTGTCCTTATCCCTTTAGATGTGAATATCTATATATTGGTATATAAAGAAGAGTTTCCTCTGGTGGCTGCAGGACATCTAAGGGGATGCTGGGGATGCACTAGACAGAACAACTCCAACTCATGCACACTGACTCAAAGCTTCCTGCCTGACCTGCTTTACAGCTGGTAAGTAAGACTTACCGAGCAGGGCTTAGTGAATTGAAGCATGTTTGTTCAGCAAATTAGCAAACTTCTGCCTCACGTGGAAAATCACAGTGAATTTGGAAGAACAGTGTAAAATGCCGAACACAGTGTTTTACGGACCTAAATTATTTTACCAAACGCTCCTTAGTGAATTGAGGCCAATGACAGCAGCTTTAGAGAACATTAGAGACTAAAAGTGCCCTTTAAAGTGGATCTGAGATGAACTTTTACTCATTGCATAATTGTGTTCCTTTCCTATTGTTTATAGGGCATTCCTCAAGCCAAATACTTTTTTGTTTTTGTTTTAATACTCTAATTCCCTATAAACTAAGCAAGCCACGCCCACAGCTTTTCAGAGAGCCAAGGCAAATTCAGACAGTAGCAAGGGCTCATGGGAGCTCAGTCTGGGCAGGAGGAGGGGGAGGTATTACTAGCCAGAGATTTCCGAGGCAGAGGGGAGGAGGGAGGAGGAGGGGGGATTAGGTTTTTTTGCTCAAGATGCAGATACGCCTGCCTCTGTGTAATGTTTACAAACAACATGGCTGCTGTCATTGTATCACAAGAAGAAATAATCATATTCTATTAAAGCTGTTTTCAGCTACATTTGCTGTGTAAAATGTAGATAAGATATATAGACAAGTTACTTGTTATAGTTAGTTTTTCATCTCGGATCCGCTTTAATAATACAATCTCCCAAACAATTGACAGCAAGATTTGCTCAGCATTTTGATTGAAAATGATCATTCAGCCACACAAAAAATATAATACAATATAATCAGCAGGAACGTTTCAAAAACGGATTGGTGGAACGATCGATACATACCAAACTACCAAAATCGTTATTTTTCTTGCTTACTGGTGGTTTAAAAGAGATTTTATTGATAAGGTGTGAAAATATCACCTAGGAGAAGACTTAGGAAAAAAGTCAAATGAATACGGGGCAAAGGCACTTATCCATTATCTTTTCTTGTGTCTTTAGCAATTGAAAAGTACTAAAAAGTAAGTAAAAAACTAACATCAACCTTATTTTAAAGCGAATATGAAGAGAAAAAAACAAACCCTTATGATATAACAAATTGTAAGGGTAGAACGGATAAAAAAATAGAACAGTCATAGCAACGACTTTATCAGTTATATAGCTTTTTAAAAAAATAAAATTCCATCATTGTCATGGTTGTAGATTTGAAAGCACACTCTGTATTTTAAGCTATAAAACAAAGCATAAATATTGACCCCTTTGCACTTTCCCACAGTAAAACCTTATCTTAAGTTGTCTCTCACTCTTTCTTGGCTGTTTAAGTGCTTCAGAAAACAGGAAGAAAGGGAAGGAAGGCCATTCGGCACTGCAGGTGCTTTATTCCAATAGCAGGCACAAATACAGTACAAAATTGTAGAGGTAAAATAGCTCACATACCATGTGCTGGAGTGTGGTGATGCGGTGGGTGCTGCGGGAAGATGCCTGACGGCCGTTTTGCGCTGTCACTGCGCTTCAACGGAGGCTAGGTTGCGGGGCTCCCTCTTGCCGGCCTTAAATACATTAAAAGTCCGGTGTTCGGCGTGTCTGCGCCATTTGGTGCCGCCCATAGCTTTCCTGATTGGCCAGAAATGCAGTGGAACGGGATGCCTGGTGTCATACCCTTACGGATGCTCATGCAGACCACGCTTATTAGGTGGCTGCAGATACTGTTGTGTCTTATGGAGCAAGGAGAAAGGCACTAAGCAATGCTTTTATATGAAACTAGCTGATTGCCCGGCGTTGCCCGGGTATGTATTTGGCTGGTGTTGACTCTGCATACTTTTTCTAACCCTAACACACAATTACTTAATGACCAAGTTTGTGAGCTTTGCTGTCTTTGGTATCAATAATTTGCATTGAAATGAGAAAATGAGATTGGCTGTTTGTGGCTCCACACCCTTTTCTGAATTTGAACCCCAGTCACCCAATAACCAACTGTACCAGGTTTGAGGCCTGTGCCATTAACAGTTCAAGAATGGTAGCAATTAAATATTCCCCTTGAAAAGCAATAGGTGGAGCCTAATTTTGTAGGCTCCACCCACTTTTCTGAATATTAATCCTAGTCACCCAGTGACCAACTGTGCAAAGTTTAAAAACCCTGCCATTAACAATGTAAGAATGGCTGCAGTTTACATTTTCCCAGTGAAATTTGTATTTGTCTCCACCCACTGATGACCCGGCGTTGCCTGGGTATGTATTTGACTGGTGTGGGCTCCGCCCACTTTCTAACCCTAACGCACAAACACTCAATGACTAAGTTTGTGAGATTTGGGGTCCTTGGCATCAATAATTTGTATATTCCCATAGAAATTAAACAAATCAGATAGGCCGTTTGTGGCTCCGCCCTTCTCCAGCATTTGAACCCCAGTCACCCAATGACCAACTGTAGCAGGTTTGAGGCATCTGCTATTAACAGTGTAAAAATGGCAGCAATTTAAATATTCCACTTGAAAATCAACAGGTGAATTTTGATTGGCTAGTATAGGCTCCACCCACTTCCCTGAATATTAATCTCAGTCACTCAGTGACCATCTGGGCATAGTTTGTGAACCCTGCCATAAACAGTGTAAGAAGGGCTGCAGTTTACACTTTCCCAGTGAAATTTGTTTTTGGCTCCGCCTACTTTTTGTAACCTGGACACAAAGTCACTACTCAATGACCAAGTTTGTGAGCGCTGGGGTCCTTGGCATCAATAATTTGTATTTTCCCATGAAATGAAACAAATCTGATTCACCGTTTGTAGCTCTGTCCCCTTTTCTGAATTTGAACCCCAGTGACCCAATGACCAACTGTACCAGGTTTGAGGCTTGTGCCATAAGTGCAAAAATGGCAGCAATTTTAATATTCTCCTTGAAAAGTGACATGCGATTTTTGATTGCCATTTTTAGGTTCCTCCCACCTTTCTGAATATTAACCCCAGTCACCCAGTAACCAGCAACCAGCTATGCTAACCCTGCCATTAACAGTGAAGAAGGGCTGCAGTTTACAATTTCCCAGAAAAATCTGTTTTTAACTCCACCCACTTTTTTTAACCTGTACACACAGTCACTACTCAATGACCAAGTTTGTGAGCTTTTGGGTTCGTGGCATCAAAATTGTGCTAATGGAAGCAGTTTATCCAGCAAAGAAATCTGGCTGTTTTTGGCTCCGCACCTTTACTGAATTTGAACATTTTTGCATTTTACCATTGAAATTAATCAAATCTAATAGTCTGTTTTTGGCCTGATCCCTTCAGAATTTAAACCCCAGTCTCCCATTGACTGACTGTAGCAGATTTTATGCCTCTACCATTTAGGCCTCGTTCACATCTGCTGCGCTGAAAAACGTGTTAAAGCGCAGGGCAAAAAATGCATGCGCTTGTGCGCGCTTTCGTCCGCGTTTCTGTGCGTTGCGCTGCGCTTCTTTAAAGCACGTTTTGCTTACTGTAGCAGCAGCAGTTGTCAATAAAACTTTGTTTTTGTATGTAAATGTATTTTTTTCTCCAATTAGGGGTAAAAAACGCATGCGCTTGTATGCGCTTGTATGCGCTTCTATGCGCTAAAAAAGCGGACCCATTCACTTGCATTGCTGTGCGCTTTCCAGCTCAACGCACAGAAATGCCTGCAACACTACGTTTCTGTAACGCTGCTCAGCGCAGCGCATAGATGTGAACCAGCTACATTTAGTTACATGGAAAAATCAATACCTTGCTGAACGCACAGGGCAGTGCGCTGTGAAAAGCGCACAGAAACGGCCCTGATGTGAACGAGGCCTAAGAGTGCATGAATGGCAGCAATGTAAATATTCCCCTTGAAAGTCAAAAGGTGAATTTTGATTGGCTGCTGTAGGCTCCACCCACTTTTCTGAATATTAGTCCCAGTCACCCAGTGGTCAACTGTGTCACGTTTGAGAACCCTGCCAATAACAGAATGGCTGAAATCAATCTAACAAATCTGATTGGCTGTTTGTGGCTCCACCCCTTTAGTGAATTTGGACCCTGGTCACTCAATGACTGACTGTATCAGGTTTGAGGCCTCTGCCACTAACAGTGTGAGAATGGTAGCAATGGGAATATTCCCCTTGAAAATCAATAGGTACATTTTGATTGGCTGTTGTAGGCTCCACCTACATTTCTGAATATTCATCCCAGTCACCCAGTGGCCAATTGTGTAAAGTTTGGGAACCCTGCTATGTTAAAAATGTAGTTGTTGGCACCGCCCACTTTTTCTAACCTTGACATACAATCACTCAGTTATCAAGTTTATCGACTTTGGGGTCCTTGGTATCAATACTTTGTATATTCCCATTGAAAAATAAACAAATCTGGCTGTTTGTGGCTCCGCCCCCTTTCCGAATTTGGACCCCAGTCACCCAGCGACCAACTGTACCAGGTTTGAGAAATCTGCTTTTCACAGTATAAGAGAATGGTAGCAGATGAAATATTCCCTTTGAAAATCAAAAGGTGAATTTTTATTGGCTGTTGTAGGCTCCACCCACCTTCCAAAATCTTAATCTCAGTCACCCAGTGACCAACTGTGCAAAGTTTGAGAACCCTGCCATTAACGGTGTAAAAATGGCTGCAGTTTATATTTTCCCAATAAAAGTTTTTTTGGCTCCGCCCACTTTTTGTAACCTTGACACACACAGTCACTCAATGACCAAGTGTGTAAGCTTTCAGGTTCCTGGCATAAAAAATATGTGAATGGAAGCAGTTTATTCACCAAGGAAATCTGATTGGCTGTATGTGGCCCCGCCCCTTTAGTGAATTTGGACACCAGTCACCCAATGACCGACTGTAGCAGGTTTGAAGCCTCTGCCATTAAAAGTGTAAGAATAGCAGCAGTTTAAACATTCCCCTTGAAAATCAATAGGTGAATTTTGATTGGCTGTTGTAGGCTCCACCCATTTTCTTGAATCGTAATCGTATTCACCCAGTGACCAAGTGTACCAAGTTTAAGAACCCTGCGATTAACAGTCTAAGAATGGCTGCAGTTTACATTTTCCCATTTAAATGAATGGCTGAAATTTGATTGGCAGTTTTATGCTCCGCCCACTTTTTCCACCAAGTGACCAACTGTGCTATGTGTGGGGACTCTGGCTTGATTACTGTGAGAATGGCAGCCTTCTCCATTTTTTCCATTGACTTGAATGGGTGACATCTGATTTGCTGTTTGTAGCTCCGCCCACGTGTGCAGGGGGCTGCGAGACCCCCAAAACATATCATCCCAGGTAGTAAGGGATCTGTGTACCAAGTTTCGTCCAAATCGGTCAAGCCGTTTTCGCGTGATCGCGGCACATACACACACACACACACACACACACACACACACACACACACACACACACACATCCGATTTTATATATATTGATATATTAATTAAGTATCATATATATATATTGCACTTAATTTGTGTTATTCACATTAGATTTATAGCACCTCTGAGGCTGTTCTAATATTTGGCCACTAGATGGCACTTAGTGCCTTTCCCCTTGCTCCATAAGATACAATAGTATCTTCAGCCACTTAATAAGCGTGGTCTGCATGATCATCTGTAAGGGTATGACACCAGGCATCCCGTTCCACCGCATTTCTGGGCAATCAGGAAAGCTATGGGCGGTACCAAACGGCACAGACACACCGAACTTTTAATGTATTTAAAGAGAACCCGAGGTGTGTTTAAAGAATGTTATCTGCATACAGAGGCTGGATCTGCCTATACAGCCCAGCCTCTGTTGCTATCCCAAACCCCACTAAGGTCCCCCTGCACTCTGCAATCCCTCATAAATCACAGCCGTGCTGTGAGGCTGTGTTTACATCTGTAGTGTCAGTCTCAGCTGCTCCCCCGCCTCCTGCATAGCTCCGGTCCCTGCCCCCGTCCCTTCCCTCCAATCAGCAGGGAGGGAAGGGATGCAGGCGGGGACCGGAGTTCTGCAGGAGGCGGGGAGAGCAGCAGACTGACACTATAGAGATAAACACAGCCAGCTCTGACAAGCTGTTTGTCAGCAGCGTGGCTGTGATTTATGAGGGATTGCAGAGTGCAGGGGGACCTTAGGGGGGTTTGGGATAGCAACAGAGGCTGGGCTGTATAGGCAGATCCAGCCTCTGTATGCAGATAATATTCTTCAAACCCACCTCGGGTTCTCTTTAAGGCCGGCAAGAGGGAGCCCCGCAACCTAGCCTCTGTTGAAGCGCAGTGACAGTGCAAAACGGCCGTCAGGCATCTTCCCCCAGCACCCACCGCATCACCACACTCCAGCACATGGTATGTGAGCTATTTTACCTCTACAATTTTGTACTGTATTTGTGCCTGCTATTGGAATAAAGCACCTGCAGTGCCGATTGGCCTTCCTTCTCTTCATTCCTGTTTTCTGCTCCTTGTTTTTCATCAGAGCACGCAGTTTGCACCTGAGCAGGAGAAGAGAGTGTGAGTTTACCCTGCCTACACCCTTCCAGCATCCGCTGCCACCAGCTGCAGTGCCAACCATCCTCTCCTTTTTTCTTTTCCCCCCTCCTTTTGCTCGCTTCAGAAAACAGGACTACATTCAACCCTGTGGGTCAAAGAGCTTATAGAAGCTCTTTTGCATAGATAGCAAAGGAAATGTTTTAACTCCTCCTGTACTGGAAAACAATATGAGATTATTTTCTTTGCTACTAATGTTCAATTTCTTAGCTGTACTACACATACAGTTCATAATGTCGAAAGGTTATTTTTGCCTAGGTATGCTCTAAATAATCTTGCTTAGTAGGAACTATTTTGATATTTTGTTGATGAGGTTTGAAAACCTCCTTGGAGAAAAGTCAGGAGAAATGTTATTAGAATTGAGGCCAATGTCTACTACAGAAACGTTTCTTTTAGCAACAATGTGCAAGAGAAATGTACTCACTAAATCAATCACATGGTCCCCAGCTTTCTTTCAATGTGATACGGACATTATTATATTTTCCTAATTAAGATAAACGATTGCTGACAAAATGCAGATTCCCGACACATAAGATTTCAAACCCCCAAAGATTTTTTTTCTTGACTTTTGAGCAATTATATGTCATTATCTACCATATGGTTTCTGTCCTAAAGGCAACACTTTAATGGACTTCATGATGTGCTGCACAAAATACATCTTTTGATATTTGTTTTTTCTCCATGAAATGAGATGTATTGAACAATGTTGAATGGGTTTAGCTACAAAACTCTGTGGACTGCGGCAATCTATGGCAAAGGGGGGTTGTTTGCTGAAATCCCTGATGTATTTGTATTTCCTAGCATGAGCAAGAGTTCTCCTGCCTGTCCTGATAGTGTGCATGGGCGTAGCAATCAGCCCTGCGACCCCTGCCATCGCAGGGGGGCTCAGAGGCTTTGGGGGGCCCCTCCTCCTTCCTCTCCCAACCGCAAGTGCAGCCAATTAGCAAAGAAACCTCCCCATTTACTTACAAATGCCGTGTGAAGGTGCATGTGTAATTATTTCCTACTACCAGAGGATGCTTCACAGCAGAGCATTCTCTGCTGCCATTTGTAGGCTCACGATCATGTGGCCCGCATGGGGTTCGGGGATCAAGGGGGCCCCATGCTACCATTTTTGCAGGGGGGCCCTATTAAGTCTAGTTACGCCCCTGATGGTGTGGGCAGTGAGGAGCGAAAGTGCCAATATTCTTTTTGCATTCATTTTAACGAAAATAATGTTGAATTTGACTTTTGAGCAAAAATGCAGTCAAAAATCATTTTGTAATAAGTTTGTGCTGTTCGCATTTGTCACAAATTTTTGCACTCATAAATAAACATTTCACCCGTTTTCTGAAACATTTGCAAGCAACCCTGAGGGCTTGTTCACACTAAGGGAGTTTTTGCCTTTTTTTCAAGCGCAGTGCAATGATTCCCTATGAGAGAGTTCACATCTGAGCGGTTTGTTTCTGATCCGCTCAGCAAAGCGGTGCATGGGCAATTTTTGAGGTGATTTTGCCTCAATGGAAGGTATAGGAAAAACGCAAAACGCACACAAAATCGCTTTGTGCAGCGACTGCGTTCGCGTTTTTAAGAATAAATACATTGTGGTTTTTTTTTTTTCCAGGTCAAATAGTTCACTTCCTAACTTGCGTCAGGAAGTGAATTAGAAAATCGCTATGAAAAAGCGCTTAGAAAAGCGCTTTTTACAAAAATGTAGCGTGCACCGGGAGGCGCTAAAAAAAGTGCACAAAAACGCTCGCGTTTGCGATTTTAGATGTGTACAACGCCTGTGTGTAGGTTTTATTTTTACATTGTAGGTCTGCTTTAAAGAGAACCTCTAGGGCTTGATTAACAAAAGAGTGCTAACTGTTAGCACAGCAGTTTTCACGTGATCGCAAATTTTCGTGTGCAATTAAACGCTTTTGCACGAAACCGTTTAATTGCGCTAGAAGATTCGCACGAAAACGGCCGTGCTAACAGTTAGCACTCTTTTGTGAATCAAGCCCGTAATGTTAAAAAGAGCCCCTGGGGGTACACACCTCGGGAGGGGGAAGCTTCTGGACAAATTGTCGGCGGTGGCTTACGAGGGGCACAGCGAGACCACCGTGGCACTGAGGAGGATGGGGGTAAGTACTCCCCAGGGGCTCTTTTTTGCAGTTCAGGCTCTCTTTAAGTTATCCAATGACTGGCATGTACTTTGACAATATTATCTGTCTGAAACATCCTGGAGTGGCTATGCTTTATATGCACATAAAACATTTAAGCAATCTTAGTGTATTGTATATAGCTAAACTCATCAAAGCATTCAGTACGCCCCTTTGCAATTCCTGAGCAGCTCTCAGATCTTTGTCAAGAACATTAGCTCTGCTAATTATGCTTAGAATTTCCAAAAAAGCAGTATTATTAATATAGCACCAACATCTTCCGCAGCGCATTACAGAGTCAGGGGCTCTCAATCTAAACTCTACTATAGTCATATGTCTATATTGTGTACTGTATGTATCATAGTCTAGTGCCAATTTAAGGTGGAATCCAATTATCTGTATGTTTTTGTGATGTGGGAGAAAAACCAAGTACCAGGAGGAAACCCACGCAGATAACATACAAACTCCATGCAGATAGTGCCCTGGCTGGGATTCAAACCAGAGACCCAGTGCTGCAAGGCAAGAGAGCTAACCACTACACCACCAAGCTGCCTGGTAAAGACTCCACCATAAAACAAAGACTGCAGAATATGCATCTTATGCCAGTAAGGTGAGGCAGCATTGTACACCAATAAACAGAGCAGGATCATGCACCAGGCAGCCTAGGCAGGGGCCTAGGGACGGGGGTCAATGGGCCCACCAGCCACCTTCTCTGACCACTCTCTCGACATCAGCTTACCAAAAAGACCACAAGAGAGCCCCAACTCTAATACCTTGCCTAGTGCCTCATTACATATTGATCTGTCTCTGCCAATAAAGTTATATCATTTAGATTTGTAGAGCAAGAGATGGAATGAAGTAGGAAGAAGTTGAATACACAATTGCATCCGAGACAAGAGAACAGAATCACAGCATTACTTCTTAACTCATATCTTAACGAACAGTTGTTATTACTCCTGTCCTACAAAATGCAGAATGATCTGTAAATTGATGGCAAATCTGGACCAGTAGAGGCAATTAGACAGGTGTGCAGGTATCTTAATGGAAGACAGTCATCTGTCTCATGCTGTCAAGCTGCATTCTTCACACACACATACTGGCTGCTATTTTAAGTCCTTAGTTGTGCTGATGTGCATGTTGTTGCATCCAGGTGTACATGAGCCTGTTAATGCACTGCTGTCCATCTCTGTCGTTTTAATTGTGGAAAGGCTGGAGAAAGTGAGAACATCTGTCAAGGTTTTTTATTTCTAGCAGTTTCCTAGTGTTAGTTTTTCTGTTTTGTTTTTTTCCTAGTGGTTCTGCTGATGTCATGGAATTTATCCAGCATTGAAATAGTACATAAAAAAAGTTTGTCCCGAACTTAAAGAAAACCTGAGCTGGAGGAAAAAAGTGGGGTTTTACTTATTTGGGGCTTCTTCTAGCCCCGCACAGTTTATCAGGTCCCTCGGAGTCCTCTTGATCTCCACCAGTGTTCTGCCGTCCACCTCCGGCCGCGCGTCTCCTTGATCGCCCTCACATGCCTGGGAGTGTTCTGTGCATGTGCAGTTTCATTATTTGCAAACTGTGCATGCACATACATATGAAATCGTTGCCGAGAGACTTGGGCGCAGGATACAGGCGGTATGGCTTAGTCTTCTGCTGCACAAGTTGCCGGCGACGTTATTTACTATTCCTCCTCCAGGTCCATGTGGATAGTGGGGAATGATATAATTCGGCTTCCAGCTGTAACTTATTATTATATAATTATACTGTTTTCAAAGTAACTTCAGCTCCATCTTCTGACGGCACCGAAGTTACTCAGTGTGCACCGCTGCACTAGTGAAGAAGTTAGAGCATGAGGGTTGGAGGCAGGCCAGAATGTCTAGAAGACTTCAACTTGGTTCAAAATATAGAACCTATTGGTGCTGCTTACGGGACTACTGCTCAGGTGTAACTGTTCACACACAACTATCGTCTCTACACTGTCGTCTCTACACTGTAATGATGCCATGCCACCATGCTTGATGACTGCAAGTATGTATAAACGACAGGACATTATTTTAATTTTAACTACTTACTGCACCAGGCGCAGTATAATCATGGCCTGGCAAACTTCACCTGAAGTACAAGGGTCGCGAAAGTTAGTCAATGGGAGCATGGGAGAGATAAATTGACAATGTCTCTCCCACACTCCCCCATAGTACCCAAACATTAATATATATATATATATATATATATATATATATATATATATATATATATATATATATATATATATATATATGAGTGTATAATGTAACTTAATGTGGCGCCATTAATATATCCGTGGCGCTATGCACCATTTCAATCTGCTCCGGTTAGTTTTAGTGTTCACTGCAAGATTTAGGAGAAATGTGATTTGAAAATTGTTTCCCTTTTTACTGTTTCTTTGTGATACCAAAAGTGACATCACTTCTCCCCCCTCCCCTCCTTTTCAAACCAGCTCAGTTTTAAATTCCCCTCCCTACTGCCACTGTGTACTGTCTCTCCCACAGCAAACATCACTTAGACAGCAGGCTTACATAACAGTGTAAACTCTTCATAGTGTCCTTATCTTATCAAAAATAGGAAGATTTCTGTTATTTGCATGCTGTACTGTAGCTAATGAAAAAAAAAAAAAAAAAAACTTCAAACAATCCTGCTGGCACTGCACAGTTCCTGCAGTTAGGCAAAGACACCCAGACCAGGTAAAAAATAAATTGTGGGTCATATATGGACCTAAAATAAACATATTTACACATATTTTTGGGGCACTACTATATATATTTTTGAATTTTACAACCAGAACTCACAGAGACATTTGCATAATTGCACTTAAATAGGTAAGTTGAGTTATCCTTTAAGTAACAGTTTTAATGTATACGTACTGTGAACATGACGGGTTCACTTTAAGCATTTAAAGAGGACACAGGAAATGAACCCAGGGCACACTGTTATGTTTGAGTTTTCCGGTGTAATATCCCATAACTTTCTGGGTTTTATCGGAATGCAAATATGTAAATCAAAAAGTAATATTTGTCAAACAGGAAAGATGCCTTTGACAGAAAATGTAATATAGTGACAATACAAAGTAATAATCCGTTAATGCCCCTATAAATTTAATGGCATCATAATAATAATCCCATTTTTTTATTAAGGGGAGTAAATTAAAAATGTATTCATTAAAATGTTACTCCACAGGCAATGAAGCAGGCCGTTTTTTTATTAAACTGAAAGTCGTAAAATTAATTTCCCTCCAAGAATGACAACTGAAACATGTGTGGAGATTTATATCTGAAATTCATAAAGGGTAATTTTACGCTGGAAAATGGAGAGCCAACACCGAAAACATATTAAAGGAAGGCGCAACGCCGTAATATTATTACAAATGGAGGCTGGGAAATGGTTGCCAGATGTTGCTTATTTTCTAGGATTGTCCTGTGTCAGGAAGATTTATTCAGAAGAATTCTTACCCCTAGCCATGTCCCAGTTTCGATAGCTGCATAGTAATACATCTTGTTTTCTGTGTACAGCTGCAAATCTCTGTACTGGAGGGATTCCTCATGCTCCGAAATGCACTTATAGAAAGTCATCATCAGTGCTAAGGGAGTCATTGGAAATTCACCTGACTGGGCTCGCAAATGAGAGTGGAAGAAATGTAGTCCTATGAACAAACTTAAAGCAAACTACAGCTGTTAGAAACAGGGCACAGCATGAAACAAATACATAATCTAAGGTAGACTAAAATGAAAGTCACATGCCTAGAATTTAATTTATTTTGGAGATTTAACCTCCCTAGCGTTAAGGATGAGCCTGACTCGTCCTAAAAAATAAGAAAATAGAGCTGTAATCGCTAAGGATGAGTCAGGCGCATCCAGTAATTGCTAGTACTCACCTGTGGCGTCGCTGGTGTGCGGGATCCCTTGCTAGCACCTTGCGGCTTCCCTGTGTGCTGATTCCCATCTTCTTAGCGGCAATCTCCTCCTCCTATTTATTTTTTATGCAATTCCTATTCCCCAGTGATCACGGCCCTCGGCGTGTCCCTCATTAGGCGGCAGGATTGAACATTTTTGCACTCATAATAGAAAATATTGCAGTACAAAAAAAATTATTTTTTAAATTAAAAAAAAGTGGTTTGTTTATATTCTATGCTTGCTTGTGGACAGCTTGCAAAACCGCAACTTGCAAGCAGTCTGCAAAAATGCTTACAACATAAAGATTTTTTTTTTTTAAATGTGTGCCGCTTTTTTACAAACATTGCAGGAAAATTAAACACCGGGGAGGTTATGCCAATGTAATCAAATAAATTGGATAAGAAAGCTAAGTTCGTGAGTTTCTCTATTAGCCAGTCAAGTCATCAGTCAAGTTAAAGGACCAACAGGGAAAAAACAGGTAATTTGTGTGTGAGTTGCGGCCGTGAAGGATGGGTGGCTACAACTATAGCCCGATATTATTAGTGGTGGTGAAGTACATAATAGCAGAGCTCTGTAGTAGGGGTTAATTGCTGCTATGGATAGTGTCGGGGTAGATGCCAGGTTGAACTTCCAGTGACCAGTATGAGAGAGTGCGAGAGTGATATAACCATTTCACACATTTGCTCACCTTTCACACCTGAGACCTTGTAGCACTGGTGAGTAACATGACCCTGGAAAGGGAAAATATCTAATTTTGTCATTTTTCACTAAGGGGTTTAAAAACATTTGTTGCCAGTGGTTTAGACAGTAATGGCTGTGTGTTGAGTTATTTTGATGAAACAACAAATTTACACTGTTATTTATACTGGTATATAACTCTACACTGACCCACAGATTACTTTATACCATATCAAAGTGCCATATTGCTAGCATTGTCCAATGAAAAGATAATACAATATTTACGAAAATTTGAGATTGGTACTAACCAGGCATGCTCAAATCCGACCCGGGAGACATCCGGATAGTTACTATCCGGATATCTCCTAGGAATTCTGTGCGGGTGGGGGGTGTCAATCTTACCTGAATGACGTCTTCATCGGGTCCGTACGGGTCGCCTCCCACCATGCGTTCCAAGCGCCGCATTCGCCGGTCACGTGGCACAAACACTTCCTCCTTCAACCCGGAAGGAGGAAGTGTTTGTAGTTACGTGACCGGCGAATGCGACGTTTGAAACGCATGGTAGGAGGCGACGCGTACGGACCCGATGAAGACGTCATTCAGGTAAGATAAAATTGGCCCTGACTACAATACATGCACTACACGATACATACATCGACAAATGACTATGGTAGGGATTAGATTGTGAGTCCCTCTGAGGGACAGTTAGTGACAAGACAAAATACTCTGTACAACGCTGCATAATATGTTGGCACTATATAAATACTAAAATAAATTATATGCACACCTTCCAAAGTCTTCTGACTGGCCTAAAATGTCTATAGCAATCCAATTTCAGCAGAACAATTCAGCATTCTGTGATTAGTCTAATATTTACGAAGTCTTCTGATTGGCCTAAAGTTACCATGGCAACCCGATTTCCACAAAACAATTCTACATTATCTGATTGGTTCAATTCTTTCTAGTCTCCTGATTCGCTTAAAATTTCAGAGCCTCGAAAATGCGGTATTTCCATGGATTTCCGATTTCCCCATACTGTTTACCGCCACGGAATTCCAATTTCCGATCGGAAACTCAGAATTGGGGAATCTGGGCCGAGGAAGAAGAAAGCTGGATAGTTGGGCTGGATGAGCAGTGTGAAGGAGAACAGTAACCTTATTGGCTGAAGCTCAGAAGTTTGCTCTTATTTTCACTACTCATCCAACCTGTCCATTCAGCTCTTTATGCTACCTCCTTGGCCTGACATGACTTCAGCCCAGCTGCATGCATGATGGTGATTGAGCAGCCGAGCAGAGAGAGACTAAGCTATGGTGGCTCCAGCAATGGAGGCATAGGCATGTCATGCAGTTCATGGATGAACCTGTGTTCCCTTCAGGATAACTGGTGGGTTCACCATTCTGCTGGCAAACCACTACTAGGGATGCTCTGAAATGCTGATTTATGATTCCACGGAAATTTTGATTTCTGCCAATGCCAATTAATGATTTCACGCATTCCCAAGGGGTCTTTTTTTGGTCATTTTTGTAGTCTTTGATTTGCCAAATACTTCTGAGTTTACGCTGTATTCACTGATTGGTCCAATGCTTCCGAGTTCTATGATTGGCATACAATTAAAAAAAATTGCAGTAATGTAATATTTTCATGTGAATACAACTTTCCAGGAGTCTTTTCTTTTTGGGTCATTTTTTTGATTGGACAAATATGTTTAAGCATACTCTGCATTCTCTGATTGGTCCAATGCCTCCACATTTGTGATTGGGCTAAAGTTATTGAGTTGTGGTAATGCAGTATTTCCGAAAAAAAAATCTGTTTTCTATTTTATGATCAAAAATGCAGTTTTCTGTTCAATAATGCGGAAATTAGTCACTGCACATTATTGTAGTGCCTGTCCTGTGCATGAGTGTGATCCCAGTAAACACTGTCAGCTGAAATCTGCCTGACAATGGGATGTAAATAATTATAGTAGTCCTTTCTGGGGCTTAAAGATGAGCTGTTAGGTATAGGGTCTCAGAAAAAAAACACCACATATATCAGTAGCTAAATATTGTCTATACTTACATTACATATGCATTTCACTGTCCATGTTTGGATTTCACAGAATTTTTATATAGTATTTGCAGAGAATGATGCTCCTGACAGCTCATGGCAGGTTCCATGATTGTCTGTCTTGTATGAAGCCAATTGTGATGTAATATTCTCCCTTGCCGTGCTTCCGGATGATTCCGCTCACAAAAAAGATCAGGATCAAAGATCCTAATGGTTCATGATCCGGACAACACTACTATGCAGTGAATATTAATTAGCCATGTGGCTAGGAACAATAGCGGACTCCTGCAGTATACTCTAACGGAACATGTGCCCTGTGAACAGCACATAGATTTTTCAGTGTTGTGAGCTTGGCTGCAAGATACAAGCTGCTGTAACATGAGCCTGTAACTTCTCACTGTGAAAGCAGCCTTAGGGCGGGATAGGGAAATGAAGGGGAGGACCAAGGGAGTGCAGTGGGGAAAAGAAGCATCCCCAGAATGCTCTGCAGTATCTGTTATGCGTCCTGCCGGCCTCCTTAGGAGCTTGGGAATAACGAGCCTTGCTGTTCAGCAAACATCAAAGTAAGAGAGATTTTTAACTTCAGTATTGCCTTATCAGCTTCCTTCTAAACTGTTTAACACAGGAGAATAGAAGCTTAAATTAGCTTTTGCAGCCTCACCTACTCATTAAAAAAACAGGCTTGTTGTGGTTGTTGCTGTTTTCAAACATGCTGGGCTTTAATGACAGCTTCATGTATGCTTAGAGATAACACATTCTCCACTTTGTTTACTTATTTATGGTATTATTTATTAACCTCCTTGGCGGTTAATTTTTTTTTTCCTTTTTAAAAAAATCCTTTTTTTTTTAATTTTTTTTTTTTTGTTTCATGTAAAGCTACCAGAGTGGTAGCTACATGAAACACCACTAGAGGGCGCATGTGGCCCTCTAGTCCGATCGTCGCCGGCATCTATAGCAAACAGGGGAACGCGTATATAACGCGTTCCCCTGTTTGGCTTCTCCTGTCGCCATGGCGACGATCGGGATGACGTCATGGACGTCAGCCGACGTCCTGACGTCAGGCACACCCGATCCAGCCCATAGCGCTGCCCGGAACTCATTGATCCGGGCAGCGCAGGGCTCTGGCGGGGGGGGGGGGCCTCTTCAGCCGCTGCGTGCGGCCGATCGCCGCAGAGCGGCGGCGATCAAGCTGTGCGCGCGGCTAGCAAAGTGCTGGCTGCGCGCACAGCAATTTATAGAATGAAAATCGCCCCACCAGGGGCTGAGATCTCCCCCTGCGCGGCATAGCCCGAGCTCAGCTCGGGCTTACCGCCAGGGAGGTTAATTAACGTCATGGCATTACAATGAGCAGATAACATTGACATGTACATTGACATCTAAGCTAAAGGAAAAAAAAGAAAAAAACATTAAAAAAGACAAAAGATTCCATTTAAGAATACTAAAATATGGTAAACAGCATTTACATATGACAGATATCACAGAAAAAAAGAGAGAGAAAAAAAAAACTTTTATTTTCAAAGTTAATTTCCCAGGCAATAACAATTTTGCATGAAAGGGCTTTTAATAAGCATGCATACCTCTTATTCAGATGAAAAAAGGAGCTTGGTGACTTGATAACACGTTTCTGCACAGTGGTGCCAATTTTAATTAATCTCTTCAAAAGCCACGCTAAAACTTAGTATCCATCTGTTCATTGTGTAATGAAGGCATTGAAACATTCCGGAAGCAGAATTTTTTTTTATTATTATTATTTGCATGAAATTTAATTAATTATACTTAAAACAGGAAGTTTAACACTTGATTTGATTTGAGTAGCTAAACATCAACACTGGGCATGAAGAAAAATGAGCCTCGCTATATGAAAATCACCCTGCGTCAAAAAAACCCAAAGTAAGATCAAATAATTTGCAGAAAAGGACGATGAGTGATAATTCTATTTTGGGGCCCAGAAGCTTCTAATCTAAATCCATGTTTGTGTGTGTGTGTATGTGTGTATGCAGGAGCGTAACTAGAAATCACTCGGCCCTCCTGCAAAATTTTGGATGGGGACCCCCTGCCCCCTCACCCCCCATCCCAGGTATAGGTGTCCCCAGTATTGCCAGGTATAGGTGCCCTCAATATAGCCATGTATGGGTGCCACATTATATGCAGGCATGGGCACTCCCAGTATAGCCAGGTATAGGTGCGCACAGTATAGCCAGGTATAGGTGCCCTCAGCATGGCCAGATATAGGTGCCCACAGCATAGCCAGGTATCGGTGGCCGCAGTGTAGCTAGGTATCAGTGCCCACAGTATAGCAAGGGATATGGGCCATCAGTATAGCTAGGTATAGGTGTCCACAGTATAGCCAGGTATATGTGCCCTCAGTATAGCTAGCTAAAGGTTCCCAGCTATAGGTGCCCACAGAATAGCCAGGTATAGGTGCCCTCAGTACAGCTATGTATAAGTACCCACAGTATAGCCATGTATATGTGCCCTCCTCACTATAGCTAGGTATAGGTACCTACAGTATAGCCATGTATATGTGCCCTCCTCACTATAGCTAGGTATAGGTACCTACAGTATAGCCAGGTATATGTGCCCTCATTATAGCTAGGTATAGGTGCCTACAGTATAGCCAGGCATGGATGCCCCCAGTATAACCAGGTATAGGTGCCAAAAGTATAGGCCAGGTATAGGTGCCCTCAGTATAGCAATGTATAGGTACCCACAGTATAGCCATGTATATGTGCCCTCCTCACTATAGCTAGGTAAAGATACCTACAGTATAGCCAGGTATATGTGCCCTTATTATAGCTAGGTATAGGTGCCCACAGTATAGCCAGGCATGGATGCCCCCAGTATAACCAGGTATAGGTGCCAACAGTATAGCCAGGTATAGGTATCCAGTTAGGTGCCCCAGGGTTAGGAGCACAGTGCATTGGCCACACACAGTGGCAAGAAGGGCTGCCCACTCCCCCCTCCCTCACCTCGGGCTCTTCCTTCAGTGCTAGCCTCTCCAGCATTAATCGGCAGCAAGTGAGCAGGAACAGGGAAAGTGGACATACCTCTTCTGCGTTCCACAGAACAGAGGTCCGATCTTCTCTGCAAAATTGCCTCTCGCTGCTTCCTGATAAACAGGAAGTAGCGTCGGGTGCTTACAGAGAAGAAATTCCACCGCGTGGAACGCGGAAGTATGTCTAATTGTTCCTGCCCACTTGCTGCCGTCAATGCTGGAGGGGCGAGCGCTGAAGGGAGAGCACGAGGTGATGGAGCGGTTAAGTGAGCCCCCCTCCCCACTGCTGTGAGGGCAAATGCTTTTACCTCATGCACTGTAACCTCTCCTGCCACCCAGAAATGGCCCTGGACAAGCCCCAGTGGGGCCCCGTCCACCTCCCCCCCTCGCCGCAGCTGCATCACTTGCAGCCCCTTTTGTTACGCTCTTATGTGTATGTGTACATGGTTACGGGGGGGGGAGCATGGCAGGTTGAGCTATGTAATTTCCATAGTATTATTTGCGGCAATCAAACTCTCCACTTTTCCAATTGAAAAAATATGATTCCCAATAAGAAATTGAAAAAAAAAAAAAGAAACTGCAAATAAGTTTTCTGTGAAAATACTGTATTCCCACAAATCTGGGATTAATGTGACAGAAAAATGGCAAACAGCCTCTCCCAATTTCCACAGAAATCATAAATTCAGGTTGCAGAATTTCATGGTATCGGAAATCGGCACTGGTGGAAATCAGGATTCTGTTGTTTACGACCATCCCTAAACAGCAACGTCAAAAATTAAGATAGAATTATTACTTCAACAACAATAAGGCAGGTACCTCATTAGCTAAAAGAGATAAGAATAGAGTTGAACTAAGCATAGCTCCGCCTCTAGTAATCGAAATTATAAGTAAACTTACTGGCCGCGGCAGAGGGGGGTGAACTTACCCATGTCACCGCTACAGCCGATGCGCTCCACATTGCATTCACTCGCGTTCCACATAACTTCGACTCTTCTTCCTTCAAACCCACAAGGAAGAAGCATGGAAGAGACGAGCCACGTGAGTGAACGCGACGTGGAGCGCATCGGCTGTAGACGGCAACATGTGTAAGTAAACCCCTCTCTGCCGCGTCCAGCAAGTTGTACTCATAATTTCAATTATGAGTGGCACAGCCATGCATAGCTCAACTCTAAATAAGTGCATACAAACAAAACAGAGAATTCCCTACTTTATTCACCCACACAGAGATACACAGAGATAATCAAATTAGGGCTGCTCAAATAGTTGCTATCCGGATATCTCCCAGTAAACCTGTGCGGGGTGGCCGGGGGGTGTCAATCTTACCTGTCTGACGTCTTCTTTGTCCGTCCCTCGGCGCCTCGTACGATGCGCTCCACACGCGTCACGTGATTACAAACACTTCCTCCTTCAACCCGGAAGGGGGAAGTGTTTGTAATCACGTGACCGCCGCTTGGACCGCATCGTGGGAGGCGCCGAGGTACGGACCGAAGAAGATGTCAGACTTCACAGGTAACTGGGAGATATCCGGATAGAACTATCCGGATGTCTCCAAGATCGGATTTGAACAGCCCTGAATCCAATCTTTTATACAATGTTATTTTGCTTGGGGAGTATTATTCTAAATTGGACAACCTCAGAGATGACCCTCACTCTATAATTGAACCCCAGACACATATTAAATGTAATCTCTCAAACATAGCAGAAGACAAACTAGCTCGCCTCAACGATACTTTCATATTTGAAAAAAATTGTATGTCTTATAAAACAGATGCTGAATAATAAAGTCCCTGGACCTGGCAGTTTTGCTAATGAATATTACAAACATTTCTGTGATATATTATCTCTCCATCTGCTAAAATATATATAACAATATACCATTAGAGTGACAAATCCCCAGCGAGCTTTTACAGTCTACAATAATAACCTTAACCAAACAAAGGTAAAACACAGCTAGCACTGCTCGCTTCCACTCCATTTCCTTACTGAATATATGCCAGATAAAGTTTTACCCTCACTCATAAATAAGGACCATGTGGGGTTTTGGAACAGGAAGGCACAGGTAAAGGGGCAATTACCCCAAAGCCCCCAATCTCCGCAGGGACCCCAATGCCATCCAACCCTGCCAAATGCTGCTTTCCCTGCACTGCTCCCCAGGGCCCTCAGCATGTGTAGCTGCATTAATTACTCACCTATTCTGGCGGGCAGTGGCTGCACCATCGGTACACACTTAGCCACGTTGTCTGCCTCTTCTCTATGACCCGGTGTGTTCTATGTGTAAAGTTAAACTTGGACAAAACAGAGCTCCAAATTCCCCCCCCCCATGCAGTCTCACCCCCCACGGAAATCTATGTCACTGTCAATGGTACAATCATTCACCCAACCACACAAGCCCTCTACCTGGGTGTTATCCTGGACTTGGCCCTCTCCATCACCTTCTACATCCAAACTCTATGCAAATTCCTTCACTGGCTTCCAATACGCTTCAGAATAAGCTTAAAGATCCTATGTTTGGCCTACAAATCTATGCACAAGTCCTGCCCGACCTACATCTCTGACCTGGTTAGCAGATACACACCTAGCCACCCACTCTGTTCCTTCAACAACCTCCTCCTAACCACTCCACACATCTCACACTCCCATGCACAACTCCAGGACTTCCCTAGAGCTATCCCCCCCATTGGAACTCTCTCCCACTGTCCATCAGGCTTTACCCTCTTTCAACACCTTCAAACAAGCCCTCAAAACTCACCTCTTCAAGGAGGCCTACCCCACCTCAACGCTGCCCTAACTGTCTCTGCCATGAACCTCTCGTAGCAGTCCCCCTCCTTTATGTCACCACCCCCTCCCTCTAGATTATAAGCCATTGGCAAGGCCATCTCTTCTTATGTATCATACTTGTTTGTGCACTCCACCCAGAATAATGTGAACTTGTATTATTGGGACTACCACTCCAGTGTGTGATCTGGCAATGTGTTATTACCTGTATTGTGTTGTGTATTTTATTGCTTATTACTTGGATTACTTGGATTGTGTTGTTGTATCTTAATGCTTATTGTCCGTATTGTGTTGACGGTCACCCCTGTTATCATTGTCTGTAATCTTGTATTTCACTGCACTGCATAATATGTTGGCACTATATACAACCTAAAAATAATAATAATGTCCAAAAATCCCGCTTACTAAAATTCTATGCAAAACAGAAATGTTTCTAATTAAAACAGAAGGTATTTGCAGTTAAACAGGTTGGAGTGTGTATATGAGGTGCCCCACAATGCATCACTGCTGAATATGCAAATTATCCCTTGCTGTCCCTGTAAGCTATCCCCACCTGAAGAACCGCTGGAATGCAACAATGTGTCAGCTTGTTAATTGTACAGAGCCACTCAGCCACACTAATTCAACATGCATGCAGACTGTTTTGGATTGGTTGATCCTCATCAATGCATAATGTGGATTAACCACCTTAGCGGTATGGACGAGCTCAGCTCGTCCATTACCGCCGCGGTGGATTGCTCAGCCCCTGGTGGGTCTTTTTTGACAATTAAAAAAAAAAAAAAACCACGCAGCTAGCACTTTGCTAGCTGCATGTTTCACTCGATCGTCGCCGCTCGCCGCCAGTTCGTCGCTACGCGCCATGAAAGAGGGCCCCCCCAGACCCATTGTGCAGCCTGGCCAATCACCGCCAGGCTGCGCTAAGAGGTGGATCGGGACTCCCACTGACGTCACGACGTCGATGACGTCATTCCGATCGTCTCCATGGCGACGAGGGAAGCCCTAACAGGAAATCACGTTCAGAGCGGGATTTCCTGTTGGGTATGGTCGCCGGCGGCAATCAGAGGGGTGGGAGGGATGCCGCAGGGATATGGGAATCATGTAGCTAGCGCTAGGCTCGCTACATGATAAAAAAAAACTGTGAAAAAACCCACCCGGGGCCGAGCGCCGCAAAACAATCAAACGCCAGGGTGGTTAATAAGGCTGTATGGGGTAAGACTTGAAACATCCAGAGTTAGCGCTTGTTCACACTACTAGAGCTTTTTAACCACTTCAGCCTTCAGTCGTTTTCACGCTATGCATCCGAGCAATGTTCACCTCCCATTCATTAGCCTATAACTTTATCACTACTTATCAGAATGAACTGATCTATATCTTGTTTTTTCCGCCACCAATTAGGCTTTCTTTGGGTGGTACATTTTGCTAAGAGCCACTTTACTGTAAATGCATTTTAACAGGAAGAATAAGAGAAAAACGGAAACAATTCATTATTTCTTAGTTTTTAGCCATTATAGTTTTAAAATAATACATGCCCCCATAATTAAAACTCACGTATTGTATTTGCCCACATGTCCCGGTTATTACACCATTAACATTATGTCCCTATAACAATGTATGGCGACAATATTTTTTGGGAAATAAAGGTGCATTTTTTCCGTTTTGCATCGATCACTATTTACAAGTTTAAAATAAAAAAAGTATAGAAATATTTCATCTTTACATTGATATTTAAAAAGTTTAGACCCTTAGGTAAATATTTACATGTTTTTTTTTATTATTGTAACGTTTTTTTTTTTTTTATATTAAACATTTTATTTGGGTATTTTTTTTGGGAGGGTGGGATGTAAACAGAAGATTTATAATGTAAATGTGTGTTAAGGTTTTTTTTTTTTACTTTTAGTTGTAGTTTTACTTTTTGGCCACAAGATAGCGGCCATGAGTTTGTTTACATGACGTCACTCTAAGCGTAGCATACGCATGGGGGACGCAACAGCCAGAAAAAGCGGAGCTTCTGAGAGAAGCTGTCGCTTTTTTTGCGGGGGAGAGGAATCAGTGATCGGGCACCATGGCCCGATTCACTGATTCGTGGGCTAACGATCCGCAGCCGGGAGTGCGCGTGCACGCGTGCGATCGGCCGCGTGAGCGCGCGGACGTGCACATGGCCTCCTGGGCGTAGCTAATACGTCCAGGAGGCCAAAGTAGTTAATCACTATTGATGTTGAAAAGCTCTTCTAATGCAATGTGCTATGGGGGATTTTTACAAAATCACATCACTCCAGTGTGCACACACACATAGGATAACATTAGCAAGAGCTTTTAAAATCCCAAAGCGCTTAGAAAAGCTCTTGTAGTGTGAACGAACCCTTACAGGTTGCCCAGCAAGCTCAAGGTGAACCAGAACTCCTAGAAGTGTGTAAGGGGTTCCAAAGGTTCCAAAAGCCCTCTTACTAAAACGCTATGAAAATACATGTTTTTCTATACAATTAGCTGTGCCACCTCTAATAATAAAACCTGGTAATAATAACTAGAGATGGGCCGAACGGTTTGCCGGCGAACGGTTCCAGGCGAACTTTGGGGGTTCGCGAACTTTTACGGAAGTTCGATTCGCCCCATAATGCTGTATTGAGCAAAATTTTTAGCCTCCATTTCACTGTCAGCAGACATGTTATTGTCAAAGGCACTGCTTTCAGTGCTAGAGAACCCGCCCACCCTCCCTTCAAGCTAGGTCCTTTATACCATTTGACTCAGTTGTCTGGCTACACTAATTAGTTATGGGACAGCTGCTACACACTCTGCTAGGGAGATTTTAATTGGCCACCCTCCACCCTTCTCCCCATTCCCTCCTCCCTCCTACCAGAGGGAGGAGGGTCTCTTCTGCCAGGGAATTATACTATTTTAAAAACCAGTATACATCATACCATAGCTGGGAATACATACATGAGTATACATCATACCATAGCTGGGGATACATACATGAGTATACATCATACCATAGCTGGGAATCGAACCCAGATCTCACTGTGTGGTGGGCATGTCACCCTAAGCACTGTACCACTACAGAAGTAAGTGAAGCTAGCCTAAAATTTAACATTTATGCTCAATGCAATAGAACCATTAGGTTACAAAAATGTCAAACACCAGATCATACCATAGCTGGGAATCGAACCCAGATCTCACTGTGTGGTGGGCACGTCACCCTAAGCACTGTACCACTACAGAAGTAAGTGAAGCTAGCCTAAAATTTAACATTTATGCTCAATGCAATAGAACCATTAGGTTGCTTAAAGGAGAACTGTAGTGAGAGGTATATGGAGGCTGCCATATTGATTTCCTTTTAAGCTATACCAGTTGCCTGGCAGCCCTGCTGATCTATTTGGCTGCAGTAATAATAATAATCCAAACATTTGTATAGTGCTTTTCTCCTGTCGGACTCAAAGCGCTCAAGAGCTGCAAGCCACAGGGACACGCTCAAGAGGCCACCCTGCAGTGTTAGGGAGTCTTGCCTTGAACTCCTTACTGAATAGGTACTTGACCTAGCCAGGATTCAAACCCTGGTCTCCCATGTCAAAGACAGAGCCCTTAACCAGTACACTATCCAGCCACTGTAGTGTGAATCACACCAGAAACAAGCATGCAGCTAATCTTGTCAGATCTTACAAAAATGTCAAACACCAGATCTGCTGCATGCTTGTTCAGGGTCTAGGGCTAAAAGTATTGGAGGCAGAGGATCTGCAGGATAGCCAGGTAACTGGTATTGCTTAAAAGGAAATCAATATGGTAGCCTCCATATACCTTTCACTACAGTTCTCCTTTAAGCAACCTAATGGTTCTATTGCATTGAGCATAAATGTTAAATTTTAGGCTAGCTTCACTTACTTCTGTAGTGGTACAGTGCTTAGGGTGATGTGCCCACCACACAGTGAGATCTGGGTTCGATTCCCAGCTATGGTATGATGTATACTCATGTATGTATCCCCAGCTATGGTATGATGTATACTCATGTATGTATTCCCAGCTATGGTATGATGTATACTGGTTTTTAAAATAGTATAATTCCCTGGCAGAAGAGACCCTCCTCCCTCCGGTAGGAGGGAATAGGTAGAAGGGTAGAAAGGGTGGAGGCCAATTAAAATCTCCCTAGCAGAGTGTGTAGCAGCTGTCCCATAACTAATTAGTGTAGGCAGGCAAATGGTATAAAGGACCTTGCTTGGAGGTGGCTGGGTCCTCCAGCAGTGATGTGTATTTCACTCAATTAGGTGTGGCTCCAGGTATTAGAGCTTTTGAAACATGTTTTCTATCATTTTTCCAGTTGATAGAATTTTTTTAAACTTTCAAAGTTCGCCTCCCCATTGAAGTCTATTGCGGTTCGCGAACTTTTTCGCGAACCGAACCTTTCGCGGAAGTTCGCGAACAGGGTTCGCGAACCTAAAATCGGAGGTTCGGCCCAACTCTAATAATAACCAAATCCAATAAAAGGCCTTAGTATCAAATTGTCCTACAAGTTCACTGTGGTGTTTCCTGTCCAAGGAATTATGATTGTAAATCCACTGTGCTCTCACACTTAAGTTCAGTTTACCTACAGAAGAAAATAAGACTACACATCACATAATATTGCTACAATAAGTTCAGCACACTAAAAACGCCCAGTGCAACTGAACCAGGTGCTCTCACTCGTGATCATCCCACAACCAGGGAGGCTCACCAAATGGATACCACCTCGTTTTTCAGGCGGGTCTCGCGCTTAAGCATACGCTTCACCAGCGGACATCAGTGAACCATACCAGAATCTTGATTCAATCTCTTTATTCTTCAGTAAAACTTCAATAAAACATAATAAAAACTTCATCACACAACATCAGTAAAAATTGTAAACCAATATCCACAATTCTTGTGCCAATTAATAACTTACAAGCTCCCAGAAGATAGATAGCATATCATAGAGGTGTTTCCTAGGGCCCTGGAATGCCGTGCATTGATTACCAGGTAGCATCCCGTTCTCCGATTTCCCCCCGCTCTCCAGGCTTCCTCCTGCATTCCACTGCTACTCCGTCCTACCTGTTTCGACATCGACCAGACTCATCAGAGGTGAGACCCACCTGAAAAACGAGGTGGTATCCATTTGGTGAGCCTCCCTGGTTGTGGGGTGATGGTATCACGAATGAGAGCACCCGGTTCACAACTAGTGTGTTGAACTTATTGTAGCAGTATTACACAATGTATGGTCTTATTTTCTTCTGTAGGTAAACTGAACCCAAGTGTGAGAGCGCATTGGATTTACAATCAAAATAGCATTTTTGCCTTCTTAAAACTGAAGGTATTTGTGATTATGCATGTTGGAGTGAGAATATTAGGAGAGCTCATATACCAGTGATGGCTAACCTTGGCACTCCAGCTGTGGTGGAACTACAAGTCCCATGAGGCATTCCAATACTCTTTCAGCTCTAAGCATGACTCGGGATGGCAGAGGCATGATGGGATTTGTAGTCTTGTCACAGCTGGAGTGCCAAGGTTAGCCATCACTGTCAAATACTCACTCCAAACTGAATTACCGTCTGCAGGCATATTTCTGTCTTATATACAGAGCATTGCAAAGGATGCCCTTTATCCCCCTAATCTTTATATTATGTATTGAAATCTTAGCTAGGTCTATCAGAAACAATAGATTCATGAAGGGGATACTGACAGGAGATTACACATATAAGATAGGTCTGTTTTTAGACAACATAATTCTGGCCTGCACAAATCCATTTGACACATTACAGCATATAACCAAATCTCTAGAGTCTCTTAGCTACATTTCAGAAAGCAAAATAAACAGCAGCAAACCTGTTTGATACAAGTAGAAATGTTAAAACAGAAAATAACTAGGCTCAATATCGGTTATAAATCGAAAACGTTCAACACTACTCAATTCTTTACAGCGGATCTGAACTCAGAACACCCTCTGTGCTCTAAAAGATAAGCAACAGCATAATAACCTTAAAAAAATATTAGTTACAGCTGATAAAATTCCTGCAATAAATATGCAGTATTTCATGAAAGCAGACATAGGGTTAACATCCTGTATTTACAAATTAGCAGATCTGCCAAGGCAGCAGAGATTCCTGAGTTGACAGTCTCATATGAGGGGGAATTAGACAGGCTAAACTCTATAATGTCCTTTTGTCCTGTGCAGGTCCACTTTAATCAAATCAACAATCAATAGAGAAAATGCATTTGAAAGGTGAAGAACTCTATGGCTGCTCTACACAAATTAACCCTAATTAGCATTAATCCCTCGGGTCAAGGAGGAGAGGCGCCCATGTGAAGATGAAGGGAGGAATACAAGGACTAATGGAGGAGCGCTCCAACTGGTGGTGGGTAGGGATGATCAATGAGATGCAAATTCTTCTGAAATTATGCTATTTTTTATGCAAATGTATGCAGCTTGAAAATGGACCAATCAATTTAAACCCAGGTTTCAACTGATTGGTCCATTTTCAAGCTGCATATATTTGCATACAAATTTGCATCAACTCAGAAAAAAATGCATATCTTATATCAACTCTAGTGGTGGGGTTGCTATGCTGCTGAAACCATTGCAAGGACTTGGGGACCGCAATAAACTTGGGGAGAACTGGTGATGCGTAGCAGCTGGGCTCAGGGATCCCTGGGAGTTAGTGGGGGAATTTGATAGCAACAAAAGGGCCCCTAATGCTGCTGGGTGGGGTTTCAGGTCTGTCAGGGGAACCCCAGGTTAATTTTTCCTGGGGGCCCCACTGTAACTAGAGCTATCCCTGTATGTTTTTTGTGTATATTTGTAGTAGTGATGGTTAAGTAGATGCAAATAACTTCAAATGTATGCAAATGTATGCACATTTTTATGCAAAATTATGCAGCTTGTACCAAATGAACCAATCAAATCCTGCTGAGGTAAAATTCGATTGGTTCATTTTCAAGCTGCCTTAATCTGCATAAAAATTTGCATAAATTTGCATCAACTTGAAGTTATTTGCATCTACCTGCCCATCACTAATTTGTAGTCAAATCGTTCATCCTGTTGTAAAGGAAGTCTGTAATTTCTTTATTGTTTTCCCGACTTGTCATAAGATGATAGCATTACACTCCAGGCTGGGTAAGGCTGTGGACATTTGCAAAATTGTTTTCACATTGTTTTGCCTGAGGAAACTTTTTTTTTTCATTAAATTATTATTATTTAGGTCTACGAGTCCTGAAAGGGTGTGGGATCACGTGAAACAGCTGTTGACACAGGCTTGTCAACCTGTTGTAATTTGTATTTTTACCGTGCTTAAATAAATACATTATCTATGTTTTTGAGTTCTGGAATCCGTCTTCCTGTTTTGCAGTATTATTATTATTTAGTATTTTTATAGTGCCTACATCTTCTGCAGCGCTGTACAGACTATATTGGGCTCTATTCACAAAACGTCCCATACATGACTTATCACCTAATTGATAAAAATAACCTTTCAGCACATTTACAAGCAAAATAATCACTCAAAGTAAGTCGCTTGTGTTTAACTTCATTTAAATATTACTTTTCTTTCCTTAATTATATTAATGTTTTTCTCTTTGGAAGCTTAAAAATGTAACATAGATTGGAATGAAAACAGATAAAAACAGGTGAAAAAGCTTTGTGAATCATATTGTCTTGTCACTTAAAGGGGCACTATGGCAAAAAATTGTAAAATTTAAAATATGTGCAAACATATACAAATAAGAAGTACATATTTTCTAGAGTAAAATGAGCCATAAATTACTTTTCTCCCAGTAGTTAGTAGAAATCTGACAGAAGCGACAGGTTTTGGACTAGTCCATCTCTTCATAGGGGATTCTCAGGAATTTATTTATTTTCAAAAGCACTTAGTGAATGGCAGTTGCTCCGTCCAACTGCCAAAAAACTGTGTAGCGAGCAGAGAAAGCTGGCCATCATCGTTTAAATCATTTTTAGAGAATATCTTTATAAAGAATAAAAGTCTTGCTGAGAATCCCCTATGAAGAGATGGACTAGTCCAAAACCTGTCACTTCTGTTAGATTTCTACTACCTACTATAAGTGACAGCAACAAAGGAGAAAAGTAATTTATGGCTCATTTTACTCTGAAAAAAATGTACTTCTAATTTGCACATATTTTAAAATTTACAATTTTTTGCCATAGTGCCCCTTTAACTGTCCCTCAGTCAATGCAATCCCTACCATAGTCACGTGTCTATGTACTGTATATATCATGTAGTGTATGTATTGTAGTCTACAGCCAATTTAAGGGGAAGCCAAAGAGCTTATCTGTATGTTTTTAGGATGTGGGAGGAAACAAGAGTGTCCGGAGTAAACACACACAGATACGGAGAAAACATACAAACTCCATGCAGATAGTGCCTTGGCTGGGATTCGATTCGGGGACCCAGCACTGCAAGGCTTGTGTGCTAACTACAGAATCCTCACATGATGCAAATGTTCATGAAAATCGTGATTTTTGTAAAAATGGAAGGCAAATGAGAAGATGAGATCTCCCCAACAAGGACACAGACAGCTATACAAACCTAATGGAAATGTTGTGCTAAATTGTACAGATTTGTAGGCTGATAATGTAAATAAATTAGAACATCAAGTCCCAGGGGTAAAACTTTTCTATTCAAGCAATTTTAGACTGGAGAGGCAGATTATTACAAATGCCTGTCGGCGGCTGATTCACTTTAACGCTTTTAGAAAGTTTGATCTGCTGTTATAGTAAAAGGATAACAACAATGTTCTTCTTCATTCTCTTTCTACATCACAATTACTTTGCATGTATTTTATCATTTTCTTTATTGCATCCATCTCATCATCACTTCTTGATTGAATTAACGATAACAGTCCTATCATTTTCCTTCAAAACACAACGATTACAAGCCTTTCAAGTAGAACAACCAATTTCATATCGTTTATTGCCAAGCAGAGCTGCAGGCTCATTGCAGTGTAACAATAGCTTCATCTTTTTTACTTTAATAATAAAATTATAGATGCTTTGGTCCTTTAGGATATTTAATTCAATTATTTTTCATGGTGCTTCTGAAACGTTAATTTCCTAAAAGATCGGGCTGCAGAACCCAGTATGGACATACACTGCATGATCTTCAACTGATATATCCACATGGAAAATAACATGAATAATTGGCTAGGGTATTTTTCGCAAATAAGACGCTCTGGCATATAAGACACACCAAGGTTATGGCCCTGTTCACAGTGCTCACTTTCATTGCAGAATAATTCTGCATGGCTACTCCCTGCCTATACAATTTTAACGCACATGAGTTGAGCATGCGGAGTACGCACATGGGGTGGGCATGCAGAGAACGCACATGGGGTGGGCATGTGAGAACGCACATGGGGTGGGCATGCGGAGAACGCACATGGGGTGGGCATGTGAGAACGCACATGTAGTGGTCATGCTGAGAACGCACATGGGGTGGGCATGCAGAGAACGCACATGGGGTGGGCATGTGAGAACGCACATGGGGTGGGCATGCGGAGAACGCACATGGGTTGGGCATGCGGAGAACGCACATGGGGTGGGCATGCGGAGAACGCACATGGGGAGGGAATGCAGAGAATGCACATGGGGTGGGCATGCGGAGAATGCACATGGGATGGGCATGCGGAGAACGCACATGGGGTGGGCATGCGGAGAACGCACATGGGGTGGGCATGCGGAGAACGCACATGGGGTGGGCATGCGGAGAACGCACATGGGGTGGGCATGCGGAGAACGCACATGTAGTGGTCATGCTGAGAACGCACATGGGGTGGGCATGCGGAGAACGCACATGGGGTGGGCATGCGGAGAACGCACATGTAGTGGTCATGCTGAGAACGCACATGGGGTGGGCATGCGGAGAACGCACATGGGGTGGGCATGCGGAGAACGCACATGGGGTGGGCATGCGGAGAACGCACATGGGGAGGGAATGCGGAGAACGCACATGGGGAGGGAATGCAGGGAACGCACATGGGGTGGGCATGCGGAGAACGCACATGGGGTGGGCATGCGGAGAACGCACATGGGGTGGGAATGCGGAGAACGCACATGTGGTGGGCATGCGAGAACGCACATGGGGTGGGCATGCGGAGAACGCACATGGGGTGGGCATGCGGAGAACGCACATGGGGTGGGCATGCGGAGAACGCACATGTGGTGGGCATGCGAGAACGCACATGGGGTGGGCATGCGGAGAACGCACATGGGGTGGGCATGCGGAGAACGCACATGGGGTGAGCATGTGGAGAACGCACATGGGGTGGGCATGCGGAGAACGCACATGGGGTGGGCATGAGAGACTGCACATGGGGTGGGCATGCAGAGAATGCACATGGGGTGGGCATGCAGAGAACGCACATGGGGTGGGCATGAGAGACTGCACATGGGGTAGGCATGCAGAGAATGCACATGGGGTGGGCATGCGGAGAACACACATGGGGTGGGCATGCGGAGAACGCACATGGGGTGGGCATGCAGAGAACGCACATGGGGTGGGCATGCTGAGAACGCACATGGGGTGGGCATGCTGAGAACACACATGGGGTGGGCATGTGGAGAATGCACATGGGGTGGGCAGTGGAGGACACACAGAGGGTGGGCAGTGGAGGACACACAGAGGGTGGGCAGTGGAGGACACACAGAGGGTGGGCAGTGGAGGACACACAGAGGGTAGGAACCAAGATTGAAAGAGAGTTGGAGGATACTAGTAAAAAGAGAGAGAGAGAGAGAGAATGAGTAATGGCGAAAGAGAAGAGGCCATACATGGTATATTACCTCCTCCTCCCTCACTGTCATTACTCCGGACTGGCAGCTGTCTGCTTCTAGCTATGCTGCATCCTCCGGGGAGTCTCTCTGTGCATGTTTCAGTCTCTGTTCTCAGCGTGACAGGCTGCTCACTGCACACTGACAGCTGAGTGCCCATCTGAGTTTTTCTTTTCTCCATCTCTGCTCTCCCTCCCTGTGCTCAAGCTGTGGTCCAGTGATCTTCACTCCTCTGAAGGATCAAATTCCGCGCCACAGCCGTCCATGTCCATGTGTCCATGTGTTAGCTTCAGGGAGGAAAGGAAGAGGTGGTGCTCTAGCTGCCACTCAGTAGCAGCATACTATGCACTCTTTTTTTTACCAAAATGCTGTTGTTATGGAGCAGGTTGAGTGCTCCAGCCTCGGCAAGTTACCCCTCTCTCCCCTGGTGCTGCCCCTGACCGTGCAACTGGTTGGCAACATGCTGATAGGCTGGGGCAGGGCGGCGAGTGACATGATCACTCTATCACTCTGCATATAGAGAGAGAGGAATGTCACGGATTAGACCCGCCTCTGACTCATACGGCGCTTGTAGGCACGTGCCTACAGTGCCTTATGGGTAATCCAGCCCTGACTGCTATCTACACTGACTACACTCCCATCTACACTGACTAGACTCCCAACTACTCTCGCTACACTCCCAGTTACACTGACTACTACTGTCCCAGCTATTTTCACTACACTCCCATCTACACTGACTGCACTCCCATCTACAGCGACTACACTCCCATCTACACTGACTACACTCCCATCTACACTGACTAGATTCCCATCTACTTTCACTATACACCCAGCTATATTGACTACTACTATCCCAGCTACTATTAATACAAGTATGTGTTTCACTCAACCACTAGGATTGTGCTATGGGCAGGCATAATATGGATTCAAAAAGAGAAAAGAGGGAAAGATCTCCCCATATAACCAGCACCACTCTGGGGTATAGTATATCCTTACTATCCCAGCTACTCTCACTACACTCACATCTACACTGACTACACTGCCAGCTAAATGAACTACACTCCCATGTAACTGCATGCTCTTACCAATCCAGCAATGTATTTAGAGTCCTCTGTCCATCTCCTCCGTCTGTCTCCGCTGCTGTATACTGCTGATTCCGCTACTGATGCCTTGCACAGCTAGTGGGGACCAGTTGTCTCAGAAGAATGGAGGCCATGCAGGATGAGTGTATACAGCAGCAGAATCAACTGTATATAGCAGCAGACAGACGGAGATGATGGCGCACATCGCTGGATAGGTAAGAACTTCTGAGGGACACCTGAACAGATCTTCGGCATACACGTAAGACGCACTGACTTTCACCCCGCCAATTTTGTGCATCTTATATGTCGAAAATGAAGGTACTAACTAGGGACACTACAGGAATTCTAAATTTATTCATCTAGGTCAGTGCTGTCCAACTTCATGGGCATGGAGGGCCATTTTTTTTTCAGACCCCATGGTGGAGGGCCAAAGGTTCTTGATAGAGCCCCCCCCCCCCCCCCCCCGGAAAAAATGCAATTAAAGGATAATTAGATTGGCCGCACTTTTCACAAAATGCAATTTAAAATAATGGTGAAGTTACGCGCGCCAGAAAACATGAGGGGTCGCGCCGAAAAATGGGTCTGGCCATGGACCAGAATGCAGGTGTGGCCACGGGTGGAGACAAATTTACATGAACTTAGCAATGTGGGGCATTAGATTAGGACAGTGGTGGTGAACCTTTTGGAGGCCGAGTGTCCAAACTGCAACCCAAAAGTCACTTATCGCAAAGTGGCAACAGCAATTTAAACTACATACAAATGTTTTAACTCATACATGAACATTATGGAAAATCCAAGTTGAAAATAAACTGTGAAGATAAACAATTTCATCCATCCTACTCCTGAAAAATGTGGGGTTTTTTTTAGAACCTCCCAGTTTTATTTTCCGTTTTAAAAAGCTAAAAAAGTAGGTTTAATGCTATTGTCTCATGATGACGATTCAGCTTTTCCATAGTCTCACAGTTCGCAATCATGTGACCCCCAACAAGACAAATTCAGCAATCATGAGGCCCCCAACAAATCATGAGGCCCCCAACAAGACAAATTCAGCAATCATGATGCCCCCAACAAGACAAATTTAGCAATCATGAGGCCCCCAACAAGACACATTCAGCAATCTAGAGGCCCCCAACAAGACAAATTCAGCAATCGTGATGCCCCCAACAAATCATGAGGCCCCCAACACGACAAATTCAGCAGTCATGAGGCACATAAATAGACAGCATTTCACATAAATAAGCAGAATGCCCCTTTAATATGGTAGACACCTCTCACCTGGCTTCTAAATTCTCCTCTACTGGCTGCTGTGCCTGGCAATTGTGTTTTTGGCCGGATTGGGGATGATGTGTGGGCTGAAATGCCAGGTGACAGGTGTCCCCCCAGTTGAGGTAGTGACAGGTGTCCCCCCAGCTAGATAGTGACAGGAGCCCCCCCCCAGGCTAGATAGTGACAGGAGCACCCCCCCAGGCTAGATAGTGACAGGAGCACCCCCCCAGCTAGATAGTGACAGGTGCCCCCCACTTAGATAGTGACAGGTGCCCCCCCCAGCTAGATAGTGACAGGTGCCCCCCACTTAGATAGTGACAGGTGCCCCCCACTTAGATAGTGACAGGTGCCCCCCCCAGCTAGATAGTGACAGGTGCCCCCCACTTAGATAGTGACAGGTGCCCCCCCAGCTAGATAGTGACAGGTGCCCCCCACTTAGATAGTGACAGGTGCCCCCCACTTAGATAGTGACAGGTGCCCCCCACTTAGATAGTGACAGGTGCCCCCCCCCCAGCTAGATAGTGACAGGTGCCCCCCACTTAGATAGTGACAGGTGCCCCCCACTTAGATAGTGACAGGTGCCCCCCCCAGCTAGATAGTGACAGGTGCCCCCCACTTAGATAGTGACAGGTGCCCCCCACTTAGATAGTGACAGGTGCCCCCCACTTAGATAGTGACAGGTGCCCCCCCCCCCAGCTAGATAGTGACAGGTGCCTCCCCCAGTTAGATAGTGTCAGGAGCCCCCCCAGCTAGTGACAGGTGCCCCCACCAGTAACGAGCCCGTTACCTCGGTGTCCCCGCTGGCCTCTCCGGTGTCCCCGCTGGCCTCTCCGGTGTCCCCGCTGACGATGCCGCTGCTGCCTCACAGATCAGACCTCACAGATCGCGGCAAGCAGAGCGCGCGCATGACACCCGCGCGGCAGAACGTCACATGCGGAAGTGACTAATGATTCACTTCCGCATGTGACGTACTCCGTGCAGGTACCATGCGCCCTCTGTTTACCTCAGTCGCCGCGATCTGTGAGGTCTGATCTGTGAGGCAGCGGCAGCGGGGGGACATAGGAGAGGCCAGCGGGGACACAGGAGGCCACAATACGAGGGAGCAGGCATGGCGCCGATAGCGCAAGCCATGCCTGCATCCCAGGGACACGAGCGGGCCGCAGCAGGTGGCCTGGCGGGCCGGACGCGGCCCGCGGGCCGCCAGTTGGACAGCACTGATCTAGGTGGTCTGATTCAGTTAACTTGTCCCTGTAAGAATATTTTGTATCTTATCTTGTGGTGTGGTTTACCGGCCAAATGTGACAAGAGATTCTGTGGAAATTCCGATTTCCGCCAATGCTGATTTCTGTTTTTCCGATTATTTTGACATTTTTTGAATTCTCTGATAGGCTAAATACTTCCGAGTTGACTCAGAAGTTATAGAACAATAAGAGCTTGCTAAATTTTACTGTGGTAATCAGAATACCATACCACAAAGATTTTAGGCCAATCCCAAGACTCAGGAATACTTGGTAGTATCCCAGTCTTGTGATTGGTCTAAAATTACCACAGTAATCTGACTTCTGTGGAAAAATTCTGCTTTCTCTGGTTGGCCCATTGCTTTAGAGTTCTGTGATTGGTTTAAAATCACTGAGTTGCAATAAAATGGATTTCTGCAGAGATCCAATTTCGGAGTTCCAATGTTCAATCGAAAATGCCAGAAATGAAAAAAAATTTGGGGCATTTTCCAAATGAGCATCCTTAATGGGAGGACAACCAGCGATAGTGCAAGCTAGTGTTTGTTGACTGCGGGTTTGTGACCCCCCCCCCCCCCTAAAACCCAATCCAAACGCAAGTTTGCCATTTGCCTGATGAACTTCACCGTAAGTATGCCTATTACAGTATTTTCCTGGCTGGCACTTCTCTTCTCTTTTACTGCCTGGTCACTACCATCCCAAGGAAGATGGGTTGATATCACTGCAGAGGAAGAAGAGCGAGCTGGATGGTTGGGCTGAATGAACAGTGTGTTGGAGAGAAGCCATCTGTTTGGCTGTAGCCAGATTATCTGTTTGAAAAAAACCTAATATTTCTTGTGAGCAGGGCCAGATTTAGGCCAAGGCCACCTAGGCCATGGCCTAAGGCACCACAGGAGCAAGGACACCAAAGTAGCAGGCTAAACTTATGCAGCATTTGCAAGCTTGCAAATTCTGCAATGCAGGAATCAGGTGAGTGCCTGACCACGGTACTCTGCTGCCAGCGGCCTGTGCTGCGGCCATCTTGCTCTCTGTGCACGTTTGATTGTGGTGGGTGGCAATGGACTTGGGCAGCATTGGAGACAGAGGGGAAGAGGAAGCTTCTGCACTGGAGATGAGCAGAGAAATGAGTGACACTGATTGCTGCTGCAGTGTGAATGCAAATTGGCTACCTATACTTAGTGATGGGCGAACAGTGTTCGCCACTGTTCGGGTTCTGCAGAACATCACCCTGTTCGGGTTCGCCCGAACTGCTCAATGGCCGGCCGAACAGGGCCCCTGTTCGGCCGAACAGGGCCCTGTTCAGCCGAATACGGCCCCCCTATAGGGTCGCAAGCATAAGGGGGGAGCATGCCCCGATCGCGGGGGGGGGGTCGGAAATTCCCCCCACCCCCTCCGCTAGCGCTCCCCCCTCTGCCCGCTTCCCCATAAAAAAAGTTTAATGCAAGTTAAATAGTACCAGTGGCTGGCAGTGGAGTGAGGAGGAGGAGTCCGAGTAGGAGAGTGACGCGTTGAGGCCGAGCAGCGGGCGGTTCAGCGGTAGTACCCTTGTGGTACTTCCGCCCTTTCTCTGACCTCACGTCCTCTACGTGATGACGCATACCCTCGTATGCAGAGGACGTGAGGTCAGAGAAAGGGCGGAAGTACCACAAGGGTACTACCGCTGAACCGCCCACTGCCCGGCCTCAACGCGTCACTCTCCTACTCGGACTCCTCCTCCTCACTCCACTGCCAGCCACCGGTACTATTTAACTTGCATTAAGCTTTTTTTATGGGGAAGCGGGCAGAGGGGGGAGCGCTAGCGGAGGGGGTGGGGGGAATTTCCGACCCCCCCCCCCCGTGATCGGGGCATGCTCCCCCCTTATGCCTGCGACCCCTTAGGGCCCCCAAAATGGGCATGTTCGGGGGTCCCATAGTCTTCCATTGAGTTCGGGGTTCGGGCCGAACATGCCGAACATCTGGCCCATGTTCGGCCTGTTCGGCCCGAACCCGAACATCCAGGTGTTCGCCCAACACTACCTATACTGAAAGGAAGGGGGGGGGGATGGATTAACTAGGGAGTCATCTGGCTACCTGTACCGGAGGGAAAGGGGAAGGGGTCATTTGGCTTCCTATACAGGGGGGGCTCATCAGCTTAAAGAAAAGGTTCAGGGAGGGTGGGTAAAAAATCAAAATCAATTTCCACTTACCTGGGGCTTCCTCCAGCCCGTGGCAGGCAGGAGGTGCCCTCGCCGCCGCTCCGCAGGCTCCCGGTGGTCGCCGGTGGCGCGCCCGACCCGGCCAGGCCGGCTGCCAGGTCGGGCTCTTCTGCGCTCCAAGGCCCGGAACTTCTGCGTCCCACGCCGGCGCTCTGACGTCATCGGACGTCCTCCGGCCTGTGCTGCGCATGCGCAGTAGTTCTGCGCATGCGCAGTAGAGCCCGGAGGACGTCTGATGACGTCAGAGCGCCGGCGTGGGACGCAGAAGTTCCGGGCCTTGGAGCGCAGAAGAGCCCGACCTGGCAGCCGGCCTGGCCAGGTCCGGCGCGCCACCGGAGACCACTGGGAGCCTGTGGAGCGGCGGCGAGGGCATCTCCTGCCTGCCACGGGCTGGAGGGAGCCCCAGGTAAGTGGAAATTGATTTTGATTTTTTACCCACCCTCCCTGAACCTTCCCTTTAACTATACTAGAGGGAAGGGGTCATCTGGCTACCTATACTGAAGGGGGCGGCTGGTGACAGTGGCCTTTGGCGATAAAGAGTACAAATCGGGCCCTGCTTGTGGGAAAGAGGATATTGGCCACTGACTACTAGGATAAAGTTCAATCCTATGTTAAGATTCTTCTTTATAGAGTATCTACTAACAGATGGGCAGGTGGCTGTATGTTGATGTGTATGCTGATGGGATTAATTCTGTGGGTACTTGGTCCTGAGTAGGACACCGTACCTTCCTTTTTTTATTGTTATTTTATTCCGGTTAAAAGCCAGTTGTTAACCCATTTCTCCTACAATGCTTTAAGCAAAAATACTGCTGCACATAGACTAATGTGCTTTATAAGAAGACATTTATTATTTCGGACTGTAAAGAGAAATGTTCAGCTGGTTCATGCCATTCTTCAAGATAAGCTGGACTGATTCCGGGGAGAGATAATTTCTCACCGCCGTTCCCCATGGTGCATTATGAATATTTTTTGACCCTATAGGAAAATGGTGTCGTATTTGAAATATGATTTGTTAAAGGACATAATGCTAAAGCAGTACTTATTATGAAGCTGGTGTATTGCTTGTATATCACTTATGTCCTAGTGAGGCAAGGTTATGCTTATTTCTACAGATTGTTTCTTAGTAGGTGTGAATGAAGAAAGATTACTGTCTGCTTCTGTGGCAGACTGGCTACAAGCACAAAATAATTATACAGAGTATCTCCATCCTATATCACAACACTAAGGGCCCTTTTCCACTTGTGAGGTGCGGAATCGCCGCTGATTCCCCGCTGACGAAATCGCATGCAGGTGCGATTCCGCATGCGTATTTTACCGTGATTTCGCATGCGATTTTGCATAGGTTAGTCTTTATGCGATTTTAACCATGTCACTGCCTGTGTGATTTAGCATTAGTTTCTATGCGAAATCGCGGTAAAATACGCATGCCAAAACCGCATGCTATTTCCCTATTGAATACATTAGTGGCAATTCGCATAGCGGTGTGCGGGGTGCAAATTCTGACAGCTCTTCCATGCAGATTTCTCCTGCACAGAAAAACGCTCAGTATTACTGACAAGTGGAAACAGGGCCATCCTCTTGTATTGGCTATACGAATCCGCATGCAGACAGCGCATGCGGATTCGCGATAGTGGAAACGGGCCCTAAAAGAGATAAAAACGAATGGTGGCCATACATGGTACAATAAAAACTTTCGATTATCCCGTTTATTCGATCTAAAGGATCGAATCGAATGAAAGTTGAAAATATTTGTTTTTCAATCAAGAAATTCGAACGATTAACCCGTTTTTTCAAGAAAAATCAGATTGGACATGCTGGAAAAATCTTTATATTTGATCTAACAGAATAATCAAACTAAGGGTGGCCATACATGTTACAATTTTCATTTTTTTTCAATTAGATAATTTAGTTCGATTATTCCGTTAGATCGAATATAAAGATTTTTCCAGCATGTCCGATCTGATTTTTCTCAAAAAAACGGGATAATCGTTCGAATTTCTTGATCGAAAGAAAAAATATTTGGTACTTATCCGTTAGCCGGGCGCATCCTCTAGGTGGCGACAAAACTCCACCAGAGTTACATCTTTCCCTACTATCCATGTCGGCCTGGAGGGGGAATAGTAATTAGCGCCACCTGCCGGATGCGCCCGGCTAACAGATAAGTACCAAATATTTTCAACTTTCATTTGATTTGATCATTTAGATCGAATAAACGGGATAATCAAACATTTTTATTGTACCATGTATGGCCACCAAAAATTATCTAATCGAAAAAAAAAAAATGAAAAATTGTACTATTTGTGGGCACCTTAACCTCTTGACGACCAGCTAACGCCGATTGACGTAAACTGGTCGTCTGCGGGTTACCATGGAAACGGCCGCTCGATGGAGCGGCCTTTCCATGTCAGTTCACGGAGGGTGCTCTCCGGCAAAATGTAAACAGGCGTTACATCATACGGTGCTGCTGCGCAGCAGCGCCGTAAGGCAGATCGGCGATCCCCGGCCTCTGATTGGCCGGGGATCGCCGGCATATGATAGGCTGAAGCCTATCCTTCAATGCGCAGGACGGAACTCCGTCCTGCGCATTACGGAGAGAGGGAGGGAGGTAAGGAGGCAGAGGGCGGAAATGGCTGCGGAGGGGGGCTTTGAGAAGCCCCCCCCCCCGCAAAACGCAGATGGCCGGCGGCGATCAGACCCCCCCAGCAGGACATCCCCCTAGTGGGGAAAAAAGGGGGGTAGACTCCTGATCGGTGCTGCGGGCTGTAGAGCCCCCGCAGCCCCGATCAGTCAAAAATCCCCTGATCGGCAAGTGGTTAAGGAAGCAGAAAAAAAGGGCGCATAGGGTTAGTGGACAAAAAGGGTGCACCCATTCACTGCAATGCAAAATATCGGATATTGGGCCCCCGCGAGTAAATTTTAGCGGTTGCAGTGATCGTGTTAACAAACGTTTTCATTTATAGAATAAGGTTTATTACAAATCTCGTTTACAAATTCATTTTTACTTACAGTTTAACTTATTTTATCGTTTTCAAATTTCGCTTTTAGGAGCGTAATAAGTACATTTTCGTTTTCATAGGTATAATGTTTAAATATCGTTTTCAAGCTTATTGTATTACAAATATATAGTTTTTGGTATTAACCTTGTTTTCAGAATTATAATGCGTAAATTATAGTTTTCAGATTTATTATCTTAGTAACATATCACTTTTAATATTACTGTTGTTTTAAGATTTTTAATGCATACGTGATTGTGAGAGTATTTATTCTATTATAAATATATAACTTTTTCTATTTATAATATTTGTAATGTGTATGTGATTGTTAAGCTATTCATTCTATCACAGATATATAACTTTTACTATTCATATTATTTTAAATGTTTACGTGACTGTAAGGCTATTTACTGTATTAAAAATATATAAATTATTCTATTAATGTTATTTGTAGTGAAGTATTTTACGGTATCAAATATTTTATTGTTTCTATGTGTGTAAGGGTGTTTGTGCAGTGGGGATGGTTAGGGTTAGGAACCACCAGGGGGTGGTTAGGGTTAGGAACCACCAGGGGGTGGTTAGGGTTAGGAACCACCAGGGGGTGGTTAGGGTTAGGCACCACCAGGGACTGGTTAGGGTTTGGCACCACCAGGGGGGTGGTTAGGGTTAGGCACCACCAGGGGGATGGTTAGGGTTAGGCACCACCGAGTGGTGGTTAGGGTTAGGCACCACCAGGGGGGTGGTTAGGGTTAGGCACCACAAGGGGGCGATTAGGGTTAGGCACTACCAGGAGGGTCTATGGGTTAGGGATAGGTACAGGGAGGGTTCTGTGTAAGAGTAGGCGTAGGTATAATTCCAGTACAATATTTGTAACATACAGTATACAATTCATTAAACTATGCTTATTAGCACCAAGGCGAGTTCTGTGTGAGCCTACAGTTAGGTACAATTGCAGTAAAATACCTGCATTATCTACAATTTTAATACTATGCTTATTAAAAGTGTAAATATCATTTTTTTCGTATAGACGGTATTTTGCCATTTCATTAGCGTTAATTCGACATATTTAGCACTAGATTTTTGTTTATAACATAGAAACAAAAAATATTGTTTTACATAAAAACGTATCATTTCGGCTATATCCCACACCCTTTATTCCACACACCCTTTTTGCATGGACGCAAAAACTAAATTAAAAAAAATAACTACATTAAAATAAAAAATAAATATAGAAAGCAAGCATTTCAAAAGAGCAATAGTGGAATTAAAATGTTAGGCCTTTGTTTCCACAGATGAATTACTTGCTCCCTTGTTGAGCAGTTCAGCTATCTGGCCGCCAGCTACAAGTACAATTCGGCTGCTATTTCATGCAGCCGAATGACAGCGTTTGGTAACGCCACATGTGTGCATTTGAAATGTGATGGTGTTACTCATTAGTGAAAAATCCTCACTTTTGCATCTGAACAAAGCAAGTACCATTCTCAGATGCAACTTAATAGGGGGACCACCCGTCTGCCACCCATGCTGAGCTCTAGTAAGTGCCAGGCCAGGGATAGGGAGCAGCTGACAGTCAGTGATTTTTTTTGGCACTCCTGATTTACTACACCTAGACCATAAGACACTATTGATCTGAAGAAGCGGACTGGGTTCTGTTAAACGTTTTATCCTACTAGTGTCTGATTTCTATTAAATCCTTTTTTCCTCTACAGGCTCAGTCCTTATTTTAGAGGTTAGGCTTACAAGCCAAGTAACTGGCTAAATTAATTGTGGGCAGCCTCCTTCTCCTCCATTACATCTAATGTTGTGATAAGATCCCAGACATGCATTCTAATTTTGACAAGACCTAAAGCTCACTATACGACTCACTATGGCAACTTCATCAGAGGTTTCAGAACATATGTATGTCTAAATTAGAGATGGTAAATGAGGTGCAAATAATTTTGAGTTGATGCAGGATTATGTTAATGTTATATGCAAATTTATGCAGCTTGAAAATGGGCCAATCAAATTCCGCAATAAGATACATCAACACAATACAGATAATAAGCAATTAGATACACGACACAATACAGGTAATAAGCAATTAGATACACAACACAATACAGGTGTTAAGTAATAAGATACACAACACAATACAGGTAATAAGCAATTAGATACACAACACAATACAGGTGTTAAGTAATAAGATACACAACACAATACAGGTAATAAGAAATAAGATGGGGGCGTGGCTTGGATGGCGCCTTGAGCAGACGTGTTCTTTAGAGCTCCGCTGCCCGGCTGCAAATATTCGTATGATTTGCCATTATACACCGACTTAACCGCCACCAGATTGTTACTAACGGAAGGAAGAAGTAACAAGGCATCACCCTGGACAACTGGTCTCCTCCGCATCCTGGGGAATCATCAAGCGAAGGCCGCTCGTACCTTGCCACGCCGAAGGCCGCACGCAACACGCGGCGAACGGGCCACGCAGGCCGATACTCCCCATACAAATCTCCCAGCATGACTTCGAGAGGACGAAATGCTAACAAAGACAGGAGGGAGGGCAGGAAAGAAAGATCCAGGTCTCAGGAACACATGTCGCAGACCCCATCCTCACAAAGATCCGCTACCAAAGGTAAAGGGGACAGATGGCGGGACCATGATGATGCCCGAGCTGAGGAAGACCCTTCTCAGCCTAGCATAGCCGACCTCATGACGGCAATTAAGCAATGCCAGACCTCACTAACAGTTAAAATTGATTATATAGACGCCCGCTTCGGCATTCTGACGGACGAGCTAGCTAAGACCAGAGGGCGAGTCAGAGAACTAGAGGACAGGGTATCTGATCTGGAAGACACCTCCCGGGAGCATAAGACAGCCATTCCCACGCTGCAGAAGCAAGTGCGCGAATTGACTACCAGAGCCGTAGATGCGGAAGACCGCAACAGACGGTGCAACATACGTATACTCGGCCTACCTGAAGATAGCGAAGACACAGACATCCCTGTCTATGTCGAGACCTTACTCAAACAGCTGCTCCCTCCTGAGACATTCTCTACCTTCTTCCTCATAGAGAGAGCCCACCGCATGCCTGCCAAAAAAGGCCCTCCGGGCGCCCTCCCTAGGCCTCTGATTTTCAAAGTCTTGAACTTTAGAGACCGAAACGCCATCTTAGGTGCGGCGAGGAAAGCGGGAGAACTCCGCATAGAGAACACCAAAATTATGCTCTTTCCTGACTTTACAGCAGAGACTCAAAAAGCCAGAAAATCGTTTCTACATGTCAAGGCCAAGCTCCGTGAGAAAAACATTCAGTATTCCATGTTATTCCCAGCACGGCTGAGAATACAAGATGGCGGAACTACTACCTTCTTCTCCGACCCAGGAGCCGCCATGAAGTGGATTGAAACGCTTCCTGCTAGCAAAGGATGAACCTTCGCGCATACGTTTATGCCTTCTTACTCAGCTAAGTCACATTATGCCTTTATACGCAAAATGTACTCCCATATACTCCTTAGAAAGAGTTCAACTGTTCTTGTTTTTCGTTATCATTAATATAAAGGAGAAGATAATGCCTGATTGCCACAAAAGTGACAGAACTTTTTCTTCCACTGTTTTCTACGTCTCTGTTGCTTTATAATCCTTAGATGCCTCTTCGAGCAAAGCACAAACGACAGTCATCTGATATATATTTCCCCCCTCCTTTTCTGCAACATCCTCTATGTGATAAATGCCACATTTTCCTCACACAGCTGTCCTTTAGGATACTGCAGAACTTCTGGGACAGACCATATGCAAAGGAACTATTCTACATATTCTACTAGTAGCCCTGCATAACAGCCTGATTTATGGAAGGCAACATGCCACCATATATATGTCCCTCACTCTGATACATCCTGCTGGACATACAACCCTATCACATTGCTGATGCCTTTAAGACGCTTTACTTTGAACCTGATCAACATGAGCTATCTAACCTAATATGATGGGGGTTGTTTTTTTCTTTACAATGCTTATACCAATAGATGTTTATGACTGCATGAAAGAAATTGTACTGCTATGCTCCTCCCTAACCCTCTCTCCCTCCCTCCCCCCCTCTTCCCCCCCCCTCCTTACCCCCCCACCCCACCTAACCCCCCCACCCCACCTAACCCCCTATACCTACCTCCCCCCCCCCTCCTACCCCCTTTCCTCCCTCCTCTCTCCCCCCTTCTCTCCCTAGTCTTCCCTCCCCTATATCATAAGGATGTTACCTAAACAGATGTTATAACCATGGTTAAGTTTGGTACCCTCAACTTATTGAGAGCAGCCGGGCAGCGTATCTTCTGCCCATCCCAGTTCGCCCTCTCCGTAGTGTTTACGTCGCCGCATTAGGCAGAGACCTGTGTTTCTCTCTGACCTGAGTGGCCGACTTTGGTTCTTAGTTCTGCAGGGAAACTTCTCTATACACCTCTAATCAGGGGTATATGTTTAAGTAGTAGGGAGTTACCTTGCACTAGTACGGGGAAAATGTTTAGTTTAGGGATCAAGCTTTCTCCAGTTAGGTTGAAGCGGGGTGGGACTGAACACTCTGAGGGTTCTAGTGTTCCAGGGAGGGCTAGGGCGGGAAGGGTAAACAGGGGAAAAGAGTCCTACATATGCCTCATTGGGTCGACTACACCTCTCACTCCCAAACTCCTCTCCTCGTATCTACTCTACTATACAGCTCTTGGGTATCACTTCTGCATAACCCCTCTTTATGCCACAGACACGTGAAGAAGTCAGATGCATCCTGTGGAATGTAAGGGGACTTGGAACAGCACTTAAGAGATCCCTTGTCTTCAATTTTCTTAAAAGGCATAACCCCCATATTATGGTTCTAGTTGAAACTCACCTATCGGGAAGCCGAATATTAGCATTAAAAAAGCCCTGGGTTGGTGCATATTATAACTCTGTATACTCTACGTACTCCAGAGGTGTAAGTATATTAATCAAAAAGACTCTCCCATTTCAATTGTTAGATTTAGAACTAGACCAACTAGGCCGGTACGTTATTTTACATGCAAAAATACACCATATTACCCTGACACTTACTGGCCTATATAACCCTCCACCAGCAAGCCCTGACCTCTTGCATCAAATAGCTCAAAGGACGCTTAAATACCACACTAATTATAGGCTCTTCCTGGGTGACTTCAACATGGTCCCTTAGGCTTCCCTGGATAGGCTAAATCCGAGACCCACTGAGTCACAGTCTCTGCGAGACTGGGCCACTGCCCACTCCTTGACAGACATCTGGAGATGGAAACACAGTAATGCACCAGGCTTCACTTGTCACTCTGCTTCCTTTCACTCTCTATCTCGGATTGATCTGATGTACACCTCCTCTGTATTTCAGACTTTTATTCAAGATATATCAGTACTTCCGAGAGGTATATCAGACCACTCTCCACTTATGTTAACTCTGGACTTTGGTATCTCACATACTGAGCGAATATGGAAACTCGCACCCCATTGGCTCATAGAGCCAAGAGTAAAATATATGGTTATGGACAGAATGCAGGAATACTGGAGTATCTCCCACGACCCTGTCTCACCCCTTGTGGCATGGGATGCCTACAAGGCGGTCACCAGGGGCGCATACATATCCGGCATAGCAGAGGAAAAAAAACAGCGACAAATTATTTTACAAAATCTAGAGCAAAAAAGCATACAAGCGGAGCAGGAGTATATAACCTCAGGATCCGAGTCCTCATATGAGCTTTGGCAGAATGCACTACTATCCTTATCAAGCAAACAAGTCGACCACGCCAAACAAGACATCTTCAATAGACAGCTTAGGGTCTTCGAGCATGGAGACAAAACTGGACGTATGCTTGCACACCTTATTAGCCAGGACAGGGCTCCCACACAAATAGCTACCTTAACTACCTCCACGGGGCAACAACTTACTCACCCAGAGGAAATTAATAAGGAATTTAAAAACTACTACTCTGAACTATATAGCTCCAAGATTTCTAAAACACCTCAAGAAATAGCCTCCTATTTAGATAACATAACACTCCCTCATCTCTCAATAGAAGACTCCCAATTTCTTGATACGGAAATCACTCAAGCAGAAATAGCTATGGCAGTGGGAACTCTTAAAAAGCAGAAATCTCCAGGTTTAGACGGCCTACCCTCCGAACTATACTCCACCTATAAGAAAACTCTGGTATCTAAACTTCACTCTTTGTTCAAACATATACTCACCGCCGGCCAGGTCCTACTCTCTATGACCGAGGCTCTCATTACCGTAATCTACAAGAGGGGCAGAAATCCTGCTCACTGCTCTTCTTATAGACCTATCTCATTGCTTAACGTAGATGGGAAGATCCTTGCCAAGGTCCTGGCTGTCCGACTCAACAGTGTCATTGCCAATATCGTACATAGAGACCAATCTGGGTTCATACCCGAGAAAGGTTGCGATATTAACCTTAGAAGATTAATGACAAATCTCTCTATTAAACATTCTAATGCAGGAACAAGAGTCATTGCTTCTTTAGATGCCGAAAAGGCATTTGACACTGTTGAGTGGGACTACCTGTTGGAAGTCCTTAAGAAATTCAACTTTGGGGATAATTTCTTAAAATACATCCAAGCCCTGTACTTTAACCCCCGAGCAAGAGTTCGCACTGGCGGATATATCTCACCTTTTTTCTCCCTAGGCCGAGGGACACGCCAGGGGTGCCCCTTATCCCCTGCTCTCTTTGCTCTAGTGATGGAGCCCCTGGCAGCGTCCCTCCGCTCCTCTCCAGATGTCACCGGATTGTGCATAGCAGGGTTAGAAGAGAAATTATCGCTTTATGCAGATGATTTGCTGCTCTACCTGGCGGATCCCTTTCATTCCCTAACCTCCACCTTAAACCTGATAGAAACTTTCAGAGAATACTCGGGACTGAAAATAAATTGGACTAAGTCTCTGCTACTGCCCCTAGACCCCATGCCAGACTCTCCTGCAATCAATACACCTTTGCAAATAGTTAGCCAGATTAAATACCTGGGAATAGAGGTCACTCCACAGGTCTCTACCTATTACTCTCTCAATATCGCACCTCTCCTGGCCCAAATAAAATCTAAATTTAGAGCCTGGACTACCCTCCCACTCTCCCTGATAGGGAGAGCAAACCTGGTTAAAATGTGCATTCTGCCAAAGCTCCTATATGTATTTAGGAATACTCCAACCCTGATTCCCTCCCGCTTCTTCTCTGAACTGAACAAATTAATGGTCTCCTTTCTCTGGAATTCGTCCACCCCTCGAATAGCCCTTTCCAACCTTCAATTACCAGTAGATAGGGGAGGCATTGCTTTACCCAACTTTAAGCTTTACTACTAGGCTACGGTGATCTGTACGGTCTACTGGTGGTTTGCACAATCAGAATATAACCCGGCCACAGCCCTAGAAGCCTCAATAGTAGGCTCCAGCATGGCTCTATCAGCCCTACCATACAGGGGACCCAAAGCATTATCTTACTTAACCACTCCAATGAAAACCACTGCCAGAATCTGGGACATAGCCCACCAAGGCCTGGTCAAAAACAATCAATGGTCTCCTTTTATCCCCTTATGGAATAATGTGAAACTAAAAGAGTTCCTTACCATCCCAGATCCGCTAGTATGGGAAAACAGGGGTATCTATAAGCTCAAAGACATAGTTGATCGACAAAAACTCCTCTCTTTTAACGAGCTTAAACTACGATTTTCCCTGCCCAACTCCATGTTTTTTAGATACATCCAGTTACGTCACGCATTTAACGCCCAATTCTCTCCACATCCCATAACAGTCAATCCTAGCGAACTAGAGAAGCTGATGATGCACTCTGGTCTTACTGGAATCATTTCACAATTATACAGTATCCTCATCTCATGCACAGTGAATGAACCTTGCAAACCATTAGTGGCCTGGAACAAAGATCTCCCTAGCCTTGCAGTTAAAGATTGGAAGGGGATAACTGCTGACTTTATAAAGACTCCTGTGGCAGCGAAGCACAAATTCTGTGCACTCAAATATCTATACAGGGCTTACTTTACCCCCCAGAGATTGTCAAAGATGAAACAGGGTGCATCTGACTTATGCTGGAGGTGCTCGATGGATAAAGCAGGTTTTTTCCATATCTTTTGGGATTGCCAAAAAATACGCAGATTCTGGTCACAGACCCATGACCTACTGGCCGAGGTCGTAGGCCCACAAGTCCCATATACGGCAGAGGCTATGCTTCTTAACCACTTTGGAGACACCAGCCTTAACGAACATAAACTGTATTTAGCCAAGTTACTATTATTCTATGCCAGAAGGGCGATCGCAATGGCATGGAAAAAATCAAACCCACCTACTATCTCTGAGCTAAGAACCCAGGTAAACACAGATCTTGTCATCTATAAAAACATATATGTGGGAAGAGGATCTACAAAAAAGTTTTATAAAATCTGGAGGAAATGGTTGAAAAAGTTTGACATTGATATCTAGACTCAATAACGATTGTCCTATCCTGATGACCTACTTTAGGGAGGGAGAGGGGTGGGGGGTGATATGTCGAACCTAGGGGGGGACCTGATACATCTCTGGGGAGTTTAATGTTAATGTTTGTTTTGTCCACTTTTTGTGTACTCTGTTAAGAGGTACGCTGTGTTTATGTACCTCTTGCTGTACTGTTTTGTATAAAAAATGGAAATTTTAATAAAATATTTAAAAAAAAAAAATAAGAAATAAGATACACGACACAATACAGGTGTTAAGAAATACGATACAGAACACAATACAGGTAATAAGCAATTAGATGAACAATACAATACATGAATAAGAAATAAGATACACAACACAATACAGGTAATAAGTAATAAGATACAACAACAAAATACAGGTAATAAGCAATTAGATACACAATGCCAGTGTAACGGTCACTAACGTATACGATGATCAGAACAAGCTCTATCAGCTCAGTAGTCAGTATTTTATTCAGAGTGTGATCACACGTGATTTTTGTGCACACTATAGAACACAGGAGTACTCCTATGTGATAGCCCTTGGCTGTAGGGGCTATCACTGGATAGAGTGGTTGTACAGGCAATGGCAGCGGTACAATATTGTCAGGCAAATACGTCGTCAGTAAACAGGCAGAGGTCGGTAACAGATCAGATGAGTAAAGGTACAGAATCAGAAGGCTTAAATCAGAGTGGAGGTCGGGCCGAGGTCGGCAGCAGATCAGATTGGCAAGGTACAGAATTGAGAGGCAGAAAGAGTAATCAAAGGTTCAAGCAAAGAGTCATACACATAAATAAATATACAATGATATGTTTTTCCTAGTCTAAGTGTGAATCCCCGGGGTCCTGCCGGATCAAGCACACACGGATCTGACTAAGGTCTGAGAGCTTTCACTGCAAAGTTTCAGCAACAGCAGAAAATGAGGCACTGATCGCTCAGGCCTTAAATACAAGAACACATTCCAAAAGTTCCGCCCTGCAGACTCCAGCCAATCGGCGGCGAGAGCCTGCCCATTGTTGTCAGCTGACCGGACGGTCAGCTGACCCGCCTCCTCAAAGCATAAAGGTCCTGTCTCCTGGTGCACGCGTGCGCTGCCCTGCCTTGATGCACCCTGGAGAGACCTGTTCTACCGGAGGGGAATGCCTGAGATGATGCGGCGAGATCCGCGGTGACGTCAGATGCGGGAGCGGCGGCCGCACCGCTCCTCGCTGCAGAGGTAACCACATCAATCCTGACAGCCAGATCATAAACTGGAGTGGTAGTCCCAATAACACAAGTTCCCATTAATCTGGGTAGAGTGCACAATCAAGTATGATACACAAGGATAGACATGTGAGAAAAACATTTTCATGAAAATGACACAAATTACAAATGACAAAAAAAGACACTTTTTAGAACAGATTATTCAGAAAGCAAATACCATTCAATGGTATTTAGAAATCAAAAACAGTATAAAAGAAATATGAGATTAGTGACAACATCGATTAATCCTGTTTTTCTAAGAAAAAAATTATCCGTTGGACATCCACACACCTGCTCTTGTGTCTAAGCAAATCGGGTAATTAAATATCTTTTTAAGTGGTATGTGTGTGCAGAATGGAAGACGTGCTCACCTGCAAACTCTAGCTGATACAATTATAGAAAGAGCAGATGACAAAAAATGGAGTCGCAGAAGAAATCGGGCCAGCTGGCACAGGATACCGCAACGTGCATTGTCACAAATAGATGACGAAAATACGAGACAAATTCTCCTGCGGCTTGCAGGCACTACAAAGTGAGCAACTATAAATGACTGGCTCGTAGCCATCTACAGAGGAATGATAATTCTTGGTGACCTCCAGATCCGCAGCCAAAGACTCAACACTTTCAAAAACAAACTTAGAAGGAAAGTTCTGCACATTTGGGAAAATTTTTCATCGGAATAAAAAAGCTGACACTTTGCAAGTTTTCTAAAGGAAAAGTTGCTTTAAGTGAAACTCGAAAACAAACTTTGCCAATTGTCAGGTCATCTTTGCATTTCAAGGCTTTCGGGGAAGTTAAAGGCATGTTTGTACTTGCTTTTGCTTGGTAGTTATGGAGATACGGCTATAACTATGGCCAGAAAGGTCCCATTGAATGCTATCCGGTTATATTTTGTCATTATAATACGACCATTCGGTCAATGGAAGTACTGCACATCCACTTCATTGAAACTGTGAAAATTGAGATAGCAGGTACAAACTTAGTAATATTATCTTTAAGGGGTGTATCGTTAGTGGCTCAGCCTCCCCCTCCACATAATTATCATGCCCCCCCCATGTCTCTCCCTCCCACTGGACAGAAACTAAGCTCTCCCATTCCCCCAACCCCTTGTTCTGCACATAAGCGCAGTGAGCGCTAGTGTTGCTCGGATACCTCATTATCCTATTCGAGTTTGGTCGAATTCGGATAGTAAACTATCCGAATTCACTCGAAGTTCAATATCCGATGTAATCGAATATCCGATTCGACCTGGGATATTCAACGTCACTATCCGAGTCTGTATTTGAGTAAAATATTCGAGCTGGCCTTAAATAGCTTGTAAAACTTGTATTGGAGGTCAATGATGCATGAAACCACCTTTTTTATGAAGAAAAACATCAAGTGATTAGGTGGTGATGTAGTAGTTATAAAAAAATGTATCAAAAATAGTAAATTAACTTCATGAAAAGTGTTTGCATGAGAAGGTGTGTCCAAAATGGTTGTAAGTTGGAAATCTTCATTTACGTTGTCTTCATCTCCTTCTATATCTTCTTCTTCTATATCTTCTTCTTCTATATCTTCTTCATCTTCTTCTATATCTTCTTCTTCTTCTTCTTCATCTTCTTCTATATCTTCTTCTTCATGTAGAGCTCTTGGATCAGAGACAGCAGGTCTGTGGTGCGCGTGCGCTTGCTGCTGGTGGATGCAGGCACCTGCTGCTGCCTCTGTGCTGGCTGGACAGTGGGGGTGGATGGCTGAGGGAAGGCTTCCTCCAAGCACTCAACAAGGGACAGCTGCAAATCCCTCAATTGTTGTGCATGGTCTCCTCCTGCAGGCAGGAACTGGCTGAGCTTCCCCTTCAGACGTGGGTCCAGCATCATGCAGATCCAGATGTCCTCCCTCTGCTTCATCTGGATCGCCCTTGGGTCCTTGTGCAGGCACCTCAGCATGTGCGCTGCCATTGGGAAGAGTCTGGCCACGTCTGTTGGCACATCATCGGCATCCCCAGAGCCGAGAGTGCTGTCCTCCTCTTCCTCTGCCCCCTCCACCTCATCCTCTCTCCACCCCCGCACCAGTCCAGCTGCGCTCTGCTGCTCCCCCTCATCAGCAGCAAGGTCAGGGACCTCCACCAACTCCGAGCCCTCCTCCTCAGAGGTGGCCTGTGAAGCTGCCTGCAGCTCCTGCTGGTCCAAGGCTGCCGCTCCCTCTTCCAGCAGTGCATACAGGGCCCTGTCCAGCACACACACCATGGGCACCCACTCACACACCATTGCATGGTCCCTGCTCACCATGTTGGTGGCCTGCAGGAAGGGTGCCAGGACTGAGCACACCTGCTGCATGTGCCCCCAGTCCTCCGTGGAGATGATGGACGGGAGGTTGGTGGCGGCACGCCCAGTTGCAGTGAGGGAGGCAACTGTTGCTCGTGCAACGTACTGGCTGACAGCCTGCCTCTGTTCAACCAGACGCTCCAACATCACCAGGGTGGAGTTCCAGCGAGTTGGAACATCGAGCATGAGCCGGTGCTGTGGCAGGTGCAGCTCCTTCTGCACCTCTTCCAGGCTCGCCACGGCTGCAGGCGAGTGCCGGAAGTGACGCACAACCTTCCTTGCCACCTCAAGGAGTCGATCCATCCCCTGGTAGGTCCGCAGGAACTTTTGGACTACCAGGTTCAGGACGTGCGCCAGGCAGGGGATGTGGGTCCGGTCTCCCCTGCTGATGACAGCAACCAGGTTTGCCCCATTGTCGGGCACCACCTCTCCGACTCTGAGGCCTCTGGGGGTCAGCCAATTCCTCTCCTGCTCTCGGAGTTTGGCCAGGATGTGGTTCGCCGTCAGTTTGGTCTTCCCCAGGCTGACCAATTCCAGCAGCGCTTGGCAGTGGCGGGGCTTCACGCTGCTGCTGAGGCGGGGGGTTTGGGCTGGTGTGCCAGAGGATGGAAGCGGATCAGAGGAACCTGCTGCTGTTCCGCTGACCCTGCATGGTGGCACCACCCACTGCGTTGTTGGTGCTGCTGCTCTGACAGTGCCCGATGCTGCTCCCCCTTCCTCACCCCCTTCCACCAAGCTGACCCAATGCGCGGTGAAGGATAGATAGCGGCCTGTCCCAAACCGGCTGCTCCACGAGTCCATGGTGACGTGGACCCGTTGACCCACCACGTGCTCCAGCCCTCTCCCGACATTGGCCATCACAGAGTGGTGAAGTGCAGGGATGGCCGTGCGTGCAAAATAATGTCGGCTGGGGATTGGCCAATCGGGGGCTGCACACATCAGGAGCGCACGCATGTTGCTCTCCTCCTGCACAAGGGAATAAGGCAGGAGTTGGGAGCACATGGCTCGTGCCTGCAAGCCGTTCAGCTGACGCACGCCACGGCTGCTGGGAGGCAGAACCCTGACCACCCCCTGGAAGGTGTCGCTGAGCAGGGTCTGGCGAGGTCTTTTGCTGGCATGGGAAGCAGTGGAGGGAGCAGAGGAGGCCACTGAAGACTGGCTGCCAGAACAGGCCTCAGTGTCGGCGGCAGGAGTCGCAGAGGGAGGAGGAGCAGTGCGTTGCTGACGCACTCCTGCTGCCGACGGCTTCGCAGTGGTGGCGGGTCTGCCACTGCCACTGCCAGCTTCCTTCAACTTCACAAACTCCTCATGCTCGTGAAAGTGTTTCCCTGCAAGGTGATTGACCAGAGAGGTGGTGCCAAATGCAGGGGGCTCCTTCCCTCTGCTGAGCTGCTTGCGGCACTGGTTGCAGGTGGCATACTTGCACTCCAAATATGGAAGGGTGAAAACATTCCATATTGGGGAGGTGAAGTTGCCCCTTCGGCTGGAAGGTGCTGCTGCCTCTGGTCTCCCTGTGGTGGTTGGGGGGGGGGGGGGGTTCTTGGTGCGGCTGGTGGTGGCACTGGCAGAACTCATCTCCTGATCAGCTGTGTGGCCTGCATACCACGCCCACTTGTGATCCTGCCCATGCCTGCGATGCTGATCCTTCTAGCAAGGCCCGCAGACGCATCCTCCTCCTCCTCAGAGCTGATGACATCCCCACTTCCAGGACCTGGCAACCAGTCTTTGTCCTTCACAGTGTCATCATCATCCTCCCCCTCCGCAAACATGTCCTGCTGGGATCTCCCAAACTCCCCTTCTGCATGCATGGGCGGATGGACAGTCACCACTGTCTGACTGTCCAAAGCATCATCCCCCAAAGTGCCCATCAGCATTCCTTCTTCCGCCAATTCTTCCACAACAGCATTCCATAGCCCCGCTGTACTTGGGGATAACATGAAGGTGCTGCTGAGTAGCAGGGTGCTGGTGTTGCCCGCTGGGGCTGGAGAACTGCACTCCTCCTCCTCTCCCCCAGGCAGTGCTGGGCGGCTGCTGCTGCTCTTGCGAACAGGAGTGGTGGCGGAGGTGGAGGACTCGGTTCCAGAGCTAATGGTGGCCTGCTCATCCACCATCAGTTCCACCACAGCATCTGCGTCCTTCTCCTCAATAGGACGGCTACAACCTGGCGGTGGGAGGAACATCTGGGCCACACGCTGCTGCTGCTGCTGTGTCTCTGCAGCGTGACTCCCAGCTGTTGGGCGGCAAAGGCGTCCACGGCCAGTGGCTAATGGCGGAATAGCCACTGGTGCAGATGCAGAACTGCGCATGGTGGTGGCGCGGCTGCCACGCCCACAACCTCCTCTCTTGGCGATGCCCTTGCTGCCCCTGCCCAAACCGCGGCTGCCAGTGCCAGACATTGTATATTTTTAATATTATACAAATTAAAAAAAAACTTATGTATGTAAAGGCGGGTGGGACAAGTGGGGTACTTTAATGGGGTGGGACTGGTGGTGGTGGGTGTGTGAGGTGACGGACAGGTGTACTCTACAGCAGAGATCGGTGTAGCGCTAACGAGAGAGTGCGCACTGCGCACACAAAGACCCTAGCTGACGCTGACTGACGGTGTCCCTATACACAGACTACAGTACAAGTCAGCAAATACACAATAGAAGTAATAGAAAAATAGGACGGGTGTAGCACTAACAAGAGGGTGCGGCGGACAGCACAGATGTGAGCTTGGATAGCTAGGATATCTCCGGATAGCTGCTTGCTATCCGAGTGCGCTCGCATAGTACAGCCCGGATAGCTAATACTATTCGAGCTCGGTATTCGAGCTCGAATAGTGAAAAAAGAGCTAGGATATCCGAGTAAGGCCCAGTGCACACCGAGCGGTTTTTGGAGCAATCCGCCGGCCGCATCCGCCTCTAAAAACGCTTGTCTAATGTATTGCAATGGGATGGTGCACACCGGCGGTTTGCGGTTTTTGCCAAGCCGCAAACGCGCCTCCTGCTGCGCGTTTGCGGTTTTCGGAAGCGTTTCGTCCTCAATGTAAAGTATAGGAAAAACGCAAACCGCTCTGAAAAACGCTAGTTCAGAGCGGTTTGCCAGGCATTTTTGTTACAGTAGCTGTTCAGTAACAGCTTTTACTGTAACAATATATGTAATCTGCTACACAAAAACGCACCCAAAACCGCTAGGTATGTTTAGAAAACCTCTGTAAACATACCTAGAATCGCTCTGAAATCAGCTCCCAAAACCGCTAGCGTATTGCGGATCTGCTAGCGCTTTTGGTGTGCACCGGGCCTAGAGGAGTTTTTCTGAGCGTTTTGAGTTTTTAAATCTGCTGCTTATGTTATCCTATGTGTCTGTGCACACTGGAGCAATGAGGTTTTATAAAAAAAAAACCCATAGCATTACATTGGGAAGAGCTTTTAGAGGTTTCAAAAGCTCTTCCCAATGTAATACTATGGTTTTTTTTTACAAAACCTCATTGCTCCAGTGTTCACAGACACATATGGATAACAGTAGCAGCAGATTTAAAAACTCAAAACGCTCAGAAAAACTCCTCTGGTGTGCACCAGGCCTAACTCAGATATCCTAGCTCAGATGAGCAACCTAGTCCAAGCTTCATAGCGTCTCTTATAGCTCTAAGCATCTGTGTACACATGTATCTAGAATAGCACAAATCCTAATTCACCAAATTTTAGGAACTTTGACCCAGGTTGGGACAGTACATGATATATACTGTATATCAGTTGAAGTTCCCTATGTCATTCGTATGTTCTCTAGTGATCTTCACTGCTATTAAGTCAACACTTTTTCATCAGCAGAAAGGCCCAGTGCTCACCAAAAACTTCTAGCAGATCCGCAAAACGCTAGAGGTTTTTGAAGTAGATTTCAGAGCGATTCTAAGCATGTTTAGAGAGGTTTTCTTGCCTAGCATTTTTGGAGCGTTTTTGTGTAATAGATTTCAAATATTGTTACAGTAAAGCTGTTGCTGAACAGCTCCTGTAACAAGAACACCTGGAAAACCGCTCTGATCTAGTGTTTTTCAGAGCTGTTTTCCACTTTCCTATACTTCAACATTGAGGCAGAAACGCCTCAGAAATCTAAAAAATGCTGCAGGACAGGAGTTTGCATTTGGAGGAAACTAAACCGCTCTGGTGGGCACCATTCCATTCACTTTCATTAGCCAAGCGGTTTTACCCCTGCAAGCATTTTCAAAAATGCTTCAGAACCGCTCTGGTGTGCACCAGCCCAAAGACATTGTTTGGTTCCGATGGAGATGCTAGACTTGATCACCTCTAATACTAGCATTGTAGTGCTAATACAGTAGCTTAGATAATGAAAATAATTTAGGATAGAGAAGGGGATGGAGAGGGAGATAGAGGCGGGGCAACGGAGAAGAAATCACACTACTTACTTCTTTTTCTTGCTAATTTCAGACCGAATCAAGAGGTTATGTACCATATAATCAGTTTAATAAATTCCACTGTAAAACAAAGGCTTACTCAAAGCCATGGTAACTGCCCTTCCGATGGTCTGTCTATGGCTACCTGCAGACAGAACATACTTAAAGTGAACCTCCAGACTAAAAATCTACTCAGCAGCACTGAAAAGGCTTGGTGTTTCTTTAACGGTTTCACAGCATCAGAACTTTGTTTTTTTACATAAGCCTTATTTTTAGCTAAGCTCCGCCCCATCAAAGAAAACTGCCCGGGCTTTTTATCCCTTATGCTGTACAAAGCATGATTGGATTTCCTGTGTTGTTATTCACGTTGCCTAGCAACTGGGAGTGGTGATCAGCACACAGGACAGTTGTAACTGTGCCTCATGCTCCCTGTCACCTCCTTTCAACCATAAAGATGGCTGTCCTCATGAAATCAAACATTTGCCTGTTCTTTTAAAAGAGAGTGGGTAAGAAATTATATTACCTATCTATGTTAATTAACATAAAAAATGTAACTTAATGACAGTATGTTTGTTTAGGCTGCAGTTCCTCTTTAACCACTTCACATTCCTGGGTTTTTATCCTTTCAGATTCCTAACAATCTTGCCGTTGTGTCTGTGTCATTATTGATACAGCAATAACTTTTTATTACTTATGCCACCAAAGTAATACATACAGTATACTGTATGGCTTTTTCATGTCAATCTAAGCTTTCTTTATATTTTTTCAGAGAATGATTTAATTTTAATGGCATTTTATCTGGGAAAATTAGGCGTAAATGCAAAAATTACACTTTTTTTTTTTCATGTTTCATCCTTCCTAATTTTTCGCATGGCAAGTGCCACAGTTGTAAAATACTTAAAAATACATTTGGCTCATTTCAATTAAAATGATACCATATATGCCATATTTCATCACTAGTTGTGCATGCAGCGTACCATTATTGCCAGTTTGTGCATCTGTAGTGACTGGATGCGACCTCTATGGCACATAGTTTGCAGACCCCAACACTGTACAGACATTTCTAGGCAACAGCTTAGTGATGCATCTATACAACGCTGGGTCCCCAAAACTTTGCCCAAACGATTGCATCCAATCGCTATGGGTGGCAGCCATTACAGGAGTCCATGAATGTTAAGGCCAAGTATAGGTGACACAAGAGGTTATAGTTAGGTGGGCTTAAAAGTTAACCACAGGGGGGAAAAAAAAGTATTATTTAATGTGACACTGCCAATTTAAACTATTTAAACTTTTTTTTCTTTTCACTTTCTTTTAACTTTGAGTGAGTGATTGCTGCAATCATGTAACCGTATGTGCATGCGCGTGTGCATATACGTGCACATGAGGGAATCATGAGGGCACAGTAGTGAGAATAGGGATTCTTATATCCTGGTTAGAGATGGCCCAAACCTCCGATTTTCGGCTTGTGAACCGCAAACGCGAACTTCTGCGAAAGTTCGATTTGCGCAAACTTTCGCGAACCGCAATAGACTTCAATGGGGAGGCAAACTTTGAAAACTAGAAACACTTATGCTGGCCACAAAAGTGATGGAAAAGATGTTTCAAGGGGTCTAACACCTGAAGGGGGGCATGGATGAGTGCGATAGACACCGAAAGTCCCGGGGAAAAATCTGGATTTGATGCAAAGCAGCGTTTTAAGGGCAGAAATCACATTGAATGCGAAATTGCAGGCCTAAAGTGCTTTAAAACATCTTGCATGTGTATACATCAATCAGGGAGTGTAATTAGAGTACTGTTTCAAACTGACACACCAAACTCACTGTGTAGCACACGCAGACTGCTGTTTGTGTAGTGACAGCTGTGCTGGACTGGTGCGCACCATGGCGAGAGTGCAGGCCATGGCGGTTTTCAAGCCCATATGGTCGCCGGGCTGTGGTAGCTCAATGACAGAACAGTGACTGTCCAGCTGATCAAGTTTGGTCTGTCCGCAATGAAGCAACAACCTTATTATCATGGTTGTGCACCCCTCCCCCCCCCCTCCCCCGACACACTCATATAGCCGACGGTCATTGCTTCATTGTGATACGCAACCACCTTTCCTGCGGCAAGGAAATGATCATGAAGGGGAATTGGCACATGTACAGGCCTTTTGTTTTGTTATTGCAGCTGCAGTGCAGCCAGAAAAATTAGGCAGGCATGTACACACACCAGAAAAATTATTATAGCGGCCGCTGCTAGTAGCGGCCTTAAAGGACAACTGAAGTGAGGTGGATATGGAGGCTGCCATATTTATTTCCATCTAAGCAATGCCAGTTACCAGGCCCTCCTGCTGATTCTCTGCCTCTAATACTATTAGCCATAGCCCCTAAACAAGCATGCAGCAGATCAGGTGTTTCTGACATTAATGTCAGATCTGACAAGACTAGCTGCATGCTTGTTTCTGGTGTTATTCAGATACTACTGCAGAGAAATAAACCAGCAGGGCTGCCAGGCAACAGGTATTGATTAAAAGGAAATAAATATGGCAGCCTCCACCTGGAGTCCTGGACCCAGTTGGTGGTGGCAGAGAAGGCATTCAAGCGGCCTGCAGGCAGAGATGCTGTGTGGGACTGACCTAGTCTTGGTGCAGGCAGTCACACGGCGTGCAGGCAGATATGCTGTGTGTGGGGAATGACTTCGGGCAGGCCTGAGGGTGCTTTGCAGACCAGGTATGCATGGTCAGATGGACCCTTGACCCAACGCTGTGTGCCAGAGATGTCACCACTTGCCTTTCAACATCACGGTACAGTTTAGGTATCGCCTTGTTTGAGAAAAAATTGCAGCCAGGTCTTTCCATGGCTCAATTTTCGGTGGCAGAGAGTACAGATGGCATTGCTCTCATCTGAGGCAGACACACAAAAAAATTTCCACACCGCTGAGCCCTGGGGTGATGGCACTTTGGTGGTGGCGGCCGACTGAGTGTTAAGTGGGGTGCCAGAATCACAGCAGGAGGAGGAAGATATTTCACGCTTCCGTGCAGAAGCTGAGAAAGATGAGATGTTCTGTGTTAAATAGTCAACTACGTCCTGACAATATTGGGGGTTGATGGCACGTGCCTTTTTCTGAACACTGTACTTTGGTCGAGAGCCGCACGAAATCACGACAGTGCGACCTCGAACAGAACTGCCAGGTGGCCTACCTCTGCCTTTTGTTTTGTCCATATTGGGGGGATGAAGTGAAAGGTATGCACTGACTTGACTAATACAATGTGCAGTCACACAGGTGCAGTTAACAGGTATGCACGGAGTGGTATATCACACTGTGAGCACTCACATACGTAGGTGGGTGTACTGAACCCACCAGTGATGGGTATTTTAATGTGCACCTGTCACACACAGACAGGTACCTGACAGGCAAAGTGACACTGTGTGCGCTCATGTAGGTAGGTGGGTGCACTGTGAACAACAGGTAGGTAGGTATATGCAGTGATGGGTATTAAAATGTGCACCTGTCACACACAGACAGGTACCAGACAGGCACAGTGACACTGCGTGCGCTTATGTAGGTAGGTGGGTGCACTGTGAACAACAGGTAGGTAGGTATATGCAGTGATGGGTATTACAATGTGCACTTGTCACACTCACAGGTAGTCACCGAATGGGCTGGGCCTGGCAGTGGCACACACAATAGGAATTACCAAGGCTGTCTATGCAACACAAGTGTTAGTGGGACAGACACACACACTAAAAATTGGATCACAAGAACAAGATTAGCTCTCAAAAGAGCTGTTGAGGGGTGCTGTTTTAGCAATAGGAATCAGCAAGGAGCAAGCTAACAAGCCTACAAGAGCCTAACTAAGCTTTCCTTATGAGAGTCTGCAGCAGCTTTCCCTTCTCTAATTACTGCAGGCACACGAGTGAGTCCAATGCCTGTCGCTGCCTGCCTTTTATAAGGGGGGGGGGGGGTGGCTCCAGGAGGGAGTGTAGCCTGATTGGCTACAATGTGCCTGCTGACTGTGATGTAACTGTGACTGTGATATAATGATGTAGTATAGGAAGCAAATCGAACCGCCATAAAGTTCGCGTTTGTGGGCAAACGCGAACCACCAAAATTTGCCTGGAACCGTTTGCCGACGAACAGTTCGGGCCATCTCTAATCCTGGTATCTTTAGGGAGGCAAATTTGGACATGAGAGTCATGTCCAAGACCATCAAGAAAGTGCTTAATTTATTTTAGGATATAGCAGATTTAAATATTTGAGCAGCTCTGTGGCATAGTGGATAGCACTGTTGTCTTGCACCGCTGGGTCCCTGTTTTGAATCCCAGCCAGGGAACTTTCTGCATGGACCTTATGGCTAGGTACATACACGCTAGTGTAGCATAAAACGCTGCGTTGTATGCAGCAATGTTAGTCTATGGGACACAGAAGAAGCTGCGTTACACTGCGTTTTTACAGTATGCATTTTGCAAACGCTGGTAGTGTTGCATATTATGCAGGATGGCTGCCAAAACGCACATAATGAAAGTCTATGGTAACGCATATGCATAGCATTTTGCATTAATTAAAAAATAAAGATCTCTGATGTGTTTCCACTTCCTGTTGTCTTCCTAGTGGTTTGCATAAATGTATATTAAAAAGCGCATATGAAACGCATATGCATTTTACATTAGTGAACCGTAAACGCATTAAAATGCACACAAAATGCATGAAAATCCCATCTGCGCAAAAAAGCAAAAAAAAAAAAAAAACGCACCAAGAAAGCAGTAAAAAGCAATAGAAAATTGCAAATGTACCATCCTAAAACACTACTTTTTCACGCTATGTCATATATGAACCCAGCCTCAATGTTCTCCCCGTGTCTGAGTGGGTTTCCTCCAGGAACTCCAGTTTCCTCCTACTTCTTAAAAACATACAGACAAGTTAATTGGCTTCCCCCTAAATTGGCTCTAGAGTGCAATGGACATATGACTTTGTTAGGGAATGGATTGTGAGCTCCTCTGAGGGGCAGTTAGGGACATCAATATGTACTCTGTAAAGCACTGTGAAAGATGTCAGTGCTATATACAGTACAGACCAAAAGTTTGGACACACCTTCTCAGTCACAGATTTTTCTTTATTTTCATGACTATGAACATTGTAGATTCACACTGAAGGCATCCAAACTAGGAATTAACACATGTGGAAGTATAGTACGTAACCAAAAAGTGTGAAACAACTGACAATGGGTATCATTCATAAACAGGCTGTCGGTAGTGCGGGAAAACACCGTTCTTCTCCGCAACCGGTAATTAAGACTTCTGGGTGGCCATTCACAAAGAAGTCTGCCTGTTGCGGAAGAAGTGCGGAGGTTTTCTGGAGGAAGCTGGCGGTAGCGTGGCGGTAGGCATGCGGAAACATAAAAGCTGCCCGATTCCCTCCCTGCGCTGCTCTGTCTGATGCTGCTTGGGAGGTCCCTCCCATTCATTTATATGTATTCCGCCCGCCTATCGCTACTGTCGAGCAAGCGGTATTTTCCTTCCGGATACCGCTAGCTCTAATCTTTATGAATGGATGTGTTTGTTACTTTTTCTAGATTAATCTAGAAAAACTCCGCACAAGGCGGAAATGTATCGCTCTGTCACTTTTTCATGCGGAAAGAGCCTTTATGAATGGGGCTTATGCTGAGTGGTCGGGAAAGTCACCGGTGTTAAGCATTTCCGCATGCGGAAATGCTTTATGAATGATACCCAATATGTCATATTCTAGGATCTTCAAAGTAGCCACCTTTTGCTTTGATTATTGCTTTGCACACTCTTGGCATTCTCTTAATGAGCTTAAAGAGGTAGTCACCTGAAATGGTTTTCACTTCACAGGTGTGCCCTGTCAGGTTTATAAAGTGGGATTTCTTGCCTTATAATTGGGGTTGGGACCATCAGTTGCATTGTGGAGAAGTCAGGTGGATACACAGCTGATAGTCCTACTGAATAGGCTGTTAGAATTTGTATTTTGGCAAGAAAAAAGCAGCTAAGTAAAGAAAAATGAGTGGCCATCATTACTTTAAGAAATGAAGGTCAGTCAGTCCGAAAAATTGGGAAAACTTTGAAAGTGTCCCCAAGTGCAGTCTCAAAAACCATCAAACGCTACAAAGAAACTGGCTCACATGTGGACCACCCCAGGAAGGAAGACCAAGAGTCCCCTCTGCTGCGGAGGATAAGTTCATGAGTCACCAGCCTCAGAAATTGCAGGTTAACAGCAGCTCAGATTAGAGACCAGGTCAATGCCACACAGAGTTCTAGCAGCAGACACATCTCTAGAACAACTGTTAAGAGGAGACTGTGTGAATCAGGCCTTCATGGTAGAATATCTGCTAGGAAACCACTGATAAGGACAGGCAACAAGCAGAAGAGACTTGTTTGAGCTAAAGAACACAAGGAATCGACATTAGACCAGTGGAAATCTGTGCTTTGGTCTGATGAGTTTAAATTTGACATCTTTGGTTCCAACCACCGTGTCTTTTGAACGGATGGACTCTACATGCTTGGTTCCCACCGTGAAGCATGACGGAGGAGGTGGGGATTTATTCAAAATTGAAGGCATACTGAACAAGCATGGCTACCACAGCATCTTGCAGCGGCATGCGATTCCATCCGGTTTACGTTTAGTTGGACCATCATTTATTTTTCAACAAGACAATGACCCCAAACACACCTCCAGGCTCTGTAAGTACTATTTGACCAGGAAGGAGAGTGATGGGGTGCTGCTCCAGATGACTTAATAATAATAATATAATAATAATAATCTGAACATTTGTATAGCGATTTTCTCCTGTCGGACTCAAAGCGCTCAAGAGCTGCAGCCACTGGGACGCACTCAAGAGGCCACCCTGCAGTGTTAGGGAGTCTTGCCTTGAACTCCTTACTGAATAGGTACTTGACCTAGCCAGGATTCGAACCCTGGTCTCCCATGTCAAAGGCAGAGCCCTTAACCAGTGCACTATCCAGCCACTACTTGGCCTACAGTCACCAGACCTGAACCCAATCGAGATGGTTTGGGGTGAGCTGGACCGCAGAGTGAAGGCAAAGGGGCCAACAAGTGCTAAGCATCTCTGGGAACTCCTTCATGACTGTTGGAAGACCATTTCAGGTGACTACCTCTTGAAGCTCATCAAGAGAATGCCAAGAGTATGCAAAGCAGTAATCAAAGCAAAAGGTGGCTACTTTGAAGAACGTAGAATATGACATATTTTCAGTTGTTTCACACTTTTTTGTTATGCACTATTCTTCCACATGTGTAAATTCATAGTGTGGATGCCTTTAGTGTGAATCCACAATGTTCATAGTCATGAAAATAAAGAAAACTCTTTGAATGAGAATGTGTGTCCAAACTTTTGGTCTGTACTGTATATATATATATATATATATATATATATATATATATATATACTAGCTGATTGCCCGGTGTTGCCCGGGTATGTATTTGGCTGGTGTTGGCTCCGCCTACTTTTTCTAACCCTAACACACAATTACTCACTGACCAAGTTTGTGAGCTTTGCGGTCTTTGGTATCAATAATCTGCATTGAAATGAAACAAATCTGATTGAGTGTGTGTGGCTCCACCCCCTTTTCTGAATTTGAACCCCAGTCACCCAATAACCAACTGTACCAGGTTTGAGGCCTGTGCCATTAACAGTTCAAGAATGGTAGCAATTAAATATTCCCCTTGAAAAGCAACAGGTGAAGTTTGATTCACTTTTGTAGGCTCCACCCACTTTTCTGAATATTAATCCCAGTCACCCAGTGACCAACTGTGCAAAGTTTAAAAACCCTGCCATTAACAGAATGGCTGCAGTGTACATTTTCCCAGTGAAATTTGTATTTGTCTCCACCCACTGATGACCCGGCGTTGCCCGGGTATGTATTTGACTGGTGTTGGCTCCGCCCACTTTCTAACCCTAACACACAAACACTCAATGACCAAATTTGTGAGCTTTGGAGTCCTTGGCATCAATAATTTTCCCATAGAAATTAAACAAATCAGATAGGCTGTTTGTGGCTCCACCCCTCTCCAGCATTTGAACCCCAGTCCAATGACCAACTGTAGCAGGTTTGAGGCATCTGCTATTAACAGTGTAAAAATGGCAGCAATTTAAATATTCCACTTGAAAATCAACAGGTGAATTTTGATTGGCTATTATAGGCTCCACCCACTTCCCTGAATATCTTAGTCACTCAGTGACCATCTGGGCAAAGATTGGGAACCCTGAAATAAACAGTGTAAGAAGGGCTGCAGTTTACACTTTTCCAGTGAAATTTGTTTTTGGCTCCGCCCACTTTTTGTAACCTGGACACAAAGTCACTACTCAATGCCCAAGTTTGTGAGTTTTGGGGTCCTTGGCATCAATAATTTGTATTTTCCCATGAAATGAAACAAATCTGATTCACTGTTTGTGGCTCTGTCCCCTTTTCTGAATTTGAACCTCAGTGACCCAATGACCAACTGTACCAGGTTTGAGGCTTGTGCCATTAACAGTGCAAGAATGGCAGCAATTTTAATATTCTCCTTGAAAAGCGACATGTGATTTTTGATTGGCATTTTTAGGCTCCACCCACTTTTCTGATTATTAATCCCAGTCACCCAGTAACCAGCTATGCTAAGTTTGAGAACCCTGCCATTAACAGTGAAGAAGGGCTGCAGTTTACAATTTCACAGAAAAATCTGTTTTTAACTCCACCCACTTTTTGTAACCTTGACACACAGTCACTACTCAATGACCAAGTTTGTGAGCTTTTGGGTTCCTGGCATCAAAATTGTGCTAATGGAAGCAGTTTATCCAGCAAAGAAATCTGGCTGTTTTTGGCTCCGCCCCTTTACTGAATTTGAACCCCCAACACTTAACGACTGACTGTAGCAGGTTTGAGGCCTCTGCTATTAACAGTGTGAGAATGGCTGCAGTTTCAATATTCCCCTTGAAAATCAATAGGTGAATTTTGATTGGCTCTTGTAGGCTCCACCTACTTTTCCGAATATTAATCCTAGTCACCCAGTGACCAACTGTGTGAAGTTTGAGAACCCTGCCATTAACAGTGTAAGAAAAGCTGCAGTTTACATTTCCCCATGTAAAAAGTTAGTTGTTTTTGGCTCTGCCCACTATTTCTAATTTTGACATACAGTCACTTAATGACCAAGTTTATGAGCTTTGGGGTCTTTGGCATCAATAAGTTGCATTTTACCATTGAAATTAAACAAATCTGATTGGCTGTTTTTGGCCCGCTCCCTTCAGAATTTAAATTTTAGTCTCCCAGTGACTGACTGTAGCAGATGTTAGGCCTCTGCCATTAAGAGTGCATAAATGGCAGCAAAGTAAATATTCCTCTTGAAAATCAAAAGGTGAATTTTGATTGGCTGCTGTAGGCTCCACCCACTTTTCTGAATATTAGTCACAGTCACCCAGTGGCCAACTGTGTCATGTTTGAGAACCCTGGCAACAACAGAATGGCTGAAATCAATCTAACAAATCTGATTGGCTGTTTGTGGCTCCACCCCTTTAGTGAATTTGGATCCCAGTCACCCAATGACTGACTGTATCAGGTTTGAGGCCTCTGCCACTAACAGTGTAAGAATGGTAGCAATGTGAATATTCCCCTTGAAAATTAATAGGTACATTTTGATTGGCTGTTGTAGGCTCCACCCACATTTCTGAATATTCATCCCAGTCACCCAGTGGCCAATTGTGTAAAGTTTTGGAACCCTGCAATGTAAAAAATGAAGTTGTTGGCACCAGCCACTTTTTCTAACCTTGACATACAGTCACTCAATTATCAAGTTTATCAGCTTTGGGATCCTTGGTATCAATAATTTGTATATTCCCAATGAAAAATAAACAAATCTGGCTGTTTGTGGCTCCACCCCCTTCCTGAATTTGGACCCTAGTCACCCAGTGACTAACTGTACCAGGTTTGAGGCATCTGCTTTTACCAGTATAAGAGAATGGTAGCAGATGAAATATTCCCTTTGAAAATCAAAAGGGGAATTTTTATTGGCTGTTGTAGGCTCCACCCACCTTCCAAAATCTTAATCTGTGACCCAATGACCAACTGTGCAAAGTTTGAGAACCCTGCCATTAACTGTGTAAGAATGGCTGCCGTTTATATTTTCCCAGTAAAAGTTGTTTTGGCTCCACCCACTTTTTGTAACCTTGACACACAGTCACTCAATGACCAAGTTTGTGAGCTGTCAGGTTCTAGGCATCAAAAATGTGTGAATGGAAGCAGTTTATCCACCAAGGAAATCTGATTGGCTGTATGTGGCCCCACCCCTTTAGTGAACTTTGACCCCAGTAACCCAATGACCGACTGTAGCAAGTGTGAAGCCTCTGCCATTAAAAGTGTAAGAATAGCAGCAGTTTAAATATTCCCCTTGAAAATCAATAGGTGAATTTTGATTGGCTTTTGTAGGCTCCACCCACTTTCTTGAACCTTAATCTCATTCACCCAGTGACCAACTGTGGCAAGTTTGAGAACCCTGCGATTAACAGTCTAAGAATGGCTGCAGTTTACATTTTCCCATTTAAAATGAACGGCTGAAATTTGATTGGCTGTTTTATGCTCCGCCCACTTTTCCTGGATGTGTAACCTCGGTCACCAAGTGACCAACTGTGCCAAGTGTGGGGACTGTAGCTCGGTTACTGTGAGAATGGCAGCCTTTTACATTTTTTCCATTGACTTGAATGGGTGGAATCTGATTTGCTGTTTGTAGCTCCGCCCCGGTGTGCAGGGGGGCCGCGAGACCCCCAGAACATATCATCCCAGGTAGTAAGGGATCTGTGTACCAAGTTTCGTTCAAATCGGTCAAGCCGTTTTCGCGTGATCGCGGCACATACATACATACATACATCCGATTTTATATATATAGATAAAATCATCATCATCTTGATCATTGTTACTCATTTCCATCAATAAATAAGATAAAACATATAAGACCCGAAAAAATATATGTTTTAATAAAAAAAAATACAAATCAGGACTAATAAACCATGTAGAGAACATATTATAAATATGCTATTAAACAGACCCTGTAGTGAGAGATATATCAAAGATACCATACATTTTTTTCTTCAAGAATGACAATTGTCTGCTTGTCCTGCTGATACTGTATTTCTGGCTTCAGTAGTGTCTGGATCACACACCTGGAAAAAATAATTCAGCCAGTATGGTCACTACAGGGATACTTTAGTACTAATGCATAACTTTATTGTATTACCATTCTTGCATACTTATTTGTACTACCTAGATACTCTACACTAAAATAATACAAAACATAAAATAAAACTTTTTTAAACATTTCATTATCTAACTCTGACTGATGACTAGTTTGAACAAAAAAGAAAAAAAATGTTAAATCTTTATAAAACATTACAAAAAGTCTAGTTCATAAAAGAAAATATTCCCAGCACATCATTACAGAGTGTCAGAAGAGGTGAGCAGGAAATAAAATTGCCTGCAGTCCGCTGTAGGCTGAATTCATTTGATGGTGAAAAAGTCGGAGAAAGAATGGGAGCAAAAAACACACATATTTTACTCACAAAGAGCGCTGCAAAAAAAAAAAAGCTGAAAAGTAAACGGCAGTAACAAGCTGACATAATGGCAGAGGCTGTGATGGATCAGCTTTTATTAAGAAGAAAATAACTATGGAGGAGTGAGCTACAAATGGCACCAATACTGAAAAAATCAAAAGAAATGCACACACACACGCACAAAAAAAATACCCAGCACGTCCTGCCAACATATCTCCCCCTCTTATAATGGACCTGTCCCCTACTTGCTATTTATTGTTTTTCTATAATCACATTTACTTGATAAATGTAATGAATGATGTTCAGATGCTCAGTATGGCACATTTAATTTCAAATTAGTGCAGAAGGTTGCCCAAGGGAAAAGCTTTGTAGTTGTTAGAAGTCACTTTATCACACAGTGCCATCTTCAGAGAAACATCCATGGAAATATGACAGTGGTGTCACTTTCATCACTCTTATTAGCAAGGTGAGTTGGAGCACATAAGAGGAAGGAGTGGATGAAAGGGAGAAGATAAGGAAGAATCAATGTAGCACATGTCAATTTATACTATTTTAAATAAACAGTACCCTTTTCTTATTAAAATAATTGGAAAATGTATATATTGCAGAACCTAACCTATATATATTCTGGGAAAATATCCAATGCTCTGCCCTAAAGCTAATGAAATACAGGTATAGCCAGGAGTAAATCACAAAACCTGTCAATGATCATTGAATAAAATTTGAATTTATTCAAATAAATTCAAATTTCTAATAAGATCCAGCAACAGGCTTTGCAATTGTAAGGTGGGCAAAGTGGGAGAGGAGGACTTCTTTTTCTTCCTCCTCCACCAGGGCTTTGACACCCCTCTATTTCGGAGCCCCCCATATCATGAACCATTATTATAATGATTTTAGTATTTATATATCGTCGAAATCTTCCGCAGCGTTGTACATAGTATATAGGGCTGGTGAGTTTTGCCACTGCTGAGCCATTGCCCTTTGAAATGGTGTGAGATTTTGGAACGGTAAATAGGAGGCCCAATGAAAGCCTATGGGGGATTTTACCAATTTTGGACCCCTGTAACTCTGGTTTGCAGAGATGTAGGGACCCCATCTTTGGAATCCAAGTCTAACAATATGTCTTCTACCTGCATGAGACATTTCGTGAAATTCAGACGTTGCTAACGGCCATGGCTGAGATTTATGTACGTCATCATCACTACCATTGAAATAGCCCAAATAAACAGGTTTTTGTGACCCTAGGCTATGACCTCTTCGGCCTAGGGGCCCGAAACTCACCAGTCATGTTCCCCCTAAGGGTCCCTACAATGCTAGAAAATTTGGTACTGCTGAGCCATTGCCCTTTGAAAAGATGTGAGATTTTGGAAAGTGAAATAGGGAGGCAATGAAATCCTATGGGGGATTTTACCAATTTTGGACCCCTGTAACTCTGGTTTGCAGAGATGTAGGGACCCCATCTTTGGAATCCAAGTCTAACAATATGTCTTCTACCTGCATGAGACATTTCGTGAGATTCAGACGTTGCTAACGGCCATGGCTGAGATTTATGTACGCCACCATCACTACCATTGAAATAGCCCAAATAAACAGGTTTTTGTGACCCTAGGCTATGACCTCTTCGGCCTAGGGGCCCGAAACTCACCAGTCATGTTCCCCCTAAGGGTCCCTACAATGCTAGAAAATTTGGTACTGCTGAGCCATTGCCCTTTGAAAAGATGTGAGATTTTGGAAAGTGAAATAGGGAGGCAATGAAATCCTATGGGGGATTTTACCAATTTTGGCCCCCTGTAACTATGGTTTGCAGAGATTTAGGGACCCCATCTTTGGAATCCAAGTCTAACAATATGTCTTCTACCTGCATGAGACATTTCGTGAGATTCAGACGTTGCTAACGGCCATGGCTGAGATTTATGTACGCCACCATCACTACCATTGAAATAGCCCAAATAAACAGGTTTTTGTGACCCTAGGCTATGACCTCTTCGGCCTAGGAGCCCGAAACTCACCAGTCATGTTCCCCCTAAGGGTCCCTACAATGCTAGAAAATTTGCCACTGCTGAGTAATTGCCCTTTGAAAAGATGTGAGATTTTGGAACTGTAAATAGGAGGCCCAATGAAAGCCTATGGGGGGTTTTACCAAATTTGGAGCCCTGTAACTCTGGTTTGCAGAGATGTAGGGAACCCATCTTTGGAGCCCAAGTCTAACAATATGTCTTCTACCTGCATGAGACATTTCGTGAGATTCAGACGTTGCTAACGGCCATTGCTGCGATTTATGTACGTCAGACTCGCCACCATTGAAATTGCCCAAATAAACAGGTTTTGTGACCCTAGGCTATGACCTCTTCGGCCTAGGACTGCATTGAACGCGACCCACGCATTGTGCGCATTCTGGACAACACCAATTACTGGGTTTATACCCTTCTGGATCCACGGTACAAACACAATGTTCCAAAACTGCTTGAAGAAAGAGCCAGACAGGTCAAAATGGAAGAATACCAGCAGGCCCTTGTGGAGACTTTAAAGAGGAGATTGACATCCTCCCCCTCCTCTAGCCAGTTGTACGCCGACAGACTGACTTCCGCAAACCCAGGACGACCAGGAGGGCAGCAAACAACACAAGCCGCAGCTAGTGCCCAAAAGGGAATGGTATCGGCAGTGTCCTTGGAGTGGGAACATTTTCTGACACCCATGCAGCAGCACACAGAACAGCAAGCGTGCAGATCCACCTCCAACACCGATCGCCTGGAGAAGATGGTCAAGGACTACATGTCAGATGGCGTAGCTGTGTTGAACAATCCATCTGCACCCTTCAACTATTGGGTATCGAAGCTAGACACCTGGCACAAACTGGCAATGTACGCAATAGAGGTGCTGGCTTGCCCGGCAGCCAGCGTTATGTCGGAACGCTGTTTCAGTGCTGCCGGAGGCATCGTCACAGATCGGCGGCGTATCCGCCTCTCCACAGAAAATGCAGACCGTCTGACTCAAATTAAAATGAATCAATCCTGGATTGGAAACGACTACGCAACACTCCCGGACCCCAACCAAGTAACATGAACAATGAACATCTGTGATGGGTTAGCGTTTCCGGTCCCTGTTTATTGAACTTCTCATCTGTATTACATTTATGACTGCATGGCGACAAAATGCAAATTGCTATCCGCACGCTTCTTGTCCTCATGCAAGGCCTGGGTTGTTGTGTCTCAAAGTGTGGCCTTCTCCTCCTGCGCCACCCTCCTCCTGTTCCATCACGTGTGCTGCTGCTGGGTTAGCGTTACCGGTCCCTTTTCCTGGAACCTCTTATATGTATTACATTTATGACTGCATGCCGACAAAAAGCATGTTACCTGTGCAAAGAAAACAGACATTTCCCGCATTTAAAAGACAGTTTTCCCTTTGAAACTTTAAAATCGATTTTCTCAAAAACTATAAGCTCTTTTTGCTAAATTTTTTTTCCTCTTGTACCCACTCCCAAGGTACCCTGTAAATTTGGGGTATGTAGCATATAAGGAGGCTTTACAAAGCACGAAAGTTCGGGTCCCCATTGACTTCCATTATGTTCGGAGTTCGGCCATGTTCGGCCCGAACCCGAACATCTAGATGTTCGCCCAACACTACACGTGACCCGTTCGGCCAATCACAGCGCTAGCCGAACGTTCGGGTAACGTTCGGCCATGCGCTCTTAGTTCGGCCATATGGCCGAACAGTTTGGCCGAACACCATCAGGTGTTCGCCCGAACCCGAACATCACCCGAACAGGGTGATGTTCTGCAGAACCCGAACAGTGGCAAACACTGTTCGCCCAACACTAGTGAAAAGCCCCTTATCACACCGAAACTCAGTTTCGGTGTGATAAGTTTAGGTGTGATAAGTTTAGGCGTGATAAATTTAAGCACCAACTGGGTTAGCACCGCAGTGCACAGCTGATCAAAAGTTTTGCACTAGCAAAGTCTGGTGCACTTCACATAAAGTTCAATGGTGCTGCTTTGCGCGCGGGATGTTGCGCGCAATCTAAACTTATCTAAACTTATCACGCCTAAACTTATCACACCTAAACTGGCTTTTCACCAGCATGGTGCAATGGTCATCACGACTAAAGTCTCTAACTGGGTTAGCACCGCTTTGTGAATCTAGCCCATAGTCTTGTCACTTAATCTGATCCCTGCCATAGTCAAATATCTATGTATGTACCATGTAGTGTATGCATCATAGTCTAGGGCCAAGTTAGGGGAAGACAATTAACTAATCTGCATGGTTTTAGGGTGTGGGAGGAAACCGAAATGCGTGGAGGAAACCCACACAGACATGAGGAGAACATACAAACTCCATGTAGATAGTGTCCTGGCTGGGATTTAAATCGGGAACCCAGCGCTGCAAGGCACGTGTGCTAACTATTACGCACCGTACAGCCCACGTAGGCTTGTATAGCTCAGGGCACGGAGCCCTATGTGGTCCAGGCTCTGAATTTTGGGTATTCCAGCCTGCATGCGTGACATGGGGTTAAAGAGGCTTAGGAAGGGGCTATATCATTTTTTTAAATCTAAATAATGAGCATAGCATTGCCAGGGATTATGAACAGCAGTAGTGTGGCTGTACAGAGACCTCCAGCAAAAGAGTTGCAACTTGCTCCAGGGCTAAAAATCCACTGCTGTTTCTGGGGATATATTTCAGTTTTCAATACCAATGTGTGTGCCTGTTAAAGAGACTGTGAAGCAAGAATAAATCTCGCTTCAGAGCTCATAGTTAGCAGGTGCATGTGTGCCCCTGCTAAAACGCCGCTATCCCGCGGCTAAACGGGGGTCCCTTACCTCACAAATCCCCTCCGAGCAGCGGGGGATCTCTTCCGGATTGAGGCAGGGCTAACCGCCGCAGCCCTGCCCCACGCGAGTCTGTCAGTGCGTATCTCCGCCTCTCATCACCCGCCCCTCTCAGTCTTCCTTCGCTGAGAGGGGCGGGGGAGAGGCGGCGATGCGTCGCTGATAGACGCGACTAGAGGCAGGGCTGCAGCCGTTAGCCCTGCCTCTAGGAGCAGCAAAATCTACGACCAATTTGGTCATTGATTTTGCGGGGGAGTTGGGGGGGTTGGGGTGAAGGGACCCCCGTTTAGCAGCGGGATATGGGATAGCGGCGTTTTAGCAGGGGCACACATGCCCCTGCTAACTATGAGCTCTGAAGCGAGAATTATTCTCGCTTCAGTGTCTCTTTAAAGAAGATCTGTTGATAAACAAATGGGGAGCTCTGAAGTATGATGTGTCGGGAAGATGGAGCGCACCTTGCAATGCAGGGGAAAGCAAAACTTTGCTTGTGATCCTTGATCTTTCTCTAAACATAACAAGCCACATAGGGCCACACATAGGACAGGCAGGCAGACATCTGAATTAAGAATTATAGCAAACAGACAGGATACGACAGGCTAGTTTTCCTGTCTCTTCTCTCTCCTACACACTGTGAAAAGAGAAGTAATTTGATCCAGGCAGGCAGAGGGCAGGGACTGAGGGGAGGGAGGAGCAGAGGACGGAAACAAGCTGGAGGGGAGGACACATGATAAGGGTGTACTTTACAAATAAGGAAGTGCTGCTAATACAGTTATAGATGTGAGTCTGTTCTATCCACTATGACATGTGCATAGACTACATATATGTATTGCCATTCACACCTTTTTTTGGCTGGAGCAATAAGCAATATCATTTACCTGCTGATCCTCTGGCTCTAATTCATTTAACCATAGACCCTGAACAAGCATGCAGCAGAACGGGTGTTTCTGACATTATTGTCAGATCTGACACTGCATGCTTGTTTCTGGCATGATTCAGGCACTACTGCAGCCAAATAGATCAGAGGGGTTGCCAGGCAATTGGTATTGTTTAAAAGGAAATAAACAAGGGAGCCTTCATATACCTCTCACATCAGTTGTCCTTTAAACAACCAGAAGGAACAAGAAAGACTTCTTATTGAACAACAACAACAAATAACATTTGCACAGAACTTTTCTCCCGTAGGACTCAAAGGGGCATACGGTCAGACCAGTAATTAGTTGAATGGTAAATTGTGGTACGGAGGAAGAACTCTATTGAAGAAAAAAAAAGCTATGGCAAACACAATTTTACCTTCCTAAAACAGAAGGTAAGTAGCTTCACATTAGCAAGAAATAACTCCCAAAATACATCACTTTGAAAGAATGAGCACATATACAAATCATTGCAACAACAGTGCTTGGACTTCTTGGGTGATAGGGGTATTGGGTAATTTCAATAAATTACGAACAGGGAACACCAATTTTATTTTGGATAGATTTACCCAATCAAAATTTGATTCACATCCATTGCAAAACAGATGTAAGCCATAGTAAGGATGTCATCATGTGTTTACTATTTATACAGTGCATATAATTCATAACAGCCATACTGTGAAGTAACATTATACATATCACACCAGTCTTTCATCTCACATTCATGTGTCCACTGATCTGACATTCATTCTTCATAGATCTTAAGAAGGGAGACTCTGTCTTGATGATAAAAGAGGAACAGTAAGTGAGGTAAGGCACAACTATGATTCCAATCAGCTTATTTAGATTACATCTGCTTTAACCAGTTCACCCCCAAGGGTTTTTACTCTAACGGACCAGAGCAATTTTCACTTGTCAGTGCTCCTCCCTTTTATTCCCTAATAACTTTATTACTACTTATCACAAGAAAATGATCTATACCTCGTTTTTTTCGCCACCAATTATGCTTTCTGTGAGTAGTACATTTTGCTAAGAATATTTTTATTCGAAATGTGTTTTATTGAGAAAAAAAGAAAAGAAAAAAAGAAAAAAATCATTATTTCAGTTTTAGCCATTATAGTTTTAAAATTAAACATTCTCCTGTGGATAAAACAAGCACATATTATTTACCCAGTTGTCCCGATTATTAAACTACTTAAATTATGTCCCTATCACAATGTATGGCGACAATATATTATTTTGAAATATAGGTGTTATTTTTCTGTTTTTTTTTTTTTTGTTCTGGCCATAATTACAAGCCCTAATGTAATGAATTAAAATTAATTTTCCCCCATAAAATATAGATTAAAAAAAGCTGAGTCCATAAGGAAACTATTTATTTATTTATTTTAAGCTGAATTTTTTTTACAAGCGTTTTTTTTTTTTTTTTTTGGGTGGGAGGGTTGTAAGTGTAATTTTATTAATGATGTGTATGTAATTGTGTATGTCTGTATTTTGTATGTGTAATATACTTTTTGGCCACAAGATGGCGCTAGTGAACACTTAGTTATAGGAAGTGATCACTTTTTTTTTTTTTTTACACTTTATTGAACAGTAACAATTTCCTGTTTTTGTAAATGGACGTAGCCGTTGTTCGCGGTCACGTCCATTCACTCCAGGCACTGCGATTGGGTAGAGGACTGTCCGGTCCTCTTCCCCAATCACTCAGCACGGGATCCCGGCGGAATTGGCGGCGGTGGATAGCCATTCACTCAAAGTCAATGTGCTTCATAATGCGATAAGGTTTGTGGCTGCAGAGAAGCTATGTAATGACTTAACCACTTGCCGACCGCCTACTTCATATTGGCGGCGGCAAAGTGGCAGCCCCAGGACCACGTAACGCAGATTGGCGTCAGGTCCTGGGGCACTCTCTGGCCGGGGATCGCGCGCTGGGATGCGCGCGCATCCGCCGGCAATAGGCTCCGCCCACCCGCGACGTCAACCCGCCGGCCAATCGGAAGCGCCGGCGGGTTGTTAACCCGATGATCGCCGGATAGGAAGCGTATAATACGCTTTGTAATGTTTACAAAGTGTATTATACAGGCTGCCTCCTGCCCTGGTGGTCCCAGTGTCCGAGGGACCACCAGGGCAGGCTTCAGCCACCCTAGTCTGCACCCAAACACACTGATCTGCCCCCCCCCCTGCCCCCTGATCACCCACAGTACCCCTCAGACCCCCCCCCCCTGCCCACCCCCCAGACCACCATTTGCACACAATCACCCCCCTAATCACCCATCAATCACTCCCTGTCACTATCTGTCAACGCTATTTTTTTTTTAGTCCCTAAACTGCCCCCTGCTCCCTCCTGATCACCCCCCCATCCCTCAGATTCTCCCCAGACCCCCCCAGACCCCCCCCCTGTGTACTGTATGCATCTATCCCCCCTGATCACCTGTCAATCACCTGTCAATCACCTGTCAATCACCTGTCAATCACCCGTCAATCACCCCCTGTCGCTGCCACCCATCACTCAGCCCCTAACCTGCCCCTTGCGGGAAATCTGATCACCCACCCACACCAATAGATCGCCCGCAGATCCGACATCAGATCACCTCCCAAATCCATTGTTTACATCTATTCTCTCCTCTAAACACCCACTAATTACCCATCAATCACCCCCTATCACCACCTGTCACTTTTACCCATCAGATTAGACCCTTGCGGGCACCCAATCACCCGCCCACATGCTCAGATTGCCCTCAAACCCCCCCTTATCGATTCGCCAGTGCATTATTTACATCCATTCTTCCCTGTAATAACCCACTGATCACCTGTCAATCACCCCCTGTCACTGCCACCCATCAATCACCTCCTGTCACTGCCACCCATCAATCAGCCCCTAACCTGCCCCTTGCGGGCAATCTGATCACCCACCCACACCAATAGATCGCCCGCAGATCCGACATCAGATCACCTCCCAAATCCATTGTTTACATCTATTCTCTCCTCTAAACACCCACTAATTACCCATCAATCACCCATCAATCACCCCCTATCACCACCTGTCACTGTTACCCATCAGATTAGACCCTTGCGGGCACCCAATCACCCGCCCACACGCTCAGATTGCCCTCAGACCCCCGCCTTATCAATTCGCCAGTGCAATATTTACATCTGTTATTCCCTGTAATAACCCACTGATCACCTGTCAATCACCCATCAATCACCCCCTGTCATTGCCACCCATCAATCACCCCCTGTCACTGCCACCCATCAATCAGCCCCTAACCTGCCCCTTGCGGGCAATCTGATCACCCACCCACACCAATAGATCGCCCGCAGATCCGACATCAGATCACCTCCCAAGTGCAGTGTTTACATCTCTTCTCTCCTCTAAACACCCACTAATTACCCATCAATCACCCCCTATCACCACCTGTCACTGTTACCCATCAGATTAGACCCTAATCTGCCCCTTGCGGGCACCCAATCACCCGCCCACACCTCAGAACGCCCTCAGACCCCAGCCCTGATCACCTCGCTAGTGCATTGCTTGCATCTATTTCCCCCCTCTAATCACACCTTGAGACACCCATAAATCACCTCCTGTCACCCCCTAGCACACCTACCCATCAGATCAGGCCCTAATTTGCCCCGTGTGGGCTCCTGATCACTCGGCCAAACCCTCAGATCCCCCTCAGACCCCCTTCCGATCACCTCCCCAGTGCATTGATTGCATCTATTTTCCCCTCTAACCGCCCCCTGAGACACCCATCAATCACCTCCTGTCACCCCCCTAGCACTCCTATCCATCAGATCAGGCCCAATACATCCTGTCATCTAAGAGGCCACCCTGCTTATGACCGTTTCCACAAAATTTGCCCCCTCATAGACCACCTGTCATCAAAATTTGCAGATGCTTATACCCCTGAACAGTCATTTTGAGAAATTTGGTTTCCAGACTACTCACAGTTTTGGGCCCGTAAAATGCCAGGGCAGTATAGGAACCCCACAAGTGACCCCATTTTAGAAAGAAGACACCCCAAGGTATTCTGTTAGGTGTATGATGAGTTCATAGAAGATTTTATTTTTTGTCAAAAGTTAGCGGAAATTGGATTTTTATTGTTTTTTTCACAAAGTGTCATTTTTCACTAACTTGTGACAAAAAATAAAATCTTCTATGAACTCACCATACCCCTAACGGAATACCTTGGGGTGTCTTCTTTCTAAAATGGGGTCACTTGTGGGGTTCCTATACTGCCCTGGCATTTTAGGGGCCCTAAACCGTGAGGAGTAGTCTAGAATCCAAATGCCTCAAAATGACCTGTGAATAGGACGTTAGGCCCCTTAGCGCACCTAGGTTGCAAAAAAGTGTCACACATGTGGTATCGCCGTACTCAGAAGAAGTAGTATAATGTGTTTTGGGGTGTATTTTTATACATACCCATGCTGGGTGGGAGAAATCTCTCTGTAAATGGACAATTGTGTGTAAAAAAAATCAAATAATTGTCATTTACAGAGATATTTCTCCCACCTAGCATGGGTATGTGTAAAAATACACCCCAAAACACATTATACTACTTCTCCTGAGTACGGCGGTACCACATGTGTGGCACTTTTTTGCACCCTAAGTGCGCTAAGGGGCCCAAAGTCCAATGAGTACCTTTAGGATTTCACAGGTCATTTTGCGACATTTGGTTTCAAGACTACTCCTCATGATTTAGGGCCCCTAAAATGCCAGGGCAGTATAGGAAGCCCACAAATGACCCCATTTTAGAAAGAAGACACCCCAAGGTATTCCGTTAGGAGTATGGTGAGTTCATAGAAGATTTTATTTTTGTCACAAGTTAGCGGAAAATGACACTTTGTGAAAAAAAACAATTAAAATCAATTTCCGCTAACTTGTGACAAAAAAAAAAAATCTTCTATGAACTCACCATACTCCTAATGGAATACCTTGGGGTGTCTTCTATCTAAAATGGGGTAATTTGTGGGATTCCTATACTGTCCTGGCATTTTAGGGGCCCTAAACCGTGAGGAGCAGTCTTGAAACGAAATTTCTCAAAATGACCTGTGAAATCCTAAAGGTACTCATTGGACTTTGGGCCCCTTAGCGCAGTTAGGGTGCAAAAAAGTGCCACACATGTGGTATCGCCGTACTCAGGAGAAGTAGTATAATGTGTTTTGGGGTGTATTTTTCCACATACCCATGCTGAGTGGGAGAAATATCTCTATAAATTGACAATTGTGTGTAAAAAAAATAAAAAAATTGTCATTTACGGAGATATTTCTCCCACCCAGCATGGGTATGTGTAAAAATACACCCCAAAACACATTATACTACTTCTCCTGAGTTCGGCAATACCACATGTGTGGCACTTTTTTGCAGCCTAACTGCGCTAAGGGGCCCAAAGTCCAATGAGCATCTTTAGGCTTTACAGGGGTGCTTACAATTAGGCACCCCCCAAAATGCCAGGACAGTGAACACACCCCACAAATGACCCCATTTTGGAAAGTAGACACTTCAAGGTATTCAGAGAGGAGCATAGTGAGTCCGTGGCAGATTTCATTTTTTTTTTGTCGCAAGTTAGAAGAAATGGAAACTTTTTTTTTTTTTTTTTTCTGTCACAAAGTGTCATTTTCCGCTAACTTGTGACAAAAAAATAAAATCTTCAATGAACTCACCATGCCTCTCACTGAATACTTTGGGATGTCTTCTTTCCAAAATGGGGTCATTTGGGGGGTATTTGTACTATCCTGGAATTTTAGCCCCTCATGAAACCTGACAGGTGCGCAGAAAAGTCAGAGATGCTTGAAAATGGGAAAATTCACTTTTTGCACCATAGTTTGTAAACGCTATAACTTTTACCCAATCCAATAAATATACACTGAATGGTTTTTTTTTATCAAAGACATGTAGCAGAATAACTAAAATGTATAGGAAATTTTACTTTATTTGAAAAATGTCAGCACAGAAAGTTAAAAAAGTCATTTTTTTGACAAAATTCATGTCTTTTTTGATGAATATAATAAAAAGTAAAACTCGCAGCAGCAATCAAATAGCACCAAAAGAAAGCTGTATTAGTGACAAGAAAAGGAGGTAAAATTCATTTAGGTGGTAGGTTGTATGACTGAGCAATAAACCGTGAAAGCTGCAGTGGTCCGAATGGAAAAAAAGGCTCTGGTCCTTAAGGGGTTTTATGACTGCAGTCCTTAAGTGGTTAAGGAGTACCTCTTACATAACACATTACATTGCAGCTCTGGAGCCTGTAGGGCGTACAAGTGAAATCACCGCCGGGAGACTTGGGCGCAGGATACAGCCGGTATATGGCTTATCCTGCTCCTGCACAAGTCCTGGCGGCGTTAATTACTATTCCCCCTTCAGGTCCATGTGGATGGTGGGGAATGATGTTATTCAGCTTCCAGGTATTGTTGGTGGCCGAATTATAGTGTTTAAGAAGTAACTTCAGGTGCATCTTCTGACGGTGCCCAAGTTATTCACTGTGTGCCGCTATAGCCATAATTCCAATTACGGTCCATGATGGCGCCAGATGCGCCCAAATCTCCTGCGCTGAATTTGCCATGCCATATATAGGCACATAAGCTCTGGCTCCCCATACTCTTCCCCTTGACACAGACAACACCACTAGCAGAGCTTTTTGATGCAATTCCGACTGCAACATGCTAGATACTCAACTAATAGAAACCGTGTAGGGATGATTCCATTTAAACACTGTGTTTGCAACATGATTTTTCTCAATTGTAATCATCATGCCTGCTGCACTTTTTTTGAGCATTTGGGCTATATGAGTGCTGGGAAATTGCATAGCAATTGTGCTGCTATGCGATTTTTCAGAAAATTGGAAATTCAAGATATTTTCCCACCTGTTTTTTTCTCCCATTGGAAATCACAAATGCTCCGCAATTGGGCTATACACTGGTCAGATCATGTGAATTGCGGTAGCGAACATAGAAAGAATTGTGATCCCATTGTAGCATTTCTTAGTCGAAAAGAGCCCTTAGCAGGTGGCCGGATTCCCCTCCTTCCCCCCTCCCTTCCTGTAAAATAGAGAACGGGCATCGGGGGATTTTAAAACTCACCTCTGCTCACTGAAGTCCTCCTTTGTCTCCATGGCAACAGGACGTCACATGACATGTAATACGCTGGCACGTCCTGACGTCATGTCATTTGACGTCTTGTTGCCATGGAGACGACGCGGGACTTCCGTGAGCAGAGGTGAGTTTTAAAATCCCCCACTGCTCGCTCTCTATTTTACAGGGAGAAGGGGTGGAATTTAAAGAATGTGCCCTGCGGTCCGCACAATGCAGCCCGGACTGCATAAAGTTTTCCCAAGCCTGCCTTACCTGCCTTAGTGTGCAGGTGGGAATGCTGATTTGTTTTTCCTTAACAAAAAGATAACAAATTTGAAAAATAGATATGGAAGCTGGCATAGGCAAGTAAGGCCATAGGTGATAATAAATGATGTATAGTGGGGCTGAGAAAAGGTTTGCCAAGTCAAATGAAAATTGGATTGAATTTTGCATAGCTAATTAGCCTAGGCTGTGATATTACTGGGCGGGCAGAGTTAGAGACTCATTTACGGCAATATATAGATATTAGAAGTATTTCTGGCGCTAAAATAATAATTAACAGGATAATTAACATAAAAGTTGGTATTTTGAAAAATGTACTGCATTCTACTATATGTCACTACAGTGCCTCTTTAATTTCTCTTCTAAAGAAAACATTTGCTATAAATGTTTGAAATCCCCATATTCAGCGGTTTTAAGTTTTTAGGTTTCTACACACATCGATACAAGAGGAAAATGTGCTCTGAACAGTATCATCACACATATTGTCTTTTCTCAGGTCATTAAGTGCATTATGGGGAAAAAAAGAGATGCATTAACAAATAACAGCTTTTGCCAACGGGGGAACAATAAACTCGTAATGATTTGTATTAGTGGTTTTAAGAACGAAACATGAAATAAAATAAAAGAGACATCAATATGAACATGATGCCTTGTAAAGTAAATCTTTATATTTTTTGTGTAAAATATTGATATCATGACAGTAAAACAAAAGAACCCTACACATAAAAATATGAATAAAATTCACATATAAGCTCATGTTTGTACACAACAATATTACAAACAATAAAGAATGTATAGGTTGTGCTTGCATTTAGGGCTGCCCATTCAGACTCCATGGAAATGAAATTCCCGCATTTCTGATCGGAAATCAGCATTTTTGATTGGAAATTGTAAAACTAAAATTGGATTTCTAAGGTAATACCGCATTTCCGCAACTCAGTAATTTTAGTCCAATCACAGAACTCTGAAGCACTGGACTAATCAGAGAGTGCAGAGCCAACTCGAAAGAATATGGCCATTCAGAAGATGCAAAAAAATGGCCAAAAAAAAATAAAATCCTTGGAAATCTGAAATATGCAAAATCTGTAATTGGATATACGAATTTCCATGGAATAGGAAACTGACATTTCCGACGAACCCTTTTTGCATTGGACCTCCGGTCCAGAGGGTCCACCAAGGACTTTCCTTCGATTGATTACCTTGCCTTCTGTTGATTACCTTTCCTTTGATATGGCCCACCTTTTTCTGCATCAGCAGTTAATTGTGCATAGAATTAAATTCAAACTCATAACCAACTTTAACAAAATTATCCTTAAACAGATACTGCTGCGAAAAAAAGAAAAAAATATGATATAATGATTTGCATGTGTAGTACAGCTAAGAAATAAAACATTAGGAGCAGAGACATAAGTCTAATATTGTTTCCAGTACAGGAAGAGTTAAGAAACTCCAGTTGTTATCTATGCAAAAGAGCCATTGAGCGCCACGACTTTCAAAGTCGCAGAGAGCTCTGTCTTCTGAAGCTTGTTATCTCAAGTGTCAGTCACAGTATTGTCTTTTTCTCTGCAGAAAAGGGGTTCAAAAGTTCACTAGCGTGCTCTGTAAAATCATTTACAATGCTGAGTAGTGTGTAAACTGCAAATATTAGAGGATGATCCAATTTTAAAAAAAAACTATATGACTAAAAATAAAAATATGAGAATATTTTCTTTGCCACTAATGTTATAGTAATTATCCGTACTACCCAACCAAAATCATTATATCCTAATATTTTTTTTTTTGCTTCAGTGTCTCTTTAAGTTATCCCTTTTATGTATGCCTTATGAATTCCTATAAACCTTCTCACGAGCAGTCTCAGCTGTGCACACAAAACTCCCTTTACTCCACATATTTTTCTTCCCCTCTCTCAAATGTATTACTTATTACTTTATTTATTACTTATCATTAACTTCCCCTATCCTTTAGAACTCATACTGGGCAGTATGCTCCCGGGGATGGGAACGCGAACAAGGTAGGGCCAGTGGACGGCGACTTGCCAGAAGAGAACATAAGCCGTAGCGGGAGACCGGAGGATTGTTTAGTAATGGTGCAGGGTGGCTGCAAGGGTAGTTAAGTGAAACTTATTTTTTTTTTTTAATCATCTGCAGGTCCACTTTAAAGGGACTCCGAGCTCAAAATAAATACGAAATGAGTACTCACCTGGGGCTTTCTGCAGCCCAGTGTAGGTCGGGACGTCCCACAAGAGTGTCACACAAGGGTTCTCGAGTGTCGTGCTCCTTCTTCCTTAAACATCACTGCTTTCGTCACACACCGGCTGCCTCGCGTCATCACGGCGGCCGGCGTGACACATGCTCGGTTTAAAGAGCCAGGACGCCGCCGTGGGACGTCCCGACCTACACTGGGCAGCACCCCTGCTGAGTTTTTTAACATGCTATCAACTCCATTGTTCCCTTTCTTTTGTTCTGAAAACACACACATTTACATTTGTTTACTTGAACTAAATCACCTTGGATCTGAGTTACTCTATTTGCCCACCTCCCATCCCCCACAACCAGAGAATTCTGTCCTTTGTGTGAGCACAAGGTAATGCATAGTCAGTCACTGGATGGGAGTCTGCTAAGGTTTGTCATTGCCATAATACATATGATATTTATATAAACCCACGACGGACAATTTCTTTACTTCACTGTCACTGTCGCACAGAGTGCTGCAGCGCAAAACAACGCTATTGGGCACGGTGAATAAAGTCCGGTGTGAACTTCCTCAGCTTGCAAAAGACACTGCACAGCGAGAGGTATTATTATTATTTATTGTATTTATAAAGCGCCAACATATTACGCAGCGCTGGACATTAATTTAGGTTACAGACAATATTTAGGGGTGACATACAGCAATAAGACAATACAGGAATACATGCAAACCAGATCACGCAGCACAGTATGAGTACAAGGTAATGCTTAGTCACTGGATGGGAGCATGGAGATTAGGCAAGTTAGGTTCACTTTAATGCATAGCGTGGGTTCACAGTAATGGAGGTGCATGATCAGGTAGGACACAAAAGGAGGAGGACCCTGTGTGTAACTGTGGTTATTCACAATGCACCCACAAGCAGTGGTGCATTGTTTGTGGGTAACCACAGTTACACGCTTAAATCTGAATTGTTGCAGATACCTTCTGTTTTAAGAAGGCAAACCCCACTGTTGTATTTTTTTTTGTAGGATGGCTTCTGGGTTTATTTTGGTACCCTATGCTTTCCTAGTGGTTTAGGGTCACCTCGAGCTGCTTGGGTATTCTGTTGTTCTGGTCCAAGCCCCTATCGGATTATCCCATAGAGACATATTAATCCCTGCCATGAACTGAGGAGGACCAACAGTCTGAAACAGTAGTGGGTCAGGATACCAGGATGTTCCCTCCTCCTGGTTGGGTCTCTCTGGGCCTGTGTGTTTGAGAGAGGACAGGAGCCAGATGGGGCAGTACCGTAAGTTTAGAACAGATTTATTGAGTGCGAGATTATACTCAAAAAATTGGGTTGCCCAAATGCAACCCCCTTACGCGCATGCGGGGAAAAAACGTCTCCGCTCGGTGTCCCGGATCCACTGGAACTGTGCTGTCGGTCTCCTTGGGGGTACCTCTATCGTTACTCTGATGAGCAATCAATAGGGGATTTCTCACCCCTCAGGGAGGTGTATTAGTAACTAAAAAGTTTGAAAGGAGCCCCAGCCATCTACATCTTGTTCTAAGGTGTTTATTGACCTGAGGAAGCGGGCAGAGACCCGTGAAATGCATTGTCTACACTGTATACCAATAAAGAATCTGTTTTGTATATAAAACTTCTAGACAGAGGTAAGCTGTCTCTTTTGTCATTTCTATAGATACATCTATATATAAGAACCAAAAGGCGCCTCCTTGATACCGTATTTTAGCTAACAGTCTGAAACAGGCTGTCTGCATGTTGGGTGGATGTGGCTCTGTAAAATGTAAAGCTATAGGCTGCTATACACCGGTGGTTCTGGATGTAAGCCTGGCTTCAGGGGCATAATGAGATAATTTGCATATTAAGTAGTGGTGCATTGTGGGTAACCACAGTTACATGCTTAAATCTGAACTGTTGCAAATACCTTCTGTTTTAAGAAGGCAAACCACACTAAAAGTCTTGTGTGTGTGTGTGTATGTAGAACTAAATATACAATATGACCCTAAATGGCAGGAATATGGCATTTTAATTCCGTGCTAGATGTCCTTTAAGCCGTGCTAGATGTCCTCTCTGATTGGAGGAGAACTAGAAAAAGATGATTTAAAGATAATGAATGCATAAAACTAAAGATCTGTAGGAAATGACACCTTCATCTTATGAAAATATTCTGGAGAACATTAAGTAATTACCAGTAAGCTGATAAAGCAGAAGACCTCTTTAAATTAATTTAGGAGAAAGTCGTACAAAATCCAGGATTTCCATGTGTAGAGGACAGACATCTTGTCCTACATTCAGCCTAATGTATCTGTCATGCTCAAACACATGGGTAAGTACCATTCAATAGAAAGGTATAATGACACTGAGTAATAGCCTGTTCAAACAGTTTCCATGTATAATATGATTTATTCAGTTCCCTCGTGGCTAAAAGAATATTACCCGAGCCACTCAAGGTACAATTCCCATTCCTTCACTAAAAGGGAAAAAGTGGATGCTGAAAATAAAAGATCTTAGATTTTAAAAAAGCAGTCCTCACTCGCATAGTGCAGGACAGGGGTCAGGAACCTTTTTGGCTGAAAGAGCCATAAACGCCACATATTTTAAAATGTAATTCTGTGAGAGCCATACAATATGTTTCAAACTGGCACAGTGCACTGCATTGGGCTCACATCCCTGTTGCCATGGTGATGTGTATACAGTTGATCTGCCGGACAGCGGAAGTGTCAGATACGTCATCAGCTTCTCTTGGGTTTCAGCAACATCAGTAATTTCCCAGACAGGAGAAATACTGACTAACAGCTTGTACAATTAGGTTAGCTGACTTGGGGGTTGATTCACTTTGTAGGATGAGATCCCCACACGTTGGCCCAATAGGCTGCCTGTCATTTGGGCCAATCAAAGTGCGGAGATCTCATCCTACAAAGTCACTGGACCTGACAGGGTCCAGAGTAGGACAATTGGAGCAGCCATTCATTTTGGGATAGCGTGAGTAAGTTAGTAGTGCATGCTACAGCAGTAGCGTGCCTACTTTGAAAATGTTATTTGCATTTCTCGTAATCGTAATTTGCTGATTACGATCATCATTGGTCCGTACAGTGCTGCAGAAGATGTCGGAACTATATAAATACTAAAAAAAAAAATAGTAATAATAGTAATAAGAATAAATAAACAAACAAACAAACAAACAAAATTCACTGATAAGTACACATTTTTACATTTCTATTTCATGGGCAAAGTGCTCAATATCCTGCTTGGGGACATCAGCACCAAAAAATTCAGATGATGCAATGCTCAATCAGGTTTCAAGGCATTAGTTCATACTGTTCATATTCTCACCAACGACTCACCAGGTCCAATCTTCAATGACCACAGCGAGCCTGTCATCGCATGCATGTTGTATTGTCTCTGGCAATCAGTTCAGCTCCATGACCAGCCACTTTTAAGCTGGGTAAACATGGTCCAATTTTCCATCAGATCAACCAATTAAACAGGTCATTTCCGACCGGTCTGATTGGATTTCTACTGATAACGCAATTGATTTTGGATAGTTATCAACGCAAAATCAATTGCATAATGATTGGGAGCAATTTGGATGTCTACACATGCTGAAACTTCTTATCTGATCACCTGTCAATCTGATGTAAAAATTGTACCTTGTGTATGAGGCTTAACACCTCCAAAGGAATCAGTGAAGGAAGAGTCATTTACAACTAAACAATACTGTTACCATTCCCCTCTTGACATTTGCCCTGCCAGTACAAAGTTCTAGTCTGAGCCGGGACAAGATCCTCCAATACCCAAGGCTGAGACACCAAAGTGCGCCCCTGAGCCTCCATCCCTCCCACCCCAGCTCTCACACACTGATTGCTATCAGACTTAGAGATGCCCCAGGGCCCCCAACCCCTTCATCTCTAGTTATCTGGCTTGCAGTCACTGTCATGTATGCCCTTTTCTTATTTCTTCCTGCTTCAAACACAATAGGGTAATGATAGCTGAGTGAGTTGTGAGTCTCCTACACTGCACCCTGAGACTGGAGCCTCTCTTGCCTCTGCCTCAGTCCAGCCCAGGCTCTTATATCCTGAGCATGATGTACAATAATACCAAAAAATCATAGCTATCTATCTCCAGCTTGTGAACCACTAGTCACTGATTGGTTGCTTCTACAGGCCAGGACATTCTGGGTTAGCCAGACAATCCTCCCATTTACATTATCCTTGTGTGGTTTGAACTTTTCCAAATCAAAAAACTAAAACTTGAAGCAAATTTGACTTTCACCAAAATCTGAACAGTAGCATTAACTCTAGCATCATGGGTCCAGTAGGGCCTGGCCAGCAACTGCATATGTAGAGTGTCTGTCGACAACTTCTATACTATTGCTATGAAACCAAGCAGTGTGTTTACCTGGATTCTAAGTATGCAGATCTAGCTAGTTATAGTGTTGAGACAAAATTTTCATAATTTCGTGTTTCCTTAATTACGGACGCGAATTTTGCCGCTACGACACAAATTCGTAATTTTGTAATTGCCATAGAACCTATAATTCGGAATTCTGTAAGTGAAATTTCTGTTTCGTAATGTCATGTTTTGGCGCAAGTTCGTGTTTAACGCGAAATTTTATGTTTTCTACAGAAACAGTTATTGTAGTTACAAAAATGTACATAATTTCATTTCTAATAGTAACGATGCCCATTTAGGTAATAAGGAAAGATCACTCATTGATTGCAATTACTGATCCCAGCCAGGGCACTATCTGCAAAGAGTTTGTATGTTATCTCCGTGTCTGCGTGGGTTTCCTCCGGGCACTCCGGTTTCCTCCCACATTCCAAAAACATACGGATAAGTTAATTGGCTCCCCCCTAAATTGGCCCTAGACTACAGTACTTACACTACATAATATAGACATATGGCAATGGTAGGGATTAGATTGTGAGCTCCTTTGAGGGACAGTTAGTGACAAGATATATATATACAATGTACAGCACTGCGTAATATGTCGGCGCTATATAAATACTAAATAATAATATTAATTGCACATGCTGTCATTTTATATCAGGAGGCTCTCTCTCCAGCCACTTCTAAGACAGGTGCTCTTTGCCATGGTGCACTTAGCGGTCGTGTTGAGACACTTGATTTTGGGCCTTGCAATATCTGATAATGCAAAGGTCCCTGCACGTGCTGTCACTTTAAATGCATCAGGAGGCTCTACCTGCAACCACTTCTAAGACAGGTGTTCTTTGTCAAGGTGCACTTAGCAGTCACGCATGCAGAGACACTTTGGCCCATATGCAGTTCCCTTTTTCTCCTGAGTTTTCTCCTAGGTGATATTTTCACAACTTCTCATAAAATGCCCTTTAAGCCACCAGCAAGCAAGAAAATACTCAATATGAATTTGATAGTACTTTTTCACCAACATTTGGGTACTTTTTCAATTGTAAAATGCTGAAAAGTTAGTTTAAAGAGAAAATTAAAATTATCTCCTAGGAGATAACTCAGGTGAAAAAGTTAATTGCATATGGCCCTTGGTTTTGGGCCTTGCAATATCTGATAATGCAAAGGTCCCTGTAAGTGCTGCCGCTTTAAAGGTATCAGGAGGCTCTGGACTGGAACACAATTTCGGGAACAGAAAAATTTCCGTGTTAAACACGAAATTCTGCTTTGCTTGTGTTGCATAAATGATCGTAATTACGAAAAACTATCATAGTTAGGAAATTCCATATTAACGCAAAATTTCACGTAATTTCATGAATCTCATGAAATTTCGATTACGGCCATAATCGTAATTTCTCGAATTATGCTACATTTTGCACAATCGTAATTAGGTCATTACGCTCATCACTAGTTAGTTAGTAAGATTGTATTTGAGGTGATGGTTTAGAAGTCAGAGGACCCTGTAGAAACCTTCTCTGAAAATATTCCATCTTTGATTCCACTTATTGCACATATGAGGCAAATTAAGGACTCTTTCACACTAAGACGTTGCGTTTGATGCAACTAAGGTCGCATAACGTGCCCCTAACGCAACACATGTTAGCTTTGAAGTTGGACGTTACATTGAACTACGTTATGCGTCTCTTGATGTGTACTTTTTGACGCATACGGATCGAACGAAAACGGCACATGCGGCACATTTAAAAAACAACAACATTACTGAGCATGTGCAAACAGTCTAACGCAGCTACATACGAGTATAACGCACAGCATGCTGCACTTTCATAGAACGTGCAGCGTTACACTGTAACGCAACGTGGGCACTGTGAACAGCCCATTGGTTTAGCATTGCTGGGAGTTGGGCTGCGTTACAGGCTGCTCTAACGTGCGCCTGTAACGTCCCACTGTGAAACCAGCCTAAATGTGAATAGGATGTATGTTTACCAAGATCACTTTTCTTTGTGTGAGTTGGCATTCAAACTCCATCTTTAGTCATGTATAGAATTAATAAAATTGCCAGTAACAAAAATAAGCTAATGTCATTAGCTAATATTTCTCAGCAGGTAATGGCAGGAGACCCAGGCCACCTTACCTGCCTAGATCATCTGCCATAGTCCTGATCACTTCCATATACAAGGCCAGATACTTAGCATCAGCAACAATATATGCACATTTTACACCCACTAAAAGCATTCATTTCAAGCCGCTTTGTTACATCTTTATTCTGAGCGTGCTAAATATAAGCCAGGAATGCATGACAAATGTAGAAGAAGGTAGATGCAATGGATGCAAAGTAGGTGACCTTGATACCTTGATGGATATCATTTTTTGCTTGCCTGAGGACATAGTACATTATAAATCAGTAACCCTGTATTCAGTATTAAAACTCTTTAAGCAACTGCACCTCAGCAACCTAAAGCTATACGCCATCGGTGTAGTACAGCATTCCTACACTTCAGTTACCAAGCAAAATTATGTTAAATGAAAACCAACAAACTACAGCTAGCACATTTGTTCCCTTCCCTTATTTTTAATTTTAATTTAATTTGTTTAAAGTGGGAACGACAGTCATAAAATTAAATTCCTACTACCCACTGCTCTGTGTTTATTATGCAGTCTACATCCTGACCCTGAATTGCAAGCATTCCAATATAATCATAAATGTTTCTGCTGTAATGAATCTTATCTCAGTTAGCCTGGCTCTTTTCTCGTACATTGACAGGTAGAGGGAAGCTAAAAAAAAAGCCTTGTTATCTCCCCTTCTTACCCTCCCACATTCCTGCCCTTCAGTGATTGGCTGTGGGCAGCTCAGTGTGACATGAGGTTGAGAAGGGAAATAGAAGATAAATCACCTCACCCCTCTGCAGAAGCTGCTGAAATTCGATCTATGTTCTGCTCACGTGTTTACAAAGCAAACTAGATACGACACTACGATTCTGCATACACCATTTCAGGAAGAGAAGAAAAAAAATAGTGAAGAAGAAAATTAGATCAGTATTGGCTTCAGAAAGAGGCAATAAAGATGGAAAATGCCTGAAACAATTTTCTCTTTATTTGCTATATAAAATTCACTGAAATTAAAACGTGGACAGTACAATTCAAATGTTATGTAAGTACAGTATATGTATATATATATATATATATAGCTTTTTCCTTTGTTTGTTTGTTTTCCTGGGATAGTATGGCTGACGCTCATGCTTTGAAGACACTCAACCCTGACTGCCCTTTGCATATTGTGATTACACATTCCCCTGCCCGGTTGTTGGTTACTTAAAGTGTACCTAAACTCTTGCATAGGTCAGAAGGAGAACAAAGAAATGCACCCTATATGTATTTAGATTTTTTAGCCAGTCTAAATCTTCCTAATCTGTAACTAATCATAAGTTGTGATTTGATCCCTCAGCTTTGTCAGATGACTACTAGAGATGGGCCGAACGGTTCGCCGGCGAACGGTTCTAGGCGAACTTTGGTGGTTCGCGTTCGCCTGGACCAGGCAAACTTTTGCGGAAGTTCGATTCGCCCCATAATGCACTATGAGGGTCAACGTTGACCCTCTGCATCACAGTCAGCAGGCACATTGTAGCCATTCAGGCTACACTAAGCCCTGGAGTCCCACCCCTCCCCCTTATATAAGGCAGGCTTGCTGGCCATGACACTCACTCGTGTTCCTGCTACAAATAGACAGACTAGGGAGAGCTGCTGCAGATTTTTTCTCCTAGGGAAAGATTAGTTAGGCTCTTGGCTTGCTCCTGGCTGACTGTTATTGCTAAAATAGCACCCCTCAACAGCTCTTTTGAGAGCTAATGTTTTCCTGATTTTTTTTTTTGTATTTCTCACTGACACTGCATTATACAGCCCTATCTGTTGCAGCTGGACCTTGGTAATTGTTATTACTGTGCCAGCCAGGCCCTCCCTAACTATCTATACTGGGACACCTACCTATGCCTACCTAACTACTGGGGCACCTACTTACCTATACGGGGACACCTACCTACCTACCTATACTAGGGGACCTACCTATGCCTACCTACCTATACTGGGACTCCTACCTATGCCTACCTACCTATACTGGGTCTCCTACCTATGCCAAGCTAACTACTGGGACACCTACCTATGCCTACCTACCTATACTGGGTCTCCTACCTATGCCTAGCTAACTACTGGGACACCTACCTATGCCTACCTACCTATACTGGGTCTCCTACCTATGCCTAGCTAACTACTGAGGCACCTACCTATGCCTACCTACCTATACTGGGACTCCTACCTATGCCTACCTCCCTATACTGGGTCTCCTACCTATGCCTAGCTAATTACTGGGACACCTATCTATGCCTACCTACCTATATTGGGTCTCCTACCTATGCCTAGCTAACTACTGAGGCACCTACCTATGCCTTCCTACCTATACTGGGACTCCTACCTATGCCTACCTACCGATACTGGGACTCCTACCTATGCCTAGCTAACTACTGGGACACCTACCTATGCCTACCTACCTATACTGGGTCTCCTACCTATGCCTAGCTATCTACTGAGGCACCTACCTATGCCTACCTACCTGTACTGGGACTCCTACCTATGCCTACCTACTTATACTGGGACTCCTACCTATGCCTACCTACATACAAGAAGATAATAAGGTCGTTGCTTCATTGTGGAAAGACCAAATTTGATCAGCTGGACAGTCACTGTTGTTCTATCATTGAGCTACCACAGCCCGGCGACCATATGGGCTTGAAAACCGCCACGGCCTACACTCTCGCCACAGTGCGCACCAGTCCAGCACGGCCGTCACTACGCAAACAGCTGTTTGCGGTGCGTTACACAGTGAGTTTGGTGTGTCAGTGTGAAGCAGAACTCTAATTACACTCCCTGATTGATGTATACACATGCAGGATGTTTGAAAACACTTTAGGCCTGCAATTTAGCATTCAATGTGATTTCTGCCCTTAAAACGCTGCTTTGCGTCACATCCAGATTTTCCCCCGGGACTTTGGGCATGTATCCCACTCCGCCATGCCCCCCGCCAGGTGTTAGACCCCTTGAAACATCTTTTCCATCGCTTTTGTGGCCAGCATAATTTTTTCTATTTTTCAAAGTTCGCATCCCCATTGAAGTCTATTGCGGTTCGCAAACTTTTCCGCGAACCAAACCTTTCGCGAAGGTTCGCGAACCTAAAATCGGAGGTTCGGACCATCTCTAATGACTACCACTGCAGAGAGGCTAATTTGAAAGCACAGGATGTTAAAAATATGTTTGCTTCCATGAAAGCAGGAAGTAGAAACACTGCATATTTATTGCAGGATTTGTATCAGCTGTAACAAAGATTAAATATTATTATGCTGTTGTGTATGTTGTGTATCGTTAAAGATTATTATGCTGTTGTGTATGTTTTAGAGCAGAGAGGAAGTCCTGAGTTCAGGTCCACTTTAAAGAACTAGAAAAAAATACTTATTAGAAAGCCTGTTTCTTGAGAGCTATGGTACACCTCCGTGGTCAGTGCTTAAAGGGGAACTTCAGCCTAAGCAAACATACTGTCATTAAGTTACATTAGTTATGTTAATTAAAATAGATATGTAATATAATCTCTTACCCACCCTGTTTTAAAAGAACAGACAAAGGTTTGTGATTTTATGAGGGCAGCCATCTTTTTGGTTGAAAGGAGGTTACAGGGAGCATGAGACACAGTTCCAACTGCCCTGTGTCCTAATCACCCCACCCAGTTGCTAGGCAACAAGAACAACAACATCAGAAATCCCATCATGCTTTGAACAGCATCAGGGGAAAAATGCCCGGGCAGTTTTCTTTGATGGGGCGGAGCTTAGCTTCTAAGCAGCTAAAATTTAGGCTTGGGAATGAAAAACAAAGTTCTGATGCTGTGAAACTGGTAAAGAAACACCAAGCCTTTTCAGTGTTGTTGAGTAGATTTTTTAGTCTGGTGGTTCACTTTTAGAGATGGCCCAAATGGTTCGCCGGCAAACTTTGGTGGTTTGCGTTCGCGATCGAACGCAAACTTTTCTGGAAGTTCGGTTTGCCCCCATAAAGCACCATTAGGGTCAACTTTGACCCTCTACATCACAGTCAGCAGGCACATTGTAGCCAATCAGGCTACACTCCCTCCTGGAACCACAGTGCCGGCCATTTTACTCACTCGTGTGCCTGCAGTAAATAGAGAAGGGACAGCTGCTGCTGTTGCTGCTGTAGACTCTCATAGGGAAAGATTAGTTAGGCTCTTGTAGGCTTGTTAGCTTGCTCCTGGCTGATTCTTATTGCTAAAATAGCACCCCACAACAGCTCTTTTGAGAGCTAATCTTGTTCTTGTGATCTATTTTTTTTTCTGTGTGTCCCACTGACACTTGTGTTGCATAGACAGCCTTGATAATTCAAACTGTGTGTACCACTGCCAGGCCCAACACATTCAGTGACTACCTGTGTGTGTGAAAGGTGCACATTGTAATACCCATTACTGCATATACCTACCTACCTGTTGTTCACCGTGCACCCACCTACCTACGTGAATTGAGTGCACGCAGTGTCACTGTGCCTGTCCGCTACCTGTCTGCGTGTGACAGGTGCACATTGTAATACCCATTACTGCATATACCTACCTACCTGTTGTTCACAGTGCACCCACCTACCGACGTGAGCGCACGCAGTGTGATATACCACTTCGTGCATACTTGTTAACTGCACCTGTGTGACTGACTGCACATTGCATTAGTCAAGGCAGTGCATACCTTTCACTTCATCCCCCTCAATATGGACAAAACAAAAGGCAGAGGCAGGCCACTTGGAAGGTCTGTTCGAGGTCGTGCTGCCGTGATTTTTTGTGGCCCTCAACCAAAGTAAAGTGTTCAGAAGAAGGCACGTGCCCCCAATATTGTCAGGATGTAGTTGACTATTTAACACAGAACACCTCATCTTTCTCAGCTTCCACATGGAAGCGTGAAATATCTTCCTTCTCTTGCTGTGATTCTGGCATCCCACTTAACACTCAGTCGGCTGCCACCACCAAAGTGCCATCACCCCAGGGCTTAGCGGTGTGCACATTTTTTTGTGTGTCTCCCTCAAATGAGAGCAATGCCATCTGTACTCTCTCTGCCACCGAAAATTGAGCCGTGGAAAGACCAAGACCGGCGTAGGGACAACTACCTTACGAAGGCACATGATTACAATGCACAAACTGCAATGGGATGACCACCTGAGGAAAAGCAGCACACAACAGCAAAGCCACACACCACAGTGGAAGATATCAGGCCACATTTTTTTCTCAAAAAAGGCGATACCTAGACTGTACCGGGATGTTGAAAGGCAAGTGGTGACATCTCTGGCACACAGCGTTGGGTCAAGGGTCCATCTGACCATGGATGCCTGGTCTGCAAAGCACGCTCAGGCCTGCCTGAAGACTAAGTCAGTTCCCACACACGGCATCTCTGCCTGCACGCCGTGTGACTGCCTGCCCCAAGACTAAGTCGCTCCCCACACAGCACCTCTGCCCGCAGGCCACTTGACTGCCTTCTCCGCCACCACCAACAGGGTCCAGGACTCTGGTGGATTCCTGAATTTTTAAGGCTGCTGCTAGCAGCGGCCGCTATAATAATTTTTCTGGTGCGTGTACATGCCTGCCTAATTTTTCTGGCTGCACTGCAGCTGCTACAACAAAATAAAAGGCATGTACATGAGCCAATTCCCCTTCGTGATCATTACCTTGCCGCGGTGAAGGGGCTTGCGTATCACAATGAAGCAATGACTGCCAGCTATATGAGGGGGGGTGGGGCACACCCACGATAATAAGGTTGTTGCTTCATTGTGGAAAGACCAAATTTGATCAGCTGGACAGTCACTGTTGTTCTATTATTGAGCTACCACAGCCCAGCGACCATATGGGCTTGAAAACCACCACGGCCTGCACTCTCGCCATGGTGCGCACCAGTCCAGCACGTCTTTAGCCAGCAACTTCTTCTTTGTTCTTTTCTTTTATCTTTTTTCTGCAAACTACATTTCCCAAGCTCCTTAGTGCTAGGAGGGGGAAGTGATGCAGCGCTGGACAGCGCTGCAGTACTCTTCCCTCATTGTGCGCGGCCGCACACATCAAATTAGGCCACGCCCACCCACTTCCCGTCCTCCCTGGCCGGAGCATTTATTAGCCGCTGACACTTATGGTGTTGTATGCCCAGAGGAAGCCACCATAGCGCTGAGCGGCGAATCGCGATGGCCCCACGGTTGCTAGCCATGACACATTAATTCTGGTTTGCCACGGTAAGCTCTCGGTGCTCTCTTCATTTTCACCCCTTTGGCACTACTTTGCACTTTGGTTTCTCACTGCCATAGCACCTGTCACTTTATTATCCGCTTTGGATTCCTCCTTTATCTACTGTGTGATTTACATAACTTAATATGTATTTGAACCATGTTTAATGCACCTTAGTTCTGAGCACTGTAGCTGGCTTGGCAGAGCCACCTGCAGGGAACGATCTACTTTGCTTGATTCCCAGCAGACATTTATTTATGTATCCATGTCATTAATTATGGAACAGTATTGATTACACGTGTCTTTGTCATGGCTATCCACCATTCTTGTTCTTAAGTGTTTTTATCCTTATCTTGAATAAAGTTGAATTGTACATATTGATGTTTTGAGTGGTGCGGTTCTTTGAGGGAACTCCTGTTCTTTGTTCTGTGCTCCAGTCCAGCACGTCCGTCACAACACAAACAACTGTTTGCGGTGCGTTACACAGTGAGTTTGGTGTGTCAGTGTGAAGCAGTACTCTAATTACACTCCCTGATTGATGTATACACATGCAAGATGTTTGAAAGCACTTTAGGCCTGCAATTTAGCATTCAATGTGATTTCTGCCCTTAAAACGCTGCTTTGCGTCACATCCAAATTTTTACCTGGGACTTTTGGCATCTATCCCACTACGCCATGCCCCCCTCCAGGTGTTAGACCCCTTGAAACATCTTTTCCATCACTTTTGTGGCCAGCATACATTTTTCTAGTTTTCAAAGTTTGCCTCCCCATTGAAGTCTATTGCGGTTTTCGAAAGTTTACGCGAACCGAACTTTCGCGGAAGTTCGCAAACCCGGTTCACGAACCGAAAATCGGAGGTTCGGGCCATCTCTACTCACTTTAACCTCTGGTGTCCCTATTCAGCTTTTGTTCCACATCTTTATCTACTGAGTGTGGTTCTTTAGAGGTCAGTAAACTTGAACATGGTCTTTGCATCTATGCCTTCAGGTGGTATCATTTTGTGCTAATCAGCACAATTCTGTTGTTGATTGGTTGGCCTTCAATAGTAAGTAAACATCACTGAGTGTTCTGAAGGAAGAAGGGATTCAGATTAAGAAAGGACTTACATTCCCTATCTCCTTTGTTAACCGTGGACTGCCGGCATTTCGCTAGCCACTTTATTAGGTATGTCTTGCTAGTACTGAGAAAAACAAAAGTTTGCTTTCTTAAAACAGAAAGAATTTGCGATAATTCAGGTTGGAGTGAGCTTGAGATGTCTCCCAGAGCATCACTGCTGACTATATGCAAATTAACCATTGTTACCCTTAGAAGCTAAACACACCTCCAGAACCGCTGGAATGCAATGATGTGTCAGCTTGTTAATTTGTACAGAGCCAGAATAATCCAACATGCATACAGACTGTTTCGTATTGTTTGATCCTCATCAGTGCATGGCATGGATTAATTTGGCTCTATTTGCTAGTACTGAGTATGACCTTTTTGCTATCAGAATGGCCTTAATTCTTCATGGCATTCCTCAGAGATTTTTGGTCCATATTGACATGATAATGTCATGCAGTTGGCTCCTCCCAGATCATATCATTACCATGCTCATTTTTTTGTCATGCACTGCACTGTTGTAGCTTCCCCCCACCAAGGGCCTCTGGGTTGTGTTTTCCCCCAGGCCAAAAGGTCCTAGTCCTCCCCTGGTCCCTTATATCCCCTCTTGTTACATTTGTTCCCCGTCTCTTATATCCTCTAGTGTTACATCTGTTCCCCATCTCATATATCTCCTCATGTTACATCTGTTCCCCCTCTGCTATCTCTGTTCCCCCTGTGCCTCTTTTGTCCCCCTCTTCATCACTTCATGTCCCCATGTGTCACCTCACCTGTTCTCCCTCTGCCTCTTTTGTCTCCCTCTTTTTCACCTCAAGTCCCCCTGTATCTCTTTTATCCCCATGTCACTTTTGTCACCCCCATGGCTCCTGTGTTCCCCCACTGTGACTCCTTTGGTCTCCCACTCCCCCCAGTGGGAGCAGCAGCAGTCACATCACCTACTCCTAGCTCCTCCATGACAAGCATTCTGCTCTCGCCCTCCGCTTCTTCCTAGTGCTGGAGGAGGCACATGCAACTTTCAGAAAGAACAACTGTTGAATGTATATCAGAGAGGGACCAGAAGAACTACAGGTAAGCCCTAGGTAGGTTAGGAATCATGTGACCAAAGCCAGAGAATTGATATATTCAGATAACTGTATTCTTATCCTATGCAGTAGAGTTTGGAGATGTTGAAGGTTGGGATGGGTAAAATCCAAACAACGGGCCCAAGGCAAAGCTACCAAAAGTAAGCACAGAGGTATGTTTATGCTGGACCCCCATACCTCTGCGTGCATTGTCTGTTCCTCTCCTCATTCTCCCTGGTCCCTATAATCACTCCTTGAAAATGTGGACTTTTGGATAAAAACAGGAAGAGGCAGGCTTGTGACGATATCCTTTCTATCACCTTTTCAATCCCTCCTCTTAAGGGGAGTGAATAGGGTGGGGAAGAGGAGGAAATGGGAGGTGATAGGAGGGAACATTGCAGCATGCCTACCTCTTCCTGTCTGTAAATTTAAATTTAGCCAAAAGTCAGAATTTTCAAGGAGTGATTTATGGGGACCAGAGGGAACAAAGAGAGGAACGGAAAATGCACAGAGGTATGTGGATCCAGCATGAACGTACCTCTATGCTCACCTTAGGTAGCTTTGCTTGGGTCTGGTGTCCTTTAAATTCTACCACAAATGTATTTTTTTTTAATTTAGAAAGAGCAAGATAGTTAATTTTCAACATCATGAAAGGGAACGCTAAAACATTTGTATGTGGCAAACCTTGTTCAAAGCTTTTAGAGCTGATGACAGTGAGAGAACATGATCTTTTGCTGTAGACCTTGCCCTGTCATACAGTTTATGAAATATAGATATTTGGAATAGAAGCCATGCTGCTCTGGTAGAGGCATCCCTTTGTTTTACCATTGCGATGACACCTGGTGTCGCAGCAGCTGATAAAGAGTCAGACTTTAACAGATCTCTGCGATTTACATGACCTTCCAAGCCCTTGCGAACACTGCCCCAAGTTTCTGCTGACAACAGATGCAGAGTTTCAACTTTGTTGCTGTTCAATACAGTAAACAGCAGGACGTGTGACGAGAGTTCATTTAGCGTAATTACATTCAACAAATTGGCTTTTTCAAAATGTCATATTTTAATTTCTACTGTTGCTGTTTGGATTCACATTAAAGTCTTGAATATCAGTAATTTGGTTTGGTTTGACTAGAAGCAAAAGTCAGTAATGTTAAAAGACAACTGAAGGGAGAGGGATATGGAGGCTGCTATATGTATTTCCTTTTTAGCAATACCAGTTGCCTGGCAGTCCTGCTAATCCTCTGCCTTTAACACTTTTAACCATAGACCCTGAACAAGCATGTAGCAGATCAGGTGTTTCGTACATCATTGTCAGATCTGACAAGATTAGCTGCATGCTTGTTTCTGGTGTTATTCAGACACTACTGCCTCCAAATAGACCAGCAGGACAGCCAGGCAACTTATATTGTTTCAAAGGAAAGAAATATGGCAGCCTCCATATTCTTCTCACTTCAGTTATCCTTTAAACAAAAGTTTGGAGGACTTAGCTGCCTATCCGTTATGTCCTGGTCCACCAATCATGTGATGGGGATGAGAAGAAATATGAAAACTGTCTTAAAGTGATACTTAAGTCAAATAAAAAAATGAGTTTTACTCCCCTGGGGCTTCCCTCAGCCACCTGCAGCTGTCCGGTGCCCTCGCAGCCTGGCTCCGATCCTCCTGTCCCCACTGACGGCTCCTTCCGGTTTCGGTGACAGCCGCCGACAGGCTGGGAACGCAAGTGATTCATCGCGTTCCCAGCCACAATAGCGGCCTCTAACAGCATAGAAGGTGCTATTGTGGCTGGGAACGTGAAGAATCACTCGCGTTCAAAGCCTGTCGGCGGCTGTCACCGAAACCGGAAGCAGCAGCCGGCGGGGACAGGAGGATCGGAGTGATGCTGTGAGGGCACCGGACAGCTGCAGGTGGCTGAGGGAAGCCCCAGGTGAATAAAACTCATTTTTTTAATTTGACTTAAGTATCCCTTTATGATGGCAGGTGTCCTATTTGATGCCTCAATAACCTGCTATAACCAACATCCAAGGTCTATAAAAAAAAAAGTGCAGAACTGATCTAGAAGCTAATCAGATTGTGGCTGGCTAGCTAGCGAGATCTATGCTGTAAATGAGACAGTAGCACAAAAATGGCCCAATGACTAGAGATGTTGCGAACATAGAATTTTCTGTTTGCGAACAACAAATGCGAACTTATGAAAACTGTTTGCAAACAGGCGAATCTGGCGAACCACCATAGACTTCAAGGCGCATTTTAAAACAAAGACTGCTTCTGGCCACAAAAGTGATGAAAAAGTTGTTTCAACACCTGGACTGTGGCATGCCAGAGGGGGATCCATGCCAAAAGTCTCACCAAAAATTTCGGAGGGATTAATCTCTAAAGGGCAGAAATCACATTATGCACAGCCCTGGGTGTCAGTGGGCTGTGGAGTGTCACAAACAGAGAAATACAGTAGTACTATCAGAATACAGGGAAATAATAATGCACTGGAGTGGTTCTGTGCCTGCAACTTAATGAGGCAACAGCAGTAGTGTGCACACAGCTCTGAGTGTCAGTGGACTGTGGAGTGTCACACACAAAAAAAAACACAGGCAACTGATGTACTAGCTCTCAATAGGGCTGTTTGAAGTGCTTTCAGCAAGGTAAGGAACAAGAACACAGGCCTAGCTAATGCTTTCCCTACCTATCTGCAGCAAGTCTGTCCCTTCTCTCACTAACAGCCAGCAGCCAGCAGAGAATTATTCAAATAGGGTCACTGCAACTGCTTTTTTATAGGGGGAGTGGGGGGTCCGGGAAGGGGTGCTAGCTGATTGGCTGCCATGTGTCTGATGTCTGTGAGGTAAAGGGTCAAAGTTTAGCTCAATGATAATGTATAGGGGGCAAATTAAACACGCCAAATGTTCGCTATTCACCGCGTATGCGAACAACTGATGTTCACAGAATACTGCTCGCCAGCGAACAGTTCGAGCCATCTCTACAAATGACTTTAACAAGGAGGATCCCTGCATTATATTATCCCTGTAGGTTCTGAGTAATGAACTTCAAAAGGCTGAAGAGGGAAACCTTCACAAATATTTGTCTCACACATGGCCATCCACAGGTGAAGCAGGAAGTGACAGAATATTCAAGTCTTTGTGTGAGTAAACGCGGAAAGCAGCCGCGTGTGCCAAGAGCTAGGCGGCTGACTCCACGTCCTACGCGGCAGTTTGCACGCGTCTGGGTGTGTGGTGGAACGCGGAAAAGCCGCCGCATGTCCTGACAGCTAAGCGGCTCTTTGCATGCAGCAGCGTGTGCTTGGTGTGGCTGGGTCTGTTAGTACACTTAGGCAGATGGAGAGCTATGCACGCGCGGGCCTGAATCCAGGACCTTTATACTAGCAGGGGAAGTGTCAGCTGATCAGGAAGGTCAGCTGATTCCTGCAGGACTCATGATTGGCTGAATGGTTCGGGCGGGGCGGCAGTGTCCAGCAACTATATATTCTGCTGCTTGGTCAGTTGCTGGTTGCCTGTCGTTGCAATCACAATGTGGGAGCACGCAGACCCTTAGTCAGATCCTTAAGTGTGCCGGGACCAGCTGGAGCTGTAATCCTACACTTAGCTAGATTCTGTTGATAGCTTAAAGTACTAGTTTGATTGTGATTATCTGTTATGACTTTCTGCCTGTCTGACTACTCTCCTGATATCTGATCCTGTACTTTGTTTGTCTGTGAGTTCTCGACCCTGAGAACTATCTCTATCGATAGGAGATAGTTCATGCCTTGTATGTGCTGGGCACCTGCTCCACAGGGCCAGCGCTGTATTTGCTGGGCACCTGCTTCCCAGAGCCAGCGCTGTATTTGCTGGGCACCTGCTCTCCAGGGCCAGCTCTGTATTTGCTGGGCACCTGCTCTCCAGGGCCAGCACTGTATTTGCTGGGCACCTGCTCCCCAGGGCCAGCGCTGTATTTGCTGGGCACCTGCTCCCCAGGGCCAGCACTGTATTTGCTGGGCACCTGCTTCCCAGGGCCAGCACTGTATTTGCTGGGCACCTGCTTCCCAGGGCCAGTGCTGTATTTGCTGGGCACCTGCTCCACAGGGCCAGCTCTGTATTTGCTGGGCACCTGCTCCCCAGGGCCAGCGCTGTATTTGCTGGGCACCTGCTTCCCAGGGCCAGCGCTGTATTTGCTGGGCACCTGCTCTCCAGGGCCAGCTCTGTATTTGCTGGGGCACCTGCTCTCCAGGGCCAGCACTGTATTTGCTGAGCACCTGCTCCCCAGGGCCAGCGCTGTATTTGCTGGGCACCTGCTCCCCAGGGCCAGCACTGTATTTGCTGGGCACCTGCTCCCCAGGGCCAGCACTGTATTTGCTGGGCACCTGCTCCACAGGGCCAGCTCTGTATTTGCTAGGCACCTGCTCCCCAGGTTCTCCAAGCTTGTTACTATTCTTCTGTATTCTGATCTTGTACCCTGTCACTCTGATACCCTGTTGCCGAACCTCGGCTCGCTCTTAGACTCTGCATCTGACTCCTGATTCTGTACCCCGATATTTCTGATACCCTGTTGCCGAACCCTGCCTGTTTATTAGACTCCGCCTCTGCTTTCTGTATCTGTACTGTATCTGTCCGTGTGTTACGACCTGGCTTGCCCGACTTCGAGAACTGACCTTGCTGTTAGAGGCAGTTCCCAGATCTGTTAGTGACGCCCTCTCCTAGGTGTCACTCACGTTCTGTCCTTTCTACGCTCCGCCTGACTCCTCCCCCGGGAGAGTCCAGGCCTTTGGAAGGAATCTGTATTGCTGCAGTACTTCATACAGTACGGCACTTGTTTCTGAGGCTTAGTCCTCACGGTATTACTGTTGCACCAAGCACTCACACTACTCAGGTGTTCAGAGGTTAGCATTATATCGGATTGTCGGTGATACTGCAGATCATCAATAATCAGACCCTCTCTGCTACACCGACCTTGACACTTTGCATATGCTTGCATTGACAGGCATTGAACAACTCTTATATGTGTACTGAAATTATGCTAATTAAAATATGCAGTTGAGCAGCATTTACTGGTTTTAGTGTGGTTTTCTACAGATTATTCAATGACTGCAGAGGGTTAACTGCTGGTGGACAGTGGAAGTTTGCTACAGTCAAATAGGTGAAACAAAATGTTGTAGTGCTCCTGATAGGCTATTGGAGTAGATCAAACGTGTAGCATGTTACACCAAGTGCAAGCATTGTTGCTATTCTAAAGGTGGCCATAAACAATTCATTTTTTAAGATTTTCTTTTCTACCAGAGAAACCTAATACATTTTTCTGCTTGCTCGAATAATCCGAAAAATCTAACCAAAATAGCATACACTTATGAACAGTTTTTCCAATCAAATAAAACTTTCAGTTTTTTTTAATCTGATTTTAATAGGCAAAAAAAAAGCTGAACACTGTATCAGTTTTCTAGAGTGAAAAACAGTTTTTTTTCATTTTTTTTTTTTTTGCACAATCGATTGTTTTAATGAAAAAAGGGGAACATAGAGTGATTTACCATATTTTTCGGCATATAAGACGCACATTTTCTTCCCCAAAACAGGGGGGAAAAATTGGGTGTGTCTTATATGCCAAATGCACCAAAAAAAATGTTGCAGAGTGCGCAGGGAAGCGCTTACCCATCTTGCCGCCATGCTCCTCTTCCCCTCGCTTCAGCCGCGATCCTCTTCACCTCCTCAGGTGCAGTTCTTGGATGCCACCTCCGCCGCCAGGTCCTCCGCTCCTGTGAAGGGGGAAAAGAAAAGCATTGGTGGCATTGTCCCCCTCTCCTGCCAATCACGGAAAGCCGCCGCCGCCCCCTCCGCCGCTACATGCCGAGCATCCATCCTCTAGCCCTCTTACTTCCTGTTTACATCACGTGCAGCCGCGTCATGCGTAGCCCCAGCCGCGTTGCGCCGAAAAATACGGTAATTGAATCATGTATTACCACCTTAAGTCTGTACATTACAACCCTAACTACTATTAATTGACAATGCCTATTTCTTTGCACTATCAGGGGGCTCATTGAAGTACTAGATTTGAAAGTGCAGCATATTGCACCAAGCACTGAGCAATGCTGCTACTTGTCTGCACATTTTAGCCCTAAACTGATAAGTACTGCTCCTAAAATACAGTAATGTGCTCATTTTTGTCCCTGTAGCAGCAATAGAGTTCAGCTAGAACTATCCACTATAACTGTCTCTGAATATCCACCATCACCATCACTGCTATAACTCCAGTCTTAATGCAGTGTAGTGCACTGTAGCTTGTAAATTCGTCTATAACGTCCAATGCTCCATGTCCCCGTGCCTCCAGTAGAGGACTACCTGTACTTCCTGGTTAGGAGGTGAGAGAGCAGACAAAATAGAGCAGACTGCACTTGCAGTTAAAACCTATGCATGGGCTCAGAAACTTTTTTTTTTCAACAAATCACTGTTATTGAATTTGGTAATAATAAACATACAAACATTTAGGGTCCACACAACATATGTGATCCCTTAGACATTGTACAAGAAATACAGGAGAAGCAGAAAAAAGCATCAGTCCAGTGGTTGCCATTTCAAATGAGCATCATAACAAACTAACCATTTCAATCTTACAGATTAAATACAGCATTTCCTGTGCCTAAGAATTCCTGGATGAGAATATGTAATTTATGAGTCAGATTATTATCTAAAAGTTTAAAACACCTGGAATAAAATGATTCCCTGGGGGGGAAATTTTAGGTAAGAAAAAAGAAAGAAAGAGAAAGAGAAGAAAGGAAAAGGTAGAGTGACCTCCATGCCCCCGACTCCCTCAGCTTCTAAATTTGATGACCGCCTCTGGCCAGTTCTTTACAGTCCAACCACCCCGCCCATATCTTATCAAATTTGGACGCACATCGGGTGCTGTTGTAGGTGAGTCTGTACATGGGCAAGGCTTTGTTAACTTCGTTAATCCAATTTATTTTTGTAGGGGGGGATGAGCTTGGCCATTTAAGAAGAATTTCCCTCCTAGCATAGAAACATAATAAACAAAAGATAATTTTGTTATGTTTGTTTTTTATTTCATCATCTAGCACACCAAGTAGGGCCATTTGGGGGGTCAGGGTTATTGGCCTTTTTAACAGTAGGGTGAGAACCTTTTCAACTTCTGACCATAGTTTTTGAACTTTACAGCACTCCCAGAACATATGATGAAAAGATACCACCGTGATACGACATTTCAGACAAGCTGGGTCTTTCGTGGGGAGTATCACCGCTAGTCTTTGGGGGGTATAATATACTCTGTGTATGAATTTAAGCTGTATAAATCTGTGTTTTGCAAAAAGTACTGAACGTAGGAATTCTTGGGTTCAGAAACTTACAATGTATAAACTTGGTTTATTGAAGGCTGAGGCTGAAACCCAGGTCCGGATGCATGAGTAATTTTACGTGCAATAAAAAAGTTTAAACATTGTAAGTTTCTGAGTCCATGTGCAGGTTTCAACTGCAAGCACAGTCTGCTAGATTTTGTCCACTCTCTTGCCCCTTAATCCGAAACTGTAGTTGGCCCTCTCCTAGAGACAGGGGACGAGAAGCATTGGATCTTACAGACAGCTCACAGGCTACAGCACTTTACACTGCATTGAGAATGGAAGGCATATCGGAGCTGACACCAGCGCTTTTTTTGGACCACCCTGCTGAATTGCACAGCCACCCTGGAGGCAAGAGCTTCCTCTTTACATTACTAAGGCACAGTCCCCACTGCACAGGATCACTCTTACATTGGTACAGCACAGGGATGGTCATAGTCAGCCAACTTCGCTACACTGTAGCTACATGTAGTTTTATGCAATTACGCTTCACCAAACTACGGCTTCGAAATCAAATATTCGCCTTGTATGCATTTCGTAGAATACGCGTTAAAATACGCAATTAGGCGTAGTGCAAAGCGTAGTGTATGCGGATGTTTATTCCCGTATGCAGAAAATTTTACGCATTGATTCCTGTTATAAATGCTTATACCGGGAACTCTTGCATGCGTACATTCCCCTTTCCAATGTGTACATTTGTAAGCATACAATTGCACGCAGAAAATTAGACGCGAGTAACGCATTCATAGTTCACTACCTATTACACATGTTAACTGCACATAGTGGATGTAAGCTACATGTAGCGATACTTCGCTACGCGTAAATTTGTAAGCGTAGTTTTGAAACTGCACCTGCAAACTACGATGCGTAGATGCGAACTACGATGCGTAAATTCACACTGGCATATTTTTTGCTCATCCCTAGTACAGCAGGAAAAGGTACAGTTCATTTCCACAATACCAGGATGCCAGCGTTGAGACTAGTGTTTAGGCGCTGGGACAACACTAGAGATGGCCTAAACGGTTTGCCGGCGAACACTTCCCAGCAAGCTTCCGTGGTTCGCGTTCGCGGAGAACCGTGAAATTTTCCGGAAGTTCGATTCGCACCCATAGTGTGTCATTAGGGTCAACTTTGACCCTCTACATCACAGTCAGCAGGCACATTGTAGCCAATCAGGCTATACTCCCTCCTGGAGCCCCCCCCCCATTATAAAAGGCAGGCAGCATCAGGCATTAGACTTACTCGTGTGCCTGCAGTAATTAGAGAAGGGAGAGCTGCTGTGCAGAGACCTATAGGGAAAGCTTAGTTTGGCTCTCGTAGGCTTCTTAGCTTGCTCCTTGCTGATTCTTATTGCTAAAAAAGCACCCCTCAGCAGCTCTTTTGAGAGCTAATCTTGTTCTTGTGATCTATTTGTTTTTTGTGTGGCCCACTTGCATTATATACAGCCCTGTCAGTCAGTCACAGCTGGCCTTTGGCCCCTTGGTGGTAATTACTACTGTGTCAGGTGCAGATTTGTAATACCCATCACTGCACATTACTACCTGTTGTTCACAGTGCACCCACCTACCTACGCAAGCGCACGCAGTGTCACTGTGCCTGTCCGGTACCTGTCTGTGTGTGACAGGTGCACATTGTAATATCCATCACTGCATATACCTACCTGTTGATCATAGTGCACCCACCTACCTACGTGAGCACATGCAGTGTCACTGTGCCTGTCCGGTACCTATCTGCGCGTGACAGGTGCACATTATAATACCCATCACTGCATATACCTACCTGTTGATCATAGTGCACCCACCTACCTACGTGAGCGCACGCAGTGTCACTGTGCCCGTCCGGTACCTGTCTGTGTGTGAAAGGTGCACATTATAATACCCATCACTGCATATACCTACCTGTTGTTCCCTTCAGTGCACCCACCTACATACGTGAGCGCACGCAGTGTCAATGTGCCTGTCCGGTAGCTGTGTGTGTGTGTGTGACAGGTGCACATTTGTAATACCAGTCATTGCATAATTGTTCACAGTACCTGTGTGACCGCACGCTGTGTAATATACCACTCCGAGCATACCTGTAAACTGCACCTGTGTGACAGCTGCACATTGTATTGTAATACCAGTCACTGCATACCTTTCCATACATCTGTGACTGCACATTGTATTATACCTGGCAGTCAGTGCATACCTTTCACTTGAATGGATGGCAGACTTGACCTCCATAACAGATTCTCGTTAAAGGTAGTAAAGTCGATTAGTGTCATATACTGCAGGGCCTCGAAAGTCCTCCTGTATTGTTATTTTTTGTCACTACCTCTGCACTTGCATGCCATGCCTGCTGCCTTCCTTGGATGTGTGGTGGTAGCTGTTTCTCAGGCTCCAACTCCGGACCGGAATTAAACCCAGACTCCCCGGCCGTACGCTTTCTTAACAATGGTAGAGAAAGAACCATCGACAGTATGAGCAGTGATGGACTACTGGGTGCGCAGGCTTGACCTGTGGCCAGAGCTGTCACAATTTGCCATCCAACTTCTGTCTTGCCCTGCCTCAAGCGTCCTGTCAGAAAGGACCTTCAGCGCAGCTGGAGGCATTGTCACTGAGAAGAGAAGTCGTCAAAAGTCACAAAAGTGTTTAGTCACAAAAGTGTTCAGTACCTCACCTTTATCAAAATGAATGAGGCATGGATCCCGGAGGGCTACTGCCTGCCCGAAGACTAAGTCAGTCCCCACACACAGCATCTCTGCCTGCACGCCGTGTGACTGCCTGCCCCAAGACTAAGTCAGTGCCCACACAGCATCTCTGCCTGCAGTCCACTTGACTGCTTTCTCCGCCACCACTAACAGGGTCCACGACTCCAGACAATTTCCTGAATTTTTAAGGCCGCTGCTAGCAGCGGTCACTATAATAATTTTTCTGGTGCGTGTACATGCCTGCCTAATTTTTCTGGCTGCACTGCAGCTGCAACAACAAAACAAAAGGCATGTACATGTGCCAATTCCCCTTCGTGATTGTTACCTTGCCGATGTGAAGGGGCTTGCGTATCACAATGAAGCATTGACCGCTGGCTATATGAGCGTCTCCGGGGGGGGGGGGGGGCACACCCAAGATAATAAGGTTGTTGCTTCATGGTGGACAGACCAAATTTGATCAGCTGGACAGTCACTGTTGTTCTATCATTGCGCTTCCACAGCCCGGCGACTATATGGGCTTGAAAACTGCCACGGCCTGCACTCTCGCCATAGTGCGCACCAGTCCAGCACAGCCATCACTACACAAACAGCTGTTTGCGGTGCGTTACACGGTGAGTTTGGTGTGTCAGTGTCAAGCAGTACTCTAATTACACTCCCTGATTGATTTATACGCATGCAAGATGTGTTAAAGCACTTTAGGCCTCCAATTTAGCATTCAATGTGATTTCTGCCCTTAAAACGCTGCTTTGGGTCAAATCCAGATTTTTCCCCGGGACTTTTGGCGCCTATCCTACTCATCCATGCAAAAACTCAGATGTTAGACCCCTTGAAACATTTTTTCCATCACTTTTGTGGCCAGCATAAATGTTTCTAGTTTTCAAAGTTCGCCTCCCCATTAAAGTCTATTGGGGTTTGCAAAAGTTCGCAAGTTCGCGAACGGGGTTTGCGGAGGTTCGCGAACCTAAAATCGGAGGTTCGGGCCATCTCTAGACAACACTTTTGTTTTGATCTGTTACAATTATGGGGAATAGGTGTCGTTTTTTTTTCTTAAAATTCCCAATGAAATCAGTAACATTAGCCCCTGAGATTGAGACAGGTAATCATGGCACCTACTCACACCTAGTTACTTTGGTGGCATGTGGATGATAAGGTTAAAGTACCCCTGAACTGAACAAAGAACATTAAAAGTGACCAAATATCCATTTGCATTGTGCTGTGACATAAGTCACAGACATAAGTCACAGCACCCTCCATACCTTCCGGAACCCCCTGGTCCCCGCAATCTTTCTTTTTATTTTTTGACTGTCAAAGAACATTGAATATTGTTCAAGAGGAATAAACAGTTTTCCTTGCCAGTCTGCACCCTGCCTTGCCTCTTTAATGCCCAGTCTCTGCCCCTATGTCCAGCAGCATCCCAGCTCTCAGTGCCCACAGAGAGCTGAGACACGTGGACGCTGTTGTATATGTTGTGCTGACCCTGGAAGCTGTCCCCGGGTCAGCACCATTTTAAAGATGGAAGACCCATTTTTGTCCGTGGACTGCAGCTGAGCAGAACCGTGAAGACACAAGACGATCATGGGATGCAGGCAGCCATTCTTCTTCCTCTCCACAGAGGCTCTGGATCACTCTGATGAGATTGCCGTCACTGATCTCACTACAGAGTTACAGTGCCGGAGGACAGAGGGAAAATTGCAGCGCTGGAGCTCAGGGAGGTGAGTGAGTGTTGGGGCTGCTACTGGCTTTCTGGCAGCATGATATTTTCCTGGATTTAGGGTCTGAAACGTTCAGAAAAGACCCTACAATCCAAAACTTATCATAACGCCAGGGAGGTTAATATCATAGTTAGTGGCACCAGCTGGATCCTTTTGGTGCGTGGTACTAAGTGGCAAAAGCTGCAGATTTGATTTGTGGCCCATATTAGCTGTTTCAATTAGCAGCGATGAAGAACGGGTTAGTGTTAGGTGTTGGTGGTGGGGAGGAGGGGAGGGGGGTTAGTGTAGGGGTGGGGGAATGTGAGAGTTAGGTTACAATAGACGATAGAAGAATATCAGTAATATTCTACTTCATCCAGTGCACAAAGTAACATTTGACTTTGTCATGTGCCAAATTTTCCAAGCGTTGTTTTTGCATGGCCAACCTGAGATGTCATCCTGTGCAATCAGAACACAAGCTTGCCTCCAGCTCCGCTCTGCTGCTTCTAATCCTGCTATACAGTAATTTGATGTGATGGTATCTGGATAATTAGTGCGTCTCCTGATGCAATTAGAGATTCTGTTTTTTAACTGTCCATTTCTTTTTCTTTTCACACATTACGTTTTGTATCGCTTTCCACCTAAATCTTTCACACTGCTTTTAAAACTAAATAAACCATTAACATGTCTCTCATTGTAAAATGTTCCATTTACTGTTACCTTGGGCCATCATTTAGCTGAATTTGATAGTGAGAACACATTGACATTGTTAAGGTTAATAGCCCAATGATTAAAGTTACACATCTTCAGTCAAACTGTCTAGTTAATTGTTTTCAAGAACAAGAGAAACAACAAAGGATGTTTCAGTGTAACACACATAAAAGTCATTGTTGGGTTGTCTTAAGATTATTGCTGCTGCTTTCTGTTAACCTGACCACAACCCTCCCTTATTGTGGAAAATGTTACAACTTTTGTTGTTTTTTTAAGTTTTATAAATCCTCAATTTTTTTTGTTTATTTTTTAGGGGAAAATGCAGAGATATACCATATTTTCCGGTAAATAAGACACTCTGGAATATAAAATGCACCTAGGTTTAGAGGGCAAAAAACAGGGAAAAATATATATACTAAACCCAGTGTGTCCATGTTCCAGGAGCGTCTTGTACATGTTGTCCCCTCCATGTGGCCTCCTGTGTCCCCCCACGTGTCAACCTGTGTACCCTATGTGTCCTTCAGTGTCTCCCATGTCTCCCCATGTGTCCTCCTGTATCCCTATGTTTCCTCCTGTGTCCCCATGTCTGCTCCTGTATCCCCATGTGTCCTCCTGTGTCCCTCATGTCTTCTCATGTGTCCTCCTGTGTGCCCCATATGTCCTCCTGTGTCCCTATGTCTCCCCCAAGCATCTTATACGGCCGGGAAATATAGTACTGTATATTCTGGCATATAAGACTACTTTTTAATCCTTGAAAATCTTCTGAAGAGTCAGGGGTCGTCTTATACACCGGGTGTCATTGATGCCGGGTGATACGCCCTATCCTGTTACCGACTCTCAGATCTCGCTGCTGAGGACTGTAGTGAAGTGGCGCAGGCGCACATGTGCGAGATCTGAGAGGCAGAGAAGGTGGTAAATAGTATACAAGGGTGGGCCAGATGGGTGAAACAGGCTTGTTTTATGGGCACAGCACGATCTATTCTTCCATACCGCTCTGATAAACAGGGAGACAAGGAGAGCTGACCAAGGTATATGAAATTTGCAATATGAATCATAGATATCTAGCAGAGGGAATGCTACTCAAATGCAGAAAGCATGTAATATGTGTTGGTGCTAATTAATTTGCAATTTAATGCTACACCCAAATTCAAGTTGGTAAATTCTGAAAGTTTACATGCTTAGTGTATAGTAAACTATTACTTTTGTATCTTCTCTTGATTAGGGTGAAAGAGGAGAGTGCAAAAGCTGGCCTAAAGCTCAATAAAAAAATAAATAAATAAATAATTAAAAAAATAACATCAAGGCATCAGGACCCACCCCCTCCTGACTTATAGAGGTGACAAAATGGAAGCAGTACCAGACTTTGTGTTATTGGGTTCAAAGATCCCAGCAGATGGAGAATTCAGCTATTAGATTAAAACAGGTTTACTCCTTGAAAGGAAATCTATACCATACTTAAGTAATGTAATAAAAAGCATATAAGTCACCTTCTCAACAAAAAGGTTCATATTGTCAAAGCCATGGTGTCCAGCAATAATGTATGATTATGAGAAGTCAAAGGAAAGTCCAGATTCCCTAAACACCCAAAGAAACATACTCACAAAGATACTCAAAAAGATCCAATCATTCAATTCTGATTAGCCCTGATCGTAGTAAAATATTGGTAAAGATTACCGATATTCTACTATCGAAATCATGCAGTGAGTCATAGCAGAATATTGGTAATTTACCAATATTCCACTTGCAGCTTTCTGCAGTGCCCACATTCTCATGGGGCCCATTTTTAAATATATGTGCATTAGTAACAGCACAATGTCTAATGTGCGTTAGTTTGTTAATGAGGCTATATCTATGTGCAGGTAATTACAGCAAAGTTGCAATGCCTTCTGCTCTGTGCCGCTAACAAGATTATGAGAGCTACCTGCATGTTGGTGGGTAGGACTTACCTAGGAGATTTAGGAAAAAACACATTTCTATTTCTTCAAACTCAGCAGCACACTGAAATGATAACTGTAGATCCTAAAGATTAAACAATAAAAAAGAATAGCCCCAGCACATCTAGTCACTAATCACACATAAAAGGATCTACCCTAAAATCTAAACCAAAACACTGAAGCTGAATAAGAAAACTGTTTTGCAGAAAAGGTATAACGTACTTGATCAACCATCCCTAAGCGGGAAGTTGACATTTAACATAATTTATTATAAACAGGCAATGCTATTTTATCACGCTTAACTAGAAAGTTTAAAAAACAAAACACAATTTAGGCAAGACAATAAAACAAGTAACTAGTGATGTTCGAATACCCTCGATTATGGATTCGAGTAAATTCCGGCCACGGCAGAATCAAAATCCGGATACGCCGTGATCGTGATCCGGATTTGAATCAGAGCTCCGAATACGATTTTAGCCGTGATTACATTTAGAATCCGTGATCACGGCCGTTATCATCGATTAGATTTAACGTTAATAGCAAAGCCCCCATTCATGCTACAATCACCAACATTGCATGGATAATAAAGGTGATCAATGGCTAAGTTTTTTTCAAAAAGACCTAATAGTTTTTGAGAAAATCAATTTTAAATTTTCAAATGAAAAAAGTATTTGTGATTAAAAACTGCCAAATCCAGCCGACTTTAGTGGTTAATAGCAAAACCCCCTTACTTGCTATAAACACCAAAATTTGCATGATATGTTAAGTGGAACAGTGGGAACAAGGGGGACAAGACCTTTTCAAAAAGACCTAGTTTTTGAGAAAACGGATTTTTAAGTTTAAAAGGAAATTTCAAAAGAAAAAGTATACATGCAGATGCGGTAAATACATTAACTGTCATTCACCGCATTTAAATGTATACCATTTTCCTTCAAAACTTTAAAATCGATTTTTCTCAAAAACTATATTTGGTGTTTATATCATGTAAGGAGGCTTTGCTATTATCCACTAAAGTTGGTGGGTTTTGGCAGTTTTAATTACAGCCGCGGTGAAGGCTAAATCCGTGATCACTATACAGATTTGGACCACGATCACGAGGGCACTTGGAACTGAATCTGTGATCGAAAGGCAATCACAAATTCGGATCACGATGTCTTATACGTAGAGTTGAGCTGAAATTTTCGAAATTTCGCATTACTAAAATTACGCATGCGAAATTTGCGATTACGATGCGAAATTAGCGTAGCGAAATTGCCATTAAAATCGTAATTGAAAATACCGTAAGCGTAATTTTCAACCCGTAATTTCGCGTTTCGTTCATGCCGTAATTTCGCATTAAACGCTACCGTAATTTCGCGTTAAACCGTAGTGCTCCGTATAATATAAAAAAGCCGCCGACTTTAAGGGTTAATAGCAAAGCCCCCTTAAATGCTAAGAGCCTCAAATTTGGAGAATATATTAAGGAGATCAGGAGGAATAAGAGGAAAAAATTTTTTTTCAAAAAGACCTTATAGTTTTTGAGAAAATCGATGTTAAAGTTTCAAAGTAAAAATGTAAACATTTAAAAACCCGCCGACTTTAACGGTTAATAGCAAAGCCTGCTTAAAGTTTAGGAACACCAAATTCCTAGGGTATATTAAGGGGATCAGTGGGAATAAGAGGAAAAAATTTTTTTCAAAAAGACCTTATAGTTTTTGAGAAAATCGATTTTTAAGTTTCAAGGGCGAAAATGTCTTTTAAATGCGGAAAATGTCAGTTTTTTTTGCACAGGTAACAATAGTGTATTATTTTCATAGATTCCCCCAAGTGGGAAGAGTTTTACTTACTTCGTTCTGAGTGTGGGAAATATAAAAAAAAAACGACGTGGGGTCCCCCCTCCCAGACCTCTTTAACCCCTTGTCCCCCATGCAGGCTGGGATAGCCAGAATGCGGAGCACCGGCCGCGTGGGGCTCCGCACCCTGACTATACCAGCCCGCATGGTCCATGGATTGGGGGGTCTCGGAAGGGGAGGGGCAGCCAAGCTTTCCCCTCCCCCTCCGAGCCCTTGTCCAATCCAAGGACAAGGGGCTCTTCTCCACCTCCGATGGGCGGTGGAGGTGGAGGCCGCGATTTCCTGGGGGGGAGGTTCATGGTGGAATCTGGGAGTCCCCTTTAAAAAGGGGTCCCCCAGATGCCCACCCCCCCTCCCAGGAGAAATGAGTATAGAGGTACTTGTGTACCCCTTACCCATTTCCTTTAAGAGTTAAAAGTAAATAAACACACAAACACTTAGAAAAAGTATTTTAATTGAACAAAAAACATAACCACGAAAAAAGTCCTTTAATATTCTTAATTAACCATTAATACTTACCTGTCCCTTTAAATAAATGATCCCTCGAAATAGCCTCGGAAATGTTCTATCAGTTACAATGTAACAAAGTTATTACAAACAATGTAACAACTTTGTTACATTGTAACTACGCCGCACCCGACGTCACCCGCCGCTCACCCGCCGCTCACCCGCCGCTCACCCGCCGCACGGACCGACAGAGCTCTGAGCTATAGCTCAGAGCTCTGAGAAGCATCTTTGTATTTTGGCTCCAAGGAGCCCCATTGGTCCTTAGCAGACCAATGGGGTTCCTTTAAATCAGAAGGAACCCCATTGGTCTGCTAAGGACCAATGGGGCTCCTTGGAGCCAAAATACAAAGATGCTTCTCAGAGCTCTGAGCTATAGCTCAGAGCTCTGTCGGTCCGTGCGGCGGGTGAGCGGCGGGTGACGTCGGGTGCGGCGTAGTTACAATGTAACAAAGTTGTTACATTGTTTGTAATAACTTTGTTACATTGTAACTGATAGAACATTTCCGAGGCTATTTCGAGGGATCATTTATTTAAAGGGACAGGTAAGTATTAATGGTTAATTAAGAATATTAAAGGACTTTTTTCGTGGTTATGTTTTTTGTTCAATTAAAATACTTTTTCTAAGTGTTTGTGTGTTTATTTACTTTTAACTCTTAAAGGAAATGGGTAAGGGGTACACAAGTACCTCTATACTCATTTCTCCTGGGAGGGGGGGTGGGCATCTGGGGGACCCCTTTTTAAAGGGGACTCCCAGATTCCACCATGAACCTCCCCCCCAGGAAATCGCGGCCTCCACCTCCACCGCCCATCGGAGGTGGAGAAGAGCCCCTTGTCCTTGGATTGGACAAGGGCTCGGAGGGGGAGGGGAAAGCTTGGCTGCCCCTCCCCTTCCGAGACCCCCCAATCCATGGACCATGCGGGCTGGTATAGTCAGGGTGCGGAGCCCCACGCGGCCGGTGCTCCGCATTCTGGCTATCCCAGCCTGCATGGGGGACAAGGGGTTAAAGAGGTCTGGGAGGGGGGACCCCACGTCGTTTTTTTTTTATATTTCCCACACTCAGAACGAAGTAAGTAAAACTCTTCCCACTTGGGGGAATCTATGAAAATAATACACTATTGTTACCTGTGCAAAAAAAACTGACATTTTCCGCATTTAAAAGACATTTTCGCCCTTGAAACTTAAAAATCGATTTTCTCAAAAACTATAAGGTCTTTTTGAAAAAAAAATTTTTCCTCTTATTCCCACTGATCCCCTTAATATACCCTAGGAATTTGGTGTTCCTAAACTTTAAGCAGGCTTTGCTATTAACCGTTAAAGTCGGCGGGTTTTTAAATGTTTACATTTTTACTTTGAAACTTTAACATCGATTTTCTCAAAAACTATAAGGTCTTTTTGAAAAAAATTTTTTTCCTCTTATTCCTCCTGATCTCCTTAATATATTCTCCAAATTTGAGGCTCTTAGCATTTAAGGGGGCTTTGCTATTAACCCTTAAAGTCGGCGGCTTTTTTATATTATACGGAGCGTTACGGTTTAACGGGAAATTACGGTAGCGTTTAATGCGAAATTACGGCATGATACGACTGTAATGCGAAAATTACGCGAAAATTACGCTTACGCGAAATTTCGCGAAATCCTTCTTCATTACGATTATGTACTTACGACCATAATCGTAATTACACTAATTACGCGAAATTTCGCAAAATCGTAATTAGGTCATTACGCTCATCTCTACTTATACGTGAAAAAATGCTTGTGAAACACGGCTATTCCTAAATCACGAGGTCGTGATGAGCATCACTGCAAGTAACATCTGCAGCCTACGTAATGAGTTTCAATTAAGTAGTCTGTTGGTCTGAAATAAGTGGAATTCTGTACTCTTAAATGCCTAGAAATCTTTTGTACCTTTTGAGAACTTGAAGAAGTTGTTCCATGGGAGTGGCTAATGAAATGTCTTTTAGAACAGGAAAGGGTGACCAGTCAAATCTGCTAAGGAATAGGAGAATTCTTCAGAGCCATCTGATGTCTTACGGTTTAATATCTAAAGCACAATTTGGCTCATAGTGCTGCCCTTTTTTTTTTCTAAAGCCTTTACTTCAGCTGTATCCTTTGTGAATTTTATCAGTAACTACCATTATACCCCATAAACTCCAAGGAGTTTTACTTTTTGCAACAATTTCAAGGCAGCTTGAAGAATGAAGATATGTTCAAGTCAAGAACCAATTACAATTTAACCACTTGCCGACCGCCTACTTCATATTGGCGGCGGCAAAGTGGCAGCCCCAGGACCACATAATGCAGAATGGCGTCAGGTCCTGGGGCACTCTTTTGCCGGGGATCGCGTGCTGGGTTGCGCGCGCATCCACCGGCAATAGGCTCTGCCCACCCGCGACATCAACCCGCCGGCCAATCGGAAGCGCCGGCGGGTTGTTAACCCGACGATCGCCGGATAGAAAGCGTATAATACGCTTTGTAATGTTTACAAAGTGTATTATACAGGCTGCCTCCTGCCCTGGTGGTCCCAGTGTCCGAGGGACCAACAGGGCAGGCTGCAGCCACCCTAGTCTGCACCCAAACACACTGATCTGCCCCACCCTGCCCCCCGATCGCCCACAGCACCCCTCAGACCCCCCCCCCCCTGCCCACCCCCCAGACCACTGTTTGCACACAATCACCCCCCTAATCACCCATCAATCACTCCCTGTCACTATCTATCAACGCTATTTTTTTTTAGTCCCTAAACTGCCCCCACCCCTCAGATTCTCCCCAGACCCCCCCCCCCTGTGTACTGTATTCATCTATCCCCCCTGATCACCTGTCAATCACCTGTCAATCACCTGTTAATCACCTGTCAATCACCCGTCAATCACCCCCTGTCACTGCCACCCATCAATCAGCCCCTAATCTGCCCCTTGCGGGCAATCTGATCACCCACCCACACCAATAGATCGCCCGCAGATCCGACATTAGATCACCTCCCAAGTGCAGTGTTTACATCTGTTCTCTACTCTAAACACCCACTAATTACCCATCAATCACCCATCAATCACCCCCTATCACCACCCATCAGATTAGACCCTAATCTGCCCCTTGCGGGCACCCAATCACCCGCCCACACGCTCAGATTGCCCTCAGACCCCCCCCCCCTTATCAATTCGCCAGTGCATTATTTACATCCGTTCTTCCCTGTAATAACCCACTGATCACCTGTCAATCACCCCCTGTCACTGCCACCCATAAATCACCCCCTGTCACTGCCACCCATCAATCAGCTCCTAACCTGCCCCTTGTGGGCAATCTGATCACCCACCCACACCAATAGATTGCCCGCAGATCCGACGTCAGATCACCTCCCAAGTGCAGTGTTTACATCTATTCTCTCCTGTAAACACCCACTAATTACCCATCAATCACCCCCTATCACCACCTGTCACTGTTACCCATCAAAATAGACCCTAATCTTCCCCTTGCGGGCACCCAATCACCCGCCCCACACGCTCAGATTGCCCTCAGACCCCCCCCCCCCCTTATCAATTCGCCAGTGCAATATTTACATCTGCTCTTCCCTGTAATAACCCACTGATCACCTGTCAATCACCTATCAATCACCCATCAATCACCCCCTGTCACTGCCACCCATCAATCACCCCCTATCACTGCCACCCATCAATCAGCTCTTAACCTGCCCCTTGCGGGCAATCTGATCACCCACCCACACCATCAGATTGCCCCAGACCTACCCTCAGATCACCTCCAAAGTGCATTGTTTACATCTGTTCTGCCATCTAATCACCCACTGATCACCCATCAATCAGCCCCTGTCACTGCTACCCATCAGATTAGACCCCTATCTGCCCCTAGGGCACCCAATCACCTGCCCACACCCTCAGAACGCCCTCAGACCCCAGCCCTGATCACCTCGCCAGTGCATTGCTTGCATCTATTCCCCCCACTAATCACACCTTGAGACACCCATCAATCACCTCCTGTCACCACCTGTCACCCCCTAACACACCTACCCATCAAATCCGGCCCTAATTTTCCCCGTGTGGGCTCCTGATCACTCGGCCAAACCCTCAGATCCCCCTCAGACCCCCTTCCGATCACCTCCCCAGTGCATTGATTGCATCTATTTTCCCCTCTAACCACCCCCTGAGACACCCAATCAATCACCTCCTGTCACCCCCCTAGCACTCCTATCCATCAGATCAGGCCCAATACAACCTGTCATGTAAGAGACCACCCTGCTTATGACCGGTTCCACAAAATTCGCCCCCTCATAGACCATCTGCCATCAAAATTTGCAGATGCTTATACCCCTGAACGGTCATTTTGAGACATTTGGTTTCCAGACTACTCACGGTTTTGGGCCCGTAAAATGCCAGGGCAGTATAGGAACTCCACAAGTGACCCCTTTTTAGAAAAAAGACACCCCAAGGTATTCTGTTAGGTGTATGAAGCGTTCATAGAAGATTTTATTTTTTGTCAAAAGTTAGCGGAAATTTATTTTTATTGTTTTTTCACAAAGTTTCATTTTTCACTAACTTGTGACAAAAAATAAGATCTTCTATGAACTCACCATACACCTAGTGCAATACCTTGGGGTGTCTTCTTTCTAAAATGGGGTCACTTGTGGCGTTCCTATACTGCCCTGGCATTTTAGGGTCCCTAAACCGTGAGGAGTAGTCTAGAAAACAAATGCCTCAAAATGACCTGTGAATAGGACGTTGGGCCCCTTAGAGCACCTAGGCTGCAAAAAAGTGTCACACATGTGGTATCGCCGTACTCAGGAGAAGTAGTATAATGTGTTTTGGGGTGTATTTTTACACATACCCATGCTGGGTGGGAGAAATCTCTCTGTAAATGGACAATTGTGTGTAAAAAAAATCTAATATATGTCATTTACAGAGATATTTCTCCCACCCAGCATGGGTATATGTAAAAATACACCACAAAACACATTATACTACTTCTTCTGAGCACGGCAGTACCACATGTGTGGCACTTTTTTGCAGCCTAACTGCGCTAAAGGGCCCAAAGTCCAATGAGTACCTTTAGGATTTCACAGGTCATTTTGCGACATTTTGGTTCAAGACTACTCCTCACGGTTTAGGGCACCTAAAATGCCAGGGCAGTATAGGAACCCCACAAGTGACCCCATTTTAGAAAGAAGACACCCCAAGGTATTCCCTTAGGAGTATGGTGAGTTCATAGAAGATTTTATTTTTTGTCACAAGTTAGCGGAACTTGATTTGTATTGGTTTTTTTTTCACAAAGTGTCAATTTCCACTAACTTGTGACAAAACAAAATCTTCTATGAACTCACCATACTCCTAACAGAATACCTTGGGGTGTCTTCTTTCTAAAATGGGGTCACTTGTGGGGTTCCTATACTGCCCTGGCATTTTAGGTGCCCTAAACCGTGAGGAGTAGTCTAGAATCCAAATGTCTCAAAATGACCTGTGAATAGGACGTTAGGCCCCTTAGCGCACCTAGGTTGCAAAAAAGTGCCACACATGTGGTATTTCCTTACTTAGGAGAAGTAGTATAATGTGTTTTGGGGTGTATTTTTACACATACCCATGCTGGGTGGGAGAAATATCTCTGTAAATGACAATTTTTTGATTCTTTTTACACACAATTGTCCATTTACAGAGATATTTCTCCCACTCAGCATGGGTATGTGTAAAAATACACCCCAAAACACATTATACTACTTCTCCTGAGTACGGCGATACCACATGTGTGGCACTTTTTTGCACCCTAACTGCGCTAAGGGGCCCAAAGTCCAATGAGTACCTTTAGGATTTCACAGGTCATTTTGCGACATTTGGTTTCAAGACTACTCCTCACGGTTTAGGGCCCCTAAAATGCCAGGGCAGTATAGGAACCCCACAAATGACCCTATTTTAGAAAGAAGACACCCCAAGGTATTCCGTTAGGAGTATGGTGAGTTCATAGAAGATTTTATTTTTTGTCACAAGTTAGCGGAAAATCACACTTTGTGAAAAAAAAACAATTAAAATCAATTTCCGCTTACTTGTGACAAAAAATAAAATATTCTATGAACTCACCATACTCCTAACGGAATACCTTGGGGTGTCTTCTTTCTAAAATGGGGTCATTTGTAGGGTTCCTATACTGCCCTGGCATTTTAGAGGCCCTAAACCGTGAGGAGTAGTCTTGAAACCAAATGTCGCAAAATGACCTGTGAAATCCTAAAGGTACTCATTGGACTTTGGGCCCCTTAGCGCAGTTAAGGTGCAAAAAAGTGCCACACATGTGGTATCGCCATACTCAGGAGAAGTAGTATAATGTGTTTTGTGGTGTATTTTTACACATACCCATGCTGAGTGGGAGAAATATCTCTGTAAATGGACAATTGTGTGTAAAACAAATCAAAAAATTGTCATTTACAGAGACATTTTTCCCACCCAGCATGGGTATGTGTAAAAATACACCCCAAAACACATTATACTACTTCTCCTGAGTACGGCAATACCACATGTGTGGCACTTTTTTGCAGCCTAACTGCGCTAAGGGGCCCTAAGTCCAATGAGCACCTTTAGGCTTTACAGGGGTGCTTACAATTTAGCACCCCCCAAAATGCCAGGACAGTAAACACACCCCACAAATGACCCCATTTTGGAAAGTAGACACTTCAAGGTATTCAGAGAGGGGCATGGTGAGTCCGTGGCAGATTTCATTTTTTTTTGTCGCAAGTTAGAAGAAATGGAAACTTTTTTTTTCCTTTTTTTTTGTCACAAAGTGTCATTTTCCGCTAACTTGCGACAAAAAATAAAATCTTCTATGAACTCACCATGCCTCTCAGTGAATACTTTGGGATGTCTTCTTTCCAAAATGGGGTCATTTGGGGGGTATTTATACTATCCTGGAATTTTAGCACCTCATGAAACATGACAGGGGGTCAGAAAATTCGGAGATGCTTCAAAATGGGAAAATTCACTTTTTGCACCATAGTTTGTAAACGCTATAACTTTTACCCAAACCAATAAATATACACTGAATGTTTTTTTTTTTTAATCAAAGACATGTAGCAGAATAACTTTCGCGCTCAAATGTATAGGAAATTTTACTTTATTTGAAAAATGTCAGCACAGAAAGTAAAAGTCATTTTTTTGACAAAATTCATGTCTTTTTTGATGAATATAATAAAAAGTAAAACTCACAGCAGCAATCAAATTGCACCAAAAGAAAGCTGTGTTAGTAACAAGAAAAGGAGGTAAAATTCATTTAGGTGGTAGGTTGTATGACCGAGCAATAAATCGTTAAAGCTGCAGTGGTCTGAATGGAAAAAAAGGCTCTGGTCCTTAAGGGGTTTTATGACTGCAGTCCTTAAGTGGTTAAGATCTACATTACAATTATATGATTAGACACACCTTTACTTTAAAATGTGCATAACAGAGATAGTTAATGACACCAACTGAAGAGGAAATCTAAACTTCCCACATCCTTAAAAGTTTTTTTTTCTTTTAAGTTTGACACTTGACTACATTAACACATTTAACTGAGTAGTTATTAATGAGCATACATTCAATAACTCCAGTTCAGAACTAGGTGTGAAGCTTACAGTAAAATATCATATTTTGTGACTATTCTTCACAGCTTTTTTTTTCCTCTGAGGGAACTAAAAACATACTTTTTGCACAAACATATTGACATTACACTTGATTCACAGTTTAATGCCGCCACTTCCCAGAAACCGAGAAAGAAGACAACCTTTTGTGCAGGAAAAAAAAAGAAATACTTAACAACTCCTCTAATTAATGTTCCATTCTTCACAATGAACATGAAGACACAATGACATATCTACTAGCCTAATATGAATAAGCATCTTTGTACAATGTGACCCGATAAAATTAGCACCATTTTCATAAATTACCAAAATCGTGCACAAAATGCTAAGCAACAAATGGCTCTAAATAGGATGGCTGGAAAATGAAACAGCAGGAAATTGAGCCTCCAAAACTTATCACTACAATAAAACTTTTTAACCCACCAACTGACTGTAGTTAATGTAACATCATAGCTCTGCAGTAGTTCAACTAGTTCTATGTTTTGTTGTATTTATATTATACATCTGAATTTGATGCTGTTTTCTTCTAGCAAGCAGGATTTTCTGTAAGCAGTTGACTTAACTAAACATCTGCCCTCAATGAAAGATGAAGGAGACAGTTATTTCTTATGTATTGTTCAAATTTAAAAAAACACACACAAAAAAAAAAGAAAAAAAAAAACCACTCATCAGATGATGATTACTATTATCTTTTTTTATGTAAAGCAAGGACATTCTACAGCACTGTTAAATTAATAAGGGTTTTAGAAGACAAACTTGTGAGTAGGGGCCTGATCCAATTCAACTTTTCAGTTTTGTCCTAGGATAAAAAAAATAATCTGCTTAAAATAACTTTTCTTGCTTGCAGATGGCTTAAAAGGCATTTAATTTATAATGTAAAAACATAACCTAGGAGAAACATAGGCTGGAGACACACTACCCTCAGCGCTTTCGGAGCATTTTTTTTAAATGCTCCCATTGGCTCGAATTAAAATTGCTATTGCGGCAATTTTACGGTGATTTTACTGTAGTTTTATTGCAAATAATAGGAGTGTTTAAAAAAAATGCTCAGAAAGTGCTGAGGGTCAGAAAAGCTCTCAGAAAGCACTCATAGGGCTTGATTCTGTAAAGCGTGAAAACTGCTATCACAGCAGCTGGATAGGTGAGGGCTTTGGCTGCACCCTACACCTGCTAGTAGGGGACACCTGGCATTTGCACTATAAAACACACTGACTTTTTCCACCCACGTTTGGGGGAGAAAAGCTGTATCTCATAGTCCAAAAAAATACGGTATACATTTCTCTATCATCTCAGTTTATATATTTCCTCAGTAGCATAAGGGTCCATTTATACTGAATCAGTTGGTGTGTGTTAGTGTGCATTAGTATGTTGGTATACATTTTCACCATAGCGGTGCATTGTGAAAAAGATTTCAGTTAAAACGCGTGTGAATAGGTGCCATAGGAAAACATGGGCATTACTTTGAAAATCAGTTTTCTTTTAGTTATAACTGAGAGCAACTGATTAAGTGTAAATGGGGCCTTATGCATATTTCTGTATGCATTTAGGCACTCTGGAACTTGCACTTTTGATGGATGCTGAAACAAGTAATTAAGTGGAAAGCTTCTCAAGAAAGCCTTTCCAAATATAATGTCAGCATCTGGAATATACACTCTAGTAAAAAGGAAGTTCGTAGATCTCATTAGTGGAAGTGATACAATTATATTATCTTGCAATATGTTCCCCTGAACCCACTTCTTGTAGTTATTGATATCCCTTCAATATGGGGAGATTTCTTCTAAACCGTGAAATGTGTGCATTTAATAGAGGCACATGCTAATTTGTTCACCGGGATAGAATATTGGAAATGTTCTATTACCAATTTTCTACTTTCGGCTGTGCAGTGGTACTTTTGTTGTTTTCTTTTTTGGCATGGTTTCCCATTGATTCGGCATGGTTTCCCTAAACAAACATCTTCTACTTTTGTTTTTTGAATAGATTTGTATTGAATTTTCAAACGATTAAATTCAATGCGAATACAAAGCTTTTCATACCTATAAAATATAATAAGAAGATACCTATAGCTTTGAGATGAAAACATGTGCCAAGCAAAGTTTACAAGTAGGTCTGTAGTATAGATACTAATCATCATATATGCAAAATATAGGCTCTTTGTTAGACAGGGTCTCACATGAGTCACTACATAACCCCTAGGTGGCCACCTCTAATTTCAAATTCTACCGTAAGTTAAAAAGGAACTGCATTGAAAATAACAATGAAAAAAAGTGCTTAATTTTTACAATAGTTATTTATAAAATGATTTTTTTCAGTGTTGGCCCATTGTAAAATCTTTTTTTCTCCCCGATTTACATTCTGAAATTTACCACATGGCAACATCTTTACTGCTGACAGGTAATGTCCGTGGAAGGAGATGCTGCTTTCTTGGCAGTTGGAAACAGCTGTTATTTCCCACAATGCAACAAGGCTCCCACAGTGTGATGTCAGTACCTAGGTGCTGCTGACATCACACTGTGGGAGGGGTTTTACCACAATATCAGCCATACGGACCACCCTGATGAGTATTAGTGGAAAGGTAAAGATTTCTTGTGGGAAAGGGGGTATCAGCTACTGATTGGGATGAAATTCAATCCTTGGTTACAATTCCTCTTTAAGTTAGGTGTTATTCCCCCAATCGACTGGGTATTGCCTTGCACAGGCACCAGAGGCTGCGTTCTTTGTTACTATCCTATCTATACAGAATGAAATATAATTTGAGGCCTTTGTTTTACACAGATCGTGTTTAGCACACATATTATATAAAACATGGGTTAGTTTATGAGCCTTATATTAATATAAACATAGGAGTTGTACCCATTCCAATTGTATATATCAACGGTTTAGACATAAACTTTTTCCTAACCTGTTATAAGGTCTGGAATTGTCAGCGTAAACATAAAACACAAACAAAGATCCAGAACATGGGTCATCGGTAAGCAAGATGGATAAGCAAGAGGTTACTCCACTTAATTTACTGTCCACCAATCTTGTGGTATTAGATTTGGGATCTGTTTCTGAAAAATTGAAGAAAAATACACTTTTTTATAAAAAAAAAGAAAATAAATATTTGTCAAAAAATAAATAAACATCTGGGGGGGCGATCAGACCCCACCAACAGAAAGCTCTGTTGGTGGGGAGAAAACGGGGAGGGAATCACTTGTGTGCTTGGCCTTAAACCTGCAGTTGCCCAATTAACTAAAAATGGCCAGGTCTTTAGGGGGGTATAGCACTGTGGTCCTCAGGTGGTTAAAGAAAACCAATTTCTAACCCTAACGTTCTCACCCTAACTATTAATTTTAACAACCCTGGCTTCCACCACAATTACACAATCTCCTAATACTTACCCTCCTAAAACTATGAAAACTACTCCTAATCTTAACCTACGACCCTGTTACTTTTAGAATACAATATTGAATGTTCAATTATGACATAACCAAGGCTTGCCAGCAGGCAGAATATCAACAACGACAACACAATATTTGAAAAGCGCTTTTCTCCCTTAGGACCCAAAGTGCATAAGCTTGCTTTGGATCAGAACACAGCAATGTGTTACAGGGGAAAAAGTTGTGTGACCACTGACCATAAGTGCCAGACTAAACAGATGGCTTTTCAGTTTTTATTTAATGCCTCCGGGGTTGAAGAAGGTCTTGATTGAATGTGGCATGGCATTCCAAACGGTAGGGGCAGCATAAAAGTAAGCTCTTGCTCCAAAGGTTTTTAGTTGGACTGGGGTGGTCATGGTATTAGATAATGTTGTTGATTGGAGGTTGTGGGAGGTGTGATGTAGTTGCAACAACAAAGCCTTTACATATCTGCAGCCTAGGTTGTGTACAGATATGAATGTTAGCATGCCAGTTTTGAGGAGGATTCTCCATTTTTTGGGTAGTCAGTGGAGGGAGAAAGGGAATTGTGTTATGTGGCAATGGTGGGGTTGGCCTGTTATTCTGTACTAGCTGCAGGTCAGAAAAAAAAATCCAGTTCTCATCTATAAAATAGCCACACCCTGGCACCAATTTCAATATTTGTTTTCTAATAGCTGATCAGCAATGACTGATTAACCACCGCCCAGCACTCAATTTAAACCCCACTAGTGGGCACTAACATTCTTCTGTAACAGTCACAGAGGTGCCTGGCTCTTCTACTGACCACATATGCTATTGCTCCATTGTTATTGCCTGATGAAACGGGATCAAACCTGCGAAACGCGTTGCATATTTGGAGTTCATAAATAAAATATATTGACTGTCTTTACTACAGTCGTTGTGTGTCTACTTGGAGGATGTAAGTCCACCACTACCTCCTCTATTTACCAAGACTTTGGTTTTTAAGCTCATTTAGCTTCCTTTTTTTCCTTTTGGCGCCTCTGTTCACCTGCATAATTCTGTAACAGTAAGAATTCTTTCCCTTTTGGTAGATTTTCCTAAACTCTTGGCATGCCTTTTAAAAAGGATACAATCTTTCAAACTAGATAGGTATTTAATTTACAGCTGACTTTCACTTGTAAGATTTAATTTTAGTTACTGTACTAAAATTTTTGCCTAGAGAACTCCTTTAATAATATACTATAAATAAGAAGATGTGTTTGACTATCATACCAGTTAAAATGTTTGCTTTAGAACATAATGCTTATTTATGAATGTTGCTAAAAGGGGCACTCTGGAACATAGACATTTGTTGGACGCTGAAAATAATTAGGTCAAAAGCTTCTTGAGAAAACAATTCCAAACATAATGTCAGCATCAAAATTGTCAGATGGGAAAGGCATCTAGAAATAGATTTTAGCAGGAAGGAATGCTGTAGGTCTCATCAGTGGAAGTGACACCACCATATTTTCTTGCAATTACCTGCATATGTTTCTCTGAACCTACTTCTTGTAGTTATTGATAATTGGATGTGCTTCCACTGGAAGACATAGTGAAGTTCATAGCAGCTGTCAGTATCATAAATTATATACAAGTTACATTATCTTGGAAGATGCTGTTGCCCATTTTCTCTCAGCTAATGTAGGCCTCTTTGTATATGAAGGGCGGGTCTGCTATGAGCATGTCCACAAATTGTTCTTCATATATTATTTTACAGTCTTGGCACATTAACATGGATTTCCTGGAAAAAATGTTCCATTTTGACATTGGATGGATTAAAGAAGAGTAAAATGCTTATACAGATGTTCAGTCACTGTCAAACAGAATAATGGTTGGTGATTGTCCCAGAGGATGGTTTAGGTAAGAATTCCTCTAAAAACACACTGCCTGACTAGAGATGCTCATTCAGAATCCACAGAAATTAAATTTCCTTTATTTCAGATCGGAAATCTTCTGCATTTTCAAGCGGAACTCGGAAATCGGATACATCATTACCTCTGTAAGTTTAGCCCAATGCTAATGCTTTGGAAGCATTGGACCAATCAGAGAAGGCAGAGTTAACTCAGAAGTATCTGGTCAATATGAGGATGCTAAAAGTGACAAAAAAGACTTCTTGGAAATCAGAAAATTAATCGTGTTTCTGCAGAAATAAGGCATGAATTACCACAACTCGGTAATTTTACCCCAATCACAGAACTCGGAAACATTTGGCCAATAAGAGAATGCAGGGTCAACTCAGAAGTATTTGGACAATCACACAATAAAAAAAAATGACCCAAAAAAGATTCTTTGTAAATCAGAAATATGCAGAATTCGTAATCGCCATTGGTGGAAATCCGAATTTCTGCAGAATCAGAAATTGGTATTTCTGACTAGAGATGGCCCGAACGGTTCACCCGCGAACGGTTCCAGGCAAACTTTAGGTGGTTCGCGTGCGAAGGCGAACTTTTGCGGAAGTTCGATTCCCCCCCTAATGCTCCATTGAGGGCCCTTTTCCACTAGCAATCGCTAGCGTTCACGCTGAACGCTAGCGATTGCTGAATTGCAATTACCGGCGATTCCCCGACGTTCGCGGACGCGATTTTGCTATGCTATGCACTGCATAGCAAAATCGCGGCAAATATCGCTCCGCCGCGCGTTCGCGTTCCCAACAAAAACGAATCGCGGTAGTGGAAATGACCTACCGCGATTCCTATGTTAAAAAGCAAACCGTAGCGATTGTAAAATCGCTAGCGGTTTGCGTTTTTGCGATTCAGCCAGCGCAAACGCGCTGGTGGAAAAGGGCCCTAAGAACAACTTTGACCCTCTACATCACAGTCAGCAGGCACATTGTCGCCAATCAGACTGCACTCACTCCTGGAGCCCCACCAAGTAGGAAATCCGAGGTTCGGGCCATCTCTATTTCTGACCATCCCTATGCCTGACTATTACTGAGCAGCCTGCACTGTTTTATGGGGATAGGTAGGAAGAGGTTTTATTTCCCCACTGGAAACACTTACTTTGATTTAGCTGACTAATATTGTATCACTTGAGCACAGGTCTACCCATCTATCTGCCTCTGACATGGGAGACCAGGGTTCGAATCTCGGCTCTGCCTGTTCAGTAAGCCAGCACCTATTCAGCAGAAGACCTTAGGCAAGTATCCCTAACACTGCTACTGCCAATAGAGCGCGCCCTAGTGGCTGCAGCTCTGGCGCTTTGAGTCCGCCAGGAAAAAAGCGATATATAAGTGTTTGTCTTTGTCTTTATTGCTGGAGAACAGTTTAGAGGTAAGAGGCCATAAGTAAGCAGGTAGAGCAGATAAACGATGCATGGACAATCTTCTGGATCCTCCTGATGCTTCCTATGCTGCCCTCTGGACCTCCACACACTGCCCATTTCCCAGTAGAACAGTGGAGCCATATTCCTCTACTGGCACAAGTGTGGCAATGCAGCACTCACGTGAGCACCTCCACATCTGCACAGTAGCACACAAGCGCAGCCATGCTCATGTCTAAAGGGGAGCGCAGCCTCAGTGTTAATTCCAACAAATCCTTGCTAGAATTCTTTGTAGGGGTTGGGCTCAACAATGGGGGACCGGAGGATGGCATGGAATGCCTCTATAGGATCCAGCCGCTCCCCTCTTCTGAGGTAAGTACGTGTTTTTGTACCTAAGGTTCCCCTCGGGTACAGTTTAAGTTTACACTTGGGTGGTTGTTACACTTGGGTGGTCCTCCACACCCTACAAAACTGCTGAATCCTATGGCAGAAGTAATGATACCTCTCTGGGGCGATCATGCTGAATGCGGTGTGGCATGTTGTGGCGGGTCCCATTGCGGCACAGCAAGAGTTGCATTTGTGTTGTGCATAGTAACTCCCATAGTGAGGCCTACTTTCGATGGAAAGTATACCTCACTTATATTATTGCATTGCAGCTATAATGAACAGTGCAACATGTTGGATGCAGTGTGGTGTGACCATTAAGGATGTAAAAGGGGCCTTTGAGACATAACTTGCTTTGATCCTGAAGTGGTTAATGTGTTTATTTAGGGTTTCTTTTGTTTTGTTTTGTTTTGTCTTAATTTACTGTTGTTTTTCTTTGGAAATGGCACTATTAGCACTTGTAATTAGCAGCGTGTGTATACATGTAAATAGCACAGTATTGAAGTTTCCTCCTTAGTACTGCCAGTGAAGAAGAAAATGTTCCCTTTCTTGTAGCTTGAACAATCATAAACTGTTCTCCATTGTGTAAAGAGCATTTGTTTTCTTCAGTAGAAGAGGTTGTAGTTCATAGGTTGCCTTGGAAACACACTGCTGGTATCATTAACTCTTTCCATTTTCATATTTTAAGTCGTGATTTTATTTCGTAATGTATATCATTATCTCTCAGAGATGATCCGAACTGTCAAGCGGAAATATGTTGCATATGTGTGATGAAAGGACACAGATGTTTGTTTATTATGACAAGCTGTGTTTGCTGTTCATGTAAGTGTTCCTAAATATTTTACAGTATATTACAAATGAAACACACATAGGCCTCAATTGTACAAATATGGGAGACACAGCTATTACATGTTATTGCATGTTGTGTATACAGCAGTGGCGGCTTCCAGCTTCAAATTATTTAGGAGCACAATTGGGGCATTATGGCTGGCTGATGGGGTCCATTTGGGTGATCAAAATCGATGTTTGTATAGAGAGCTTTGGATATTTTTGACAAACTCAGGTGATAAAATTAAGCCTAACTAACTCAACAGTAATTGGAACCTCAAGTGCTCTGTTATTGTTTACAAGTGTTTGGAGGAGCCAGTGCTGGATTGGTCTGGCAGAGGGAGGTGGAGGGAAGCCTCTTTAGGATCCAGAGTCTTCCCCCTGCCAAGGTAAGTATCAGATTTTTTACTAAGAGCACCTGAAGTGAAGGGAAAAATAGATCCTTACTCCTCATGGAAAAATTGCTTGGATTTAAAGGACTGCGTTTAATGGTCACTTATAAAGGTGACAGGGGAGTAGCTAAGGGTGGACAAGGGGGAACATATGTCCCGGACACAGCCCTGTGAGGGCGTTCAGTGTGGCTGCTGCGCCCCCACTTGTGTAAGAGTCGGCTTGCTGGCCACCTGAAGTGCCACCTCTTCTCTCCCTACCTCCCTCTGCAGAGGAGTGAGTAAACATTAATAACACCAGAAGAATCACTGGCTCCAACGTTCCGGAGATGACATCATCTCTCTATTACCAAGGAGAGGATGCTAGGCACACTGCAGAGGAAAGATGACAGCATCGCTGGAATGTTGGAGCCAGTGAGTCTTCTACTGTTGCATCTGGCATTGTAGAGGAAGACACATCTGGCTATCTAAACAGGGGAAGGGGGGCACATCTGGCATCTGTAGGGGGAACACTGGCTATCTGAATGGGGAAGGGGGCACATTTAGCTAAATAATCAGTATTTTGTACATTTGGCTCCACTCATGACTATGCCCACAATTTGATGTATGGTCACATCCTTGGGGGGGGGGGGGGGACCCTAGCTACGCCTCTGAAAGGTGGTCAGCTCTATGTTCGTTTTGTCCTAACTTGATACAAGTTTGTTGGCAGTTTGTGTCCCTCCATGCTGGCTCAGCATGGAATTTCACAAATGACTATCAGCCGTTGTGGTTGGTCCACTTTCAAGCTGCTCCAAATAGCAAGAAAATCTGAATTAACATGAAAAAATGTGTGTTTCATTCAACTTCTAGCAGTATTTATGGCACTGCTGCATACGTTTTTTCTGGCCTGAGCAGCCATTGATGAGTGCATTCTGACTGGGCATGAGAGAATAAGAACTGTTCCCAGTGGAATGAAGCACTTGTATGTGGAGGAAAACAAGCCATTAACAGTGGCTTTGTCCTACCAGAAATGTGGGGCCCTTACTTGCACATCTCCAGTCTCTCATTCTCGGCTGGGAGTGCAGCCAAAAGATGCAGAGGGACCATGTGCTGGACTGGTAGGCTCTGTGAGGATCTGGGAAGCCTCTGTCCTACTCATAGTCTTCCAACCAGTGAGGTAAGTACAGAGCCAGATTATCCACAACCTCAATGCAAAATTAAACATATGCTTGAGGCCTGCAGATAGTGGAGGGGCCTGATTGATGCTGGTCCTTTCTAAATCCTACTAAAAATGCCAAGTGGCCACCAAGAATTGGCCTAAAGTTGTTACTTGCCTAAAGCCCCTTTTCACATTAATCCATGTCTGGGTAAGAATTAAGTATGGTCAAAAATGCTGACTTACGATTCTGCAGAAATTTCAATTTCTGCCAATGCTGATTACCAATTTTGCGTATTTCTGTTTTCCGAGTCGTGGGTTTTTTTTGGTAGTTTTTTTCCATTCTCTGATTTGCCAAATACATCTGAGTTGACTGTGCCTCCTCTGATTGGTCCAATGCTTTTTAAGTTCTGTGATTGGGCTAAAATTTCTGGTAATGCAGTATTTCTGCAGGAATCCGATAGCAAGTTCCATTTTCCGATTTCCAAGTTCCGATCAGAAATGCAGGAATTTCTGTCCGGAAATGCGTAAATCTTGATTCTGTGAAACCCAAATGAGCATCCTTAGTAAGTATGTATCTAACTTTTTTATTCAATTCAGGTGTAAAAACTGTTTAGGAGGAGTTTACCTTTAAGTACTCTTAACCAAAGTTATGTTTTACAGTCCTGATCAAGTTATTCCTTTACAGGAGTAAGGCGGTATTCCACATAAAATATGCATTGGACAACATGATTTATTTAATACTTCCTTAAACTTCATGTTATCACCCACAATTAATAAATGCATGCCTGAATAAATTATCATTGCTCAAGGCTGTGACTTCATTAGAGTTGGTGCCCCCGAATGCTTACCGATTTTTTTCTCCTGCTAACACAGAGTGACACATTACAGCATTGTTCATGAAAACTAAGCTTTATCTTAATATTCCTTACAGTTTGCTCGATGTGATTGATGTGTTCCACTTAAGACATGCTCTGCTTTCTTAAAAATGGATTAAGCCAGAGCTTAATTAACAGAGTACAGAGTCTGGTCTATGAACAGATACCACTTATATCAAAATACGTGATCAGTTTCAAACATTAGCCAATGTGTTCTTCAACTGTGAAAACTTTTCTGTACTGCACTGAAGAACTGAGTTGATTTCCTTGTAAACAATGCCAGTTGCCTGGCAGCCCTGTTGACCTTCCGGCATACGCAGTGTCTGAGTCAAAACCCTGGAACAAGCATATGGCTAATCCAGTGAAACTTAAGTCAGCTAAATCAGAGCACCGGATCTGCATGTGCTTGTTCAGGGTCTATGGCTAAAAGTATTAGAGACACAAGATCAAGAGGACTGCCAGGGAACCGGTATTGTTTAAACGGAAATAAATATAGAAGCCTCCATATCTCTCTCAACTTAGGTTTTCATTAAAACAATTTCCAAGAGGGCTATTTATAATGTAATAATTGTGATCTGCTAACAGGTTGTCACTTCTTTATTTATCTTTATGAAACTCAGACCCATCTGTGCCATTAAAGGGAAGGTTCAGGGAGGGTATTGAAAAAATAAAAATCAATTTCCACTTACCTGGGGCTTTCTCCAGCCCGTGGCAGGCAGGAGGTGCCCTCGCCGCCGCTCCGCAGGCTCCCGGTGGTCTCCGGTGGCCGACCCGACCTGGCCAGGCCGGCTGCCAGGTCGGGCTCTTCTGCGCTCCAAGGCCCGGCATTTCTGCATCCCACACGGGCGCGCTGACGTCATCGGACGTCCTCCGGGCTGTACTGTGCAGGCGTAGTAGTTCTGCCCCTGCGCAGTACAGCCCGGAGGACGTCCGATGACGTCCTCCCTGAACCTTCCCTTTAAAGGACAACTGAAGTGAGAAGAATATGGAGGCTGCCATATTTATTTCCTTTTAAACAATACCTGTTGCCTGGCATCTGGCTGCTCCTTCAGGCATGCATTGTGCCTGAATCACACACCTGTGACAAGCTGTGACAAGCATGTGGCAAATGCTGTCAAACTTAAAGTGTACCAGAGACTTCCTCCAACCCCATCCCCACGGACGCTCCCACACCGCTGTCCTCAGCCTTCTCCGTCTTCTACACCAGGTCCCGTAACTTCCGCCAGTCGGGGCCAGTCTAAGCAAGCACAGTGCGCTCCCTCCATATTGCACAGGCGCATGCGTAAGGCAGGCACCGGAGAGAGTCACTATACATGCATAAACTAACCACGTCTGGCCGAAGTTATGTGACTCGGTACAGAAGATGTCGAAGCCTGAGGATGGCGACATGAAGGAGATCCATGCAGATGGGGCTGGAGGAAGCCCCAGGAATGTATACATTTTGTATAGTTACTCATCTCTGGTTCTTTTTAAGTTAAACATGTGATCTGCATGCTTGTTCAAGGTTTACAACTAAAAGCATTAGTGGCCAAGGATCAGAAGGGCAACCAGGCAATTTGAATTGTTTAAAAGGAACCAAATATTGCAGCCTCCATAACCCTCTTTTAATGATCCGCTCAGCTGGCTGCACAGGCAGACAGCTGTTTGACCATTCCTTATGTCTGAGAGATGCAGGTCTCTGGAAAGGAGACCTGGCTTCATCTTGCAACGTTCAGAGTTGCTTTGCTGAGGGATTTGCATACATACAAATTACCCAGCTGTCTCCCTTGAGGGCTGGCAGTATAAAGACCTGCTGCTGACCAGAAGGCTTTGCTGGTCATAACGGTTTGTTAACTCATTCCTGGAGTGTCAGCCTTCCTTGTTGGATTGCTATAGTTAGCTTAGAGTAATTCTGGGGACTGCACTAGGCAGCTTCTCTAGTGCAGTTAGCCTGGTTATCTGTTTTGTCTATGTTGCTTCTCTGCTGTGATTGTCCTGTCGCCAACGGTGGTCGATAGGAAATCGTCCTGTCTTGCTTGGATCGCACTAGCCCCTAGCGGTAGCGGCTGTGGATACTTCTGATCTTTGATCCTGTCCCTGAAACCGGATCGCACTCGCTCTGGTGGTAAGAGCAGTGGATCTTTCCTATCCTGTTTCCCGTTCATCTGTCTGTCTGTCTTGTCTGATACGAACGCTTGCTGTAGCCTCGGGGAGGTAACCATTAAGCAAGCGCTCACGTTCTCTGTTTCGTGTTTGGGTGGTGGGGATTAGTTAGGCGTGCTTGTCTCTGTTGTGCTTAACACGCGGAGACCGCGCTGCAAACGCGTTCGCTGTTGCGAATGAGTGCGGCGTTCGCGTTTAGTTACTGTTTGTTATTTTCCTTATCTTCTCATTGTATGATTTGCTGTGCCTTTGCTACCCTCGTCCCCTGTCTTGCTTAAGCCTTGTGTCACCTCTGGCAATCGCCTCTCTCGCGATTGCGTTCATACTTTGTTTCTGCTGTTGTGTGTGCACCATCGCGGGTTGGCGACTAGATTGGTGCACATACATACATTCTGTCCCTGTGCTTATTCTCATTCGCAATCGCTTCTCTTGCGATTGTGTTCTCACTTGGTTTCCTCTGTTGTGTGTCCACCGTCGCAGGTTGGCGGCTAGATTGGTGGACATACATACATTCCTCATCTGTGCTTATTCGGTCTTGTGTCGCTGTTAGCAATCACCATCTCTTGCGATTGCCTTCTCACCTGATCTTCATGGTTGTCTGTTCATCGTCGCAGGGTGGCGACTAGATTGGTGGACACACATACCCTCTGTCGCTTTGCTCTCTCTCTTTCAGGGCTATCTTGCCTTGCATTTCTTCTCTTCGTACAATTCCTGTCTGGCGTCTGTGGCAGGGCAGAGGATCTGTTCCTCTGCACTCCACAGCTCCATCTGCCGACAGGAATTTCCCTCTACAGGTACGTTGCACCTTTTGCTGGGTTCTCTCAAATTATACGCTTGTGTAGGATTTCTGCAGTGTCAGTGCAGTATGTTACAGTATGACCAGCTAAACCGAAATTCTCAGTGTAGAGGGAATTTCCGATTTGTACGATTTGGTCGAATATGGGTCCTGTATCTTTAAGAGGTTTAAGATACTGGACTCTGAAACCAGAGATGAGTTCATATCAGAATGTTCCAGATTCTTGGCAAATCCTGAATTTCAGGCCACCAATATTTCCACTTGGAGTGGTCAGATTGCTTACAATTTTTTTCCAAGGGGATCTGTTTGTGTGGGCTGATGAGTATGCCAGACACAAGAATCTGAGACATAACCCTCGCAGGTTTCTGGCTCATGTTTTCTCTCGCAAGCTGGGAACTTGCATGCCATGTTATTTCTATGAGTTTTTCCCTGCAGTGCAAGATGCTGATCAGATTAGTTTATGTAACACCTCTCAGTCATTACCATATGTTAATGGGTTGGTGCTTGCAGGCCAGTCTGCTGATTCGGCTTGTCAGCCAAAAAAATTTGTTGCCCATAGCAACTACAAATAAAGAGGTTATTTCTGTTAAGTCTGAAATGTGTAAAACCATTCAGTGTGATAATCAGTTTAATGTTGCTGTTGCCACTTCAGGTTTTAAGCAGATGCAAGAGAACTGCCTTGATACCTCTCTTGCATTGAAACAGCAGACATGCAAAGTTGCTAAAAAAAAGGAAAAAACGAAAAACCGCAAGCATCTGAATAAAACACTCCCTATAGATGTTGACAATGATGTTGCTCAGTCTCCGGGTTTATTACCCCAATCCAAAGCTTTTGTGGATCCTTTAATAGGCAGAATTATTTTCTATATTAAAGGAGTAAGAAAGTCTATGCATGTTCCTGACCCCAACCCTTATGAAAGCTACTTAGATACCGGGTTGTTTGAGCCCCCATTTGCTCCCTGGGATATTGGAGCTTTGGTTGAGGAATTCGAGATGGATTGGAAGGCGTTTTGCGATTTCTATATCGCAGAAAGCGCAGAGACGCTAAACGATTGTATAAATTCCGTGTACACTTTGATAGATTCTGATGAGTGTGACAGGTGTTTTGTGGATCCAGTGATGTCTGTGTGGCAGACGATTTTGGATGAGTTGCACACACACCAATCGATTGATTCCAATAAAGAGACATTGTTATTGGATGACTGTTCCTGCCTTTCTGGGGTAAAGCATGTGAGTCTAGACATTGTGCGATCTGAAATGAATGGGTGTACCATTGTGGTTGACTCCTGTGTGAATCCTGAAAGTTTCTCTCTTGACTGTGTGCAGTTTGGATTTATGCAATCTAAAAACAGATCTTTAAGATCTTCCATCTATGATCCTGCTATGGTGAAAATTCCTAAATTATGCAGCGTCAAAAGTAAAGGTAAAATGTCTAATAAATTTCTCCTGTTGTGGTATCTATTTCTTCTGCAAATGAGTCTTTGTCTCACCCTGTTCACACCTGTAATGGTCCGTTGCCTAGTGACAGTTGCTCCAGTGTTTCTGTCCTGAACGCCTTACAGTTTGCTCCGCAGATCGCGGAGGTTTGTGCTATGGAAGCGTCAGTTTCACAACCTAAAGCAATTTTGGATTTGCAAGTTTTGCGTTCTGACTCCTCGGATTCGACATTGTTAGCCGAATCTAAGAGTGAGACAGCGCTTCGGTTTTGCGAATCTGATGCTGAAGCTTCTTTGCCTTGTCCAGAGAAGCTTTCTCTGAACCTGCCCTACACCATGAATGAAAACATGATTTCCACTCGTACTGACATTTGTGAGTCCATTTCTTGCTCTGAGGAAAATGCTGATTCTGCACCCTGTACTCTGGATGAGTCAATATGGCCTTGCTTAGAATCTCCTGCAGTGACCCTAGAGGCTCGTCTGGGTATTGCTACCATTCTCACCTGTTTTTCTGCAGTTTTGGAGTTGCAAGCTGGTTTGACTGCTACACAGAATTCTGTGTGCAGTGAGATTGAAGTTAGGGAGTCAGTGTGTGTTCCAGTAAATATTCCTGTACATCCCGCTCATGATGATGAAATTCAGTCTCAGCTTATGGTGGAACCATCCCTGGGACATCTGCCCTGCCTGCAGGAGGTATTTAATGTTCAGCCCTGTAACATGGATAGTTCAGAATCCTTCATAGAAAACTTGGAAAATGACATTTCTGAGGTCTTAGTTGATGTTTTGGAGGTTTCCAAGTGCCTCCTAAAGGGTGCAGAACTTCTAGGAGATACTTCCTACCCCCCAGATCCGTCTGAGGTTTTGCCCACTTCAGTGGGCATTGCTGTTGTGCTGACTACCTTTGCAGCTCTGGTGGAGCTTTACACATGTGTAGTCAATGATGATATTACAGTCACAGAAAATTCTGAAGTTAAGTCTGAGTCTTCTTTTGAAAGACCAGTACCTGTGACCTCTGCTCGTGATGATTTTCTGCCCGGTCCTGGTTTTGGTCTTATCGTGTCGGACTCTGAGGTTGGCAGTTCCCCGACATCTCCTGAGGTTTCTCCTGTGCTGGTGTACCCCAATGTGCTCTGTGACCCAGAAAGCCCAAGTGTGCCTCGGTTACCAGCATGCTCAGATGCTTCCTCAGTGGAGACATGCTCTGATATTGCCTGCCTGCTTGCATGCCCAGAAGTGGTCCCTGAAAGTCCTGATCTGGATGGGTGTCAGGGTAATTCTGAATCCAGAATAATCATAGGTTCCATAGGGGTTCTTGGCGGTTCTCCATGTGAGCCTGTTGAGCGTTCTGGCCTCTTGGGATCTCTGCAGAGCTCCAAAGGGTTTTGGGGGATTCCGGGAGAGATTTTGCTTGGTACCCTGGATGGGATCAACAGTGGCTTTTGTTTTGAAAGAGACACTTCGAACAGGTATTGTGGCAGGTTTGGTGTTTTCGGACGCTCCCTAGAAGGTGGTGGTTATTGTCTGGAGGGTGTCGATGGCTTCTTCTCTGGCATTCACAGTCCTGATGGGTGTTACACTGAGACTTGTAGTACTGATGGGCATGTTTCGGTGGCTTCTGCTTCTGATGAGGTCGGTTTCGGGTGGATTGACTCTGGAATTGGGCCTTGTCGGGCTGTCCTGACCTTCATGAGTCTTCAGTTAGAGTTTTGTGAACGTCTGGAATCCGTCCCTAGAGGGGGGGGGGGGGGGGTACTGTAATGATCCGCTCAGCTGGCTGCACAGGTAGACAGCTGTTTGACCATTCCTTATGTCTGAGAGATGCAGGTCTCTGGAAAGAAGACCTGGCTTCATCTTGCAACTTTCAGAGTTGCTTTGCTGAGGGATTTGCATACATGCAAATTACCCAGCTGTCTCTCTTGAGGGCTGGCAGTATAAAGACCTGCTGCTGACCAGAAGGCTTTGCTGGTCATAACGGTTTGTTAACTCACTCCTGGAGTGTCAGCCTTCCTTGTTGGATTGCTATAGTTAGCTTAGAGTAATTCTGGGGACTGCACTAGGCAGCTTCTCTAGTGCAGTTAGCCTGGTTATCTGTTTTGTCTATGTTGCTTCTCTGCTGTGATTGTCCTGTCACCAACGGTGGTCGATAGGAAATCGTCCTGTCTTGCTTGGATCGCACTAGCCCCTAGCGGTAGCGGCTGTGGATCCTTCTGATCTGTGATCCTGTCCCTGAACCTGGATCCCACTCGCTCTGGCGGTAAGAGCAATGGATCTTTCCTATCCTGTTTCCCGTTCATCTGTCTGTCTGTCTTGTCTGATACGAACTCTTGCTGTAGCCTCGGGGAGGTAACCGTTAAGCAAGCGCTCACGTTCTCTGTTTCGTGTTTGGGTGGCGGGGGTTAGTTAGGCGTGCTTGTCTCTGTTGTGCTTAACACGCGGAGAACGCGCTGCAAACGCGTTCGCTGTTGCGAATGAGTGCGGTGTTCGCGTTTAGTTAGCGTTTGTTATTTTCCTTATCTTCTCATTGTATGATTTGCTATGCCTTTGCTACTCTCGTCCCCTGTCTTGCTTAAGCCTTGTGTCACCTCTGGCAATCGCCTCTCTCTTGCATTCCTACTTTGTTTCTGCTGTTGTGTGTGCACCGTCGCGGGTTGGCGACTAGATTGGTGCACATACATTCTGTCCCTGTGCTCAGTCTCATTCGCTTCTCTTTCGATTGCGTTCTCACTTGGTTTCCTCTGTTGTGTGTCCACCATCGCAGGTTGGTGGCTAGATTGGTGGACATACATACATTCCTCATCTGTGCTTATTCGGTCTTGTGTCGCTGTTAGCAATTGCCATCTCTTGCGATTGCTTTCTCACCTGATCTTCATGGTTGTCTGTTCATCGTCGCAGGGTGGAGACTAGATTGGTGGACACACATACCCTCTGTTGCTTTGCTCTCTCTCTTTCAGGGCTATCTTGCCTTGCGTTTCTTCCCTTCGTACAATTCCTGTCTGGCGTCTGTGGCAGGGCAGAGGATCTGTTCCTCTGCACTCCACAGCTCCATCTGCCGACAGGAATTTCCCTCTACAGGTGCGTTGCACCTTTTGCTGGGTTCTCTCAAATTATACGCTAGTGGAGGATTTCCGCAGTGTCAGCGCACGTCCTGTGCGCTGACCACGGAGAGAATTTCACGATTGTTACACCTCTCAGTTGTGCGCTTTGAAGGTACTTGAAACGGAGAGAAAAAAATATTCTAAAGTAAGACTGTATCCTGTATTCCTTTACCTGCTAATAGGCAGTTAGAGGTGTCCGTTAACTACAAAGTCCCCCTGTCCCCACCAACTTTAATTGTTCGACTAACAGGCAGTCAATTGGAAGCACCCAATCGTGAACAAGCACAGCACATATGAGGTGTCAGTGTTGTTAAGTTTTTGTGCCAATATGTTGGTTGCAAAGGTTTTACCCTCCTTAGGACCTCGACCCTAGCATTTAGATTAATTGTTCCTCCTCTAACCAGTGGCGTAGCAAAAGGGGTGCAGAGGTTGCGACCGCACCGGGGCCCTTGGGCCAAAGGAGCCCCATGGGGCCATCCCACAAATGCAGTAGTAGATTTGTATTAGTCCTGTGCTGGTAATAGCCACTTCTATAGATACTTTGAATAGTAGTAATTATTAACAAACTGTTCCCCATCCCCTTTTTGCATCTCTGGTTGTCCTTGAAAGGTTTTTGTGCGCCACATTAATTGTTGTGTATAAAGTACTTGGGGGCCCAATGTAAAACTCACACTGGGGGCCAGAGCTCCTTAGCTACATTACTGTCTCTAACTGTAAGCTTATCCCCCTAAAATACATCTCCCCTATTAATAACAGGAACCATATGGCCTATGACAGGAGATGTCAGTCTCAGTGACAAGATTGCTGGTATGACATTGCTTGAGTATAGTTCTGCTTGGTGAGAATGACACACATAATAAACTGATACATTGCTAACTAGCCAGATCCCCTGACATTTTGTTGCATTATCCCACGTGCTATATTTGCAAACTGAAGTATGTTCATTAAGCATGGAACCACCTCTGCTACATAGACCTAATGATTCTCATTCCACTGCCAATGTTGTTGACTGTCTATTTTTCAACAGTGGTAAGTTATTATTGTTCCAGTGGCAAGCTCCTGCAGGACACCTCCTGCTTGTCAATTCCCCTTAGCATAGTTGGGACACAGAAGCATGTTCCCTGCCTTTTGCATTGCCTCTGTGTCCCCTCTGTGCCACTCTCCGTCCCCCTGCACGGTGACCCCCTGAAATTGTCAACAGGCAGCTTGTCTGCAATCTTGGTGGGTAAGGGGCATCCCTTGCAGCAGAGGAACTCCTGCAAAACACCCACTCTTGCGTTAGGAACGCCCCTTTCCCAGCTCTAATTGGACAGCTCTCCTAACCCCTTTTATGATTCTGGCATGCCTCTGCCCTGCCTACCTGCTCAATGTTGAGATATACAGAGCCAAAGCTGCAGCGTCATGACCCCAGGGGTCGTGGCAACTTTTTTAAAACTGAAAGTCAGAGATTGTTTGACGTAGGAGCAGCAAGGAGCTGCAGGGAGTGACAGTAATTGATGTTACCTGATCCGGCTAGCCCCCACCGGATCAGGTAGCAATTTTTTTTTTCACAAAAATGTCCAGCTCAAGTTCAGTTTAAGGTAACACTAATCTCAGTCTCATAATCCATAATCTGTAATGCAAATCTAAAGTGTAACTGGTAAATAACACTAATCATAAAGGACATTTACCACCCCCCAACAGTGAACTGAAGGTATGGTAGGAACATGTGAACCTTGTAGCCTAGCTGAAGGCCAGTTAGGGCCATGATGAGTTGCTCAATGTGTTCTATACAGTGACATGGAAAATGTCGTCACTGTATACATTTTGTATAAATAATAATATTAACCACTTTGCCGCCCAGGTACAGTATATCTACGCCCCTTTTAACTTAATTTCCCTGTCCGGGGCGTAGATATACGCACCCCCGCTGCTCCCGCCACTGTCCGCGCTCCCGCTCGATCGTGCGTGCGCTCCCGCGCTCATGCATGCCGCCGCCCGCTTGCCCGGAGATCAATGAACGCGAAAAACAGTTCCCGTTTGTTGATCTAAGCCCCCCAGCAATGAGCGGCTGCTTCTACGAGAAGCTGCGCGATCATTGTGGAAAAAAAAAAGTTTCCCAGCAGCCTCACTGAACTTCCTGTAAGCATACTTACTACGCTTACAGGGCCATTTACAAAAAATTACTGTGGCCATCTTGCAGCCAAAAAGTAAAACTACAGTCATAAGCATTTTTTACATACAAATACATTCTTTTACATTATAAATTAACTCATTATTTCCCACACTCCCCAATGGTTATCAATTTTTTATTTGTAATAAAAAAAATTACAATAAAAAAAAAATAGTTACCTTAGGGAGGGACTGAACTCTCTAAATATTCATTTCAAGAGGGTATAACACTGTTACTTTATAAATTATGGGCTTGTAATTAGGGATGGACATAAAATTAAAAAAAATGCACCTTTATTTCCAAATAAAATATTGGCGCCAAACATTATGATAGGGACATCATTTAAATGGTGTAATAACCTGGACAAATGGGCAAATAAGTTACATGGATTTTAATTACAGTAGCAAGCATTATTTAAAAACTATAATGGCCGAAAACTGAAAAATAATGATTTTTTTCCCAAATGTTTTCCTATTTCCCCATTAAAACACATTTAGAATAAAATAATTCTTGACATAATGTCCCACCTAAAGAAAGCCTAATTGGTGGCAAAAAAAAAACAAGATATAGTTCATTTCATTGTGATAAGTAATGATAAAGTTATAGACGAATGAATGGAAGGAGAGCTGAAAGGTGAAAATTGCTCGAATGCTGAAGGGGTAAAACCCCTCAGTTGTGAAGTGGTCAACAATAAGAATAAAGTTTCTTTACGTGACACAATGCAGGTGGCTGGGAGTTGTACTGTAAAGCATCGCCACCAGTGGGTCTGTGACCTGTAATGCTGACCCCATGGGCCTAGCAATCATCCCTGTGACCTCTGCCATCGCAGGGGGGCCCCAAGGCTTTGTGCCCCCCCCCCCCTTTCTCCAACCGCAAGTGCAGCCAATTAGCAAAGAAACCTCCCCATTCACTCACAAAAACACGTGTGCAGCAGTATGTGTAAGTTTTTCCTGCTTCCAGAGGCTGCTTCACAGCAGAACACTCTCTGCTGCCATTAGCCGACTCCCGCTCACATGGGGTTCGAATCGTGGACAAAAGGAGGCCCATGCTATCATTTTTGCAGGGGGGCCCTATTAAGTCTAGTTATGCCCCTGGCTGACCCCATCCATTACACTGAATATAAGTGAACTGTAATGCATGAAACCTTTGGGAAGGTGCTTTCCATGCACAGTTTGATATTCTTGCATACTGGACACTCTGGGGGCATCTATATATATAATAGAGTAAGTGCCTCAACCTTCAAGCAAGAAGAAGAAGTAGCGCCCTGCCCCCAGGGCCGGTCCAAGCAAGAAGAAGGGGCTGGTCCAAGCAAGAATAAGAAGTAGTGTCATATCAAACCAAGGGCAAAGAGGGATAATTTGCATATTCAGTAGCAGTGCATTGTGGGTAACCACAAATGTTCACTTATAGCTGAATTATTGCAGATTTACTTCTGTTTTAAAAAGGAAAATTACACCAAGATTTGCTTTTTTTTTAGTAGGAGGGCTTTTTGGTCTCTTTTTTTTATCCTCCTATACATTCTTAGTAGTTTGGGTCACCCTGAGCTGCTTGATTACTCTGTTGTACTGGTCCAAGCCCTATCTCATACAGCCTTATCAATCCCTGCTATGTACTGATGAGGACCAAATGTCTGAAATAGGCTGTCACATGTGGGGATGATATAACTGTGTAAAACTTAAAGCTATAGGCATGTTTGACTTACCAAGGGTGAAAAGGAATAATTTGCATATTTAGTAGTGGTGCATTGTGGGTAATCACAAATGTTCACTTATAGCTGAATTATTGCAGATTTTCTTCTGTTTTAAGAAGGCAAATTACACCAAGCTTTGATTTTTTTGTTAGTAGAAGGTCTTTTTGGTCCCTTTTATCCGTCTATATATTCCAAGTGGTTTGGGTTACTCTGTTGTACTGGTCTAAGCCGTATCTCATACAGCCATATCAATCCCTGCCATGTACTGATGAGGACCAAAAGTCTGAAACAGGCTGTCTACATGTGGGTTTCATATGACTGTGTCAAATTTAAAGCTATATGCTTGCAATACACCAGCAGCTCTGGATGCTTGCTTGGCTTGCTAAGGGTGAAAAGGAATTATTTGCATATTTGGTAGCAGTGCATTGTGGGCAACCACAAATGTTCACTTATAGCTGAATTATTGCATATTTCCTTCTGTTTTAGGAAGGCAAATTACACCAAGCTTTGCTTTTTTTAGTAGGAGGTCTTTTTGGTCCCTTTTATCCCCCTATACATTCCGAGTGGTTTGGGTCACCCTGAGCTGCTTGGTTACTCTGTTGTACTGGTCCAAGCCCTATCTCATACAGCCATATCAATCCCTGCCATGTACTGATGAGGACCTAAAGTCTGAAACAGGCTGTCGACATGTGGGTTTGATATGACTGTGTCAAATTTAAAGGTATATGCTTGCTATACACCAGTAGCTCTGGATGCTTGCTTGGCTTACCAAGGGGAAAAGGGGTAATTTGCATACTTAATAACAGTGCATTGTGGGTAACCACAAATGTTCACTTATAGCTGAATTATTGCAGATTTCCTTCTGTTTTAAAAAGGCAAATTACACTAATACAGTGTGCGGCATTGCAGGAAGTGACGACAGTGGAACGCACGATGGAACACAGAAGAGGTGAGTCATCCCTGCCCGCTGCCCCTTACCAGGGCCGGCCCTAGACTTTTTGCCGCCTGAGGCAAATTTTGAAAAAATTATTGCTGCTGCTGCTGCCGCTGCCGCCGCCGCCGCCGCCGCCGCCGCCGCCGCCGGGGAGGGAGGGGGGGGGGGTCGGACCCCCCCTTCCCTCGCCTGGGTCCCCCGATCTGCGCTCCCCTCAAGCCTTAAATAGATCAGAGGCAGCCGCTACTCGTAAGAGGCAGTGGGCGGGGAGGACTCACCACTTCCTCGATCCAGCATGCGCTCCACTGACGTCACTTCCTGCAACACCGTCCACTTACAATACAGTGGGCGGCATTGCAGGAAGTGATGTCAGTGGAGCGCACGCTGGATCGAGGAAGTGGTGAGTCCTCCCCGCCCACTGCCTCTTACGAGTAGCGGCTGCTTCTGATCTATTTTAGGCTGGAGGGGAGCGCAGATCGGGGGACCCAGGCGAGGGAGGGGGGGGTCCTACCCCCCCTCCCCGCCGCTAGGCCCAATACCCCTGTCCTGCCCGCTACCCCTCCAGCTCTGCGGCCGGCTCCCCGCACCCACCGACGGGCGGATGCCGCCCCTAGAAATGTGCCACCTGAGGCAAAAGTTTCACCCCGCGTCATGAGCGGGCCGGCCCTGCCCTTACTAATTGTAGCGGCTGCTACTGTGCTTAAGCAGGAGGGGGAGTGCACATGGGGGACCCAGGTGAGGGGGGGGTTCCTGCTGAGCTTAAGCTGGAGGGGGAGTGCACATGGGGGACCCAGGTGAGGGGGGGGTCCTGCTGAGCTTAAGCTGGAGGTAGAGCACACATGGGGGACACAGTTGAGGGGGGGGGTCCGACCCCCCTTCCCGCCGCTGTGCCCAATACCCCCTTCCTGCCCTCTACCCTCTTATGTGGCGTATGCTACGCCGCGGGTCAGCTAGTATTTATTATTATCTGTAGAAACCAGAATTGATTTCTTTACTGCTGCTCAAAGTTTCTTCAGTGCTTTCCACAGCTCTTTAGACAGCCCTTAAAGGACAGCTGAAGTCAGAGGGATATGGAGGCCGCCATATTTATTTCCTTTTAACCTGCCTGGCGTTCTGATTTTTTGCACATTTTTTTTTATCATGTAGCTAGCCTAGCGCTAGCTACATGATTCCACCCTCCCTGCGGCGTCCCTCCCTGCCCTCCGATCGCCGCTGGTGCAAAGACCCGTCCGGAAATCCCGTTCTGAACGGGATTTCCTTCAGGGCTTCCCCCGTCGCCATGGCGACGAACGTCGTGACGTCATCGACATCGTGACGGCACAGGGAGTCCCGATCCACCCCTCACCGCTGCCTGGCACTGATTGGCCAGGCAGCGCACGGGGTCTCGGGGGGGCTGTATCGCGGCGGATCTGCGGCGAGCGGCAGTGATCAGGTAGGACACGCAGCAAGCAAAGTGCTTGCTGGGTGTTTAAAAAAATGTATTCAAATCGACCCAGCGGGGCCTGAGCGGTGACCTCCAGCGTCTCTGGACGAGCCTAGCCCGTCCAGAACGCCAGGGAGGTTAAACAATTCCAGTTGATTTACTATTCTGCTGATCATCTGCCTGTAATACTTTTAGCCATAGACCCTGAACAAGCATGCAGCAGATCATGTGTTTCGGACATTATTGTCAGATCTGACAAGATTAGCTACATGCTTGTTTCTGGTGTTATTCAGACACTACTGCAGCCAAATAGATTATCAGATGCTTCCAGGCAACTGGTATTGGTTAAAAGGAAATAAATGTGGAAGTCTTCATCTTCTTCTCACTTCAGTTGTCCTTTAAAGAGAATCTGTATTGTCAAAATCGCACAAAAGTAAACATACCAGTGCGTTAGGGGACATCTCCTATTACCCTCTGTCACAATTTCGCCGCTCCTCGCTGCATTAAAAGTGGTTAAAAACAGTTTTAAAAAGTTTGTTTATAAACAAACAAAATGGCCACCAAAACAGGAAGTAGGTTGATGTACAGTATGTCCACACATAGAAAATACATCCACACACAAGCAGGCTGTATACACCCTTCCTTTTGTATCTCAAGAGATCATTTGTGTGTTTCTTTCCCCCTGCAGCTATCTTCCACTGAAGTGTCAGGCTTTTTCTTCCTGCAGAGTGCAGACAGCTCTGCCTGTATGTAATTCCTCAGTATGTGAAAGCCCAGCCAGCTCAGAGGATGATTTATCCAGCTTGTAAAAGATAAGAGAGAAGAGAGAAGCTGCCTTAATCTAAATAATACACAGGCAGTGTGCAGAGAGGGGCCTGGAGGGGGGAGATGCATCACAGAACCACAACACTGAAGAACTTGTCAGCCTTCCAGACACAGGCTGACAAGTCTGACAAGAGAGAGAAAAGTTGATTTATTACAGAGATGGTGATAGTAGAACGTGCTGCAATAAGCCAGAACACATTAGAATAGCTTTTGGAACTTGTAGGATGATAAAAAATAGGATGCAATTTTTGTTACGGAGTCTCTTTAAGTGTGTATGTATTGGACTTGGGTATTAGAATTAGAGTATGAGGGTCCGGAGGGGAGCACCATTTTGCAGGTTATTGGTGGATAATTATATTACCAATTACACTGCACCAAAATGACATGGCCTTTGGGAACTAATGACAAAATCAAATGTACCCTTCCAGGGCGATTTCACACAACATTTAAAGTGCATGCTGGCATCCATAGCTGCTGCATTGCAGATGCATAACAACTTTATAACGTTTACCGTAATGACAAGCTAACTTCAAGCTGAAAAGGCAAAAACACAATTTAACAGTATGTATTTTTTTTCCATATTCTCACTTTGACTTATGCTGCAAAAACAAACAATAGAAAATAGATAGCGTGGAATGCAGTCTAAACATCAATTTAGGATTTACACTGATACTTTGCCATAATGTGCAGAGTGTGAACATAAGGCAGGAAGAGAGGGAAGAACACTTGCATATATTGCTCAGTCAGTGCAGTTACATCTTCTCTGTAACCTGCTAAACGTACAGTCATTAACTTCTAAAGAGCTTGAGAAGAACATTAAATTCTTATTGAATTAACTTAATTGGCTTGAACCAAATGTCTTTAAATGTCAAACCGGCAAGGGCACGGCCTATTTTTATCCTGATATTTCTTATGGATGCCTCAGATGTAAATGTCTGTATTTCCACACAGAAAGCCTGTTTGTGGTGGTTTAAATCATAATTTAATTGACACGTGCGCGTAGAGAAAGATCAACACTTCTAATGCAGTTATGTTGCAGACACCAGCTGCCCAGACACTCTACATCATTTTCATGTCATCACATACTGGCGTAGTCGGCGGGCCGGTGCAAAGAGGAACAAGGAACTGCCAAATCCAGTAACACGCAGCAACAAACTAGGAATAGTATTTAAGAGCTGCCATCCATCAGATTCATCAGATGCTACTGGGGCTTCTGCAACGCTCTTCTGCTGTAGCTCACCACCTCTCCAGTATGCAACCATGTGCGTTATCCTGTAGTGATGATTGCAATCTGCTAATTATGATTACGCAAAATTTCACATACTTTTTCGCAATTAGGTCCGTATGTAGGTGCAATTTGGACATTCAATTGATTTGTGTAATTTTGTGTTGACTTCACTGGTTAATAGCAAAGCCCCATACACCCATACATACTATCATCACCAACATTGCTACATATTTGAGGGGAAGAGTGAGCATAAGGCAAAAAAGTCAGCACAAAATTGCACAAAAATTATCTGAAAATGCAAAATGATGGTTCCTGATTACATTTACAATCAAAATTAATTAGGATTTTACCCAAAATTTTGCATTAAGAATTTTGTGTGGTAATTTTGAATTAATTTTGAATGATGTGAAATTAAGATTATGCAAAATTGTGCTCACTATTATTCTGTACTTAAAGCGGAACTGTAAAAACATTTTAAGCACAGTGTTTCACTTACCTGGGGCTTCACCAAGCCCCCAGCAGCTGTCCTGTCCCGCGCCGGTCCTGCCCGAACCGCCGTTCTCCCGCCGCCGCTCCGTCCTGTAGCTCGACTTGTAAGTCGAGGCCAGCGCAGTCCTGCCAAGCACATCTTTTCTTCGCGTTCCCCTCTGCAATAGTGGGGAACGCAAAGAAAGGATACGCTTGGCCAGAGCCGGGCAGGCGCAGTGTCCCGGCGGCGAAACCGAAACTAGCTGGTGGCAGGCAAACGGCGCCTCGGGCAGGACCGGCGTGGAACAGGGCGGCTGCTGGGGGCTTGCGGAAGCCCCAGGTAAGTGAAACACTGTGATTAAAATGTTTTTACAGTTCCGTTTTAACTATCACCCCATCACTTCTATGCAGGCCTATCGTGTAAGGTGGCCAGCGGCCAGCAGAGGGCAGAACAGGAGCCGGAGTTAAAAGTGCAGGCTTAGCTAATATACTATGATCAAATATAGTCCACGCAGTAGTAAAAGATTAAACATGAAAGGCTGTTGAAGTTTAAGCAGAAGCCAAGCCAGCCAAGTGTTGTCAATGCCAACAGAAGAGAGCTGTGCCATGAGTCGTTGCCAAGGGTTATGAAAGCCAAGACTGCATGCAAAAAAAAGCACAGAGCAGGGACTTAGTTAGGCATCTTAGCGGGATCTATGCATGTGGAGTTCAAGTCAGGTCAAGCCAAGTTGGGTCATTAGTGAGTTTAATCCAAAACTTCAAGAGAATCACACAACAAGGATTTCACAAAACACAGGCAGTGAACCGGGCTGTGTGGATTTCCTTTGATTTGAAAGAAATAGTGACACGTACCTGTTCTTTGATGTCTACTTAGTCAAATGTGCATATTTAGCCATTATTATTTTTAATTTTTATAGAATTCACATCTTCACAGCATTACATAGTATACTGAATATGTTTGTCAGAGACCAGTCATCTAATGAGCAGTCAGTGACACACTAAGGGATTACTACTAGTACTATTAAAGGACTACTAACACAAACAATTCAAAATTTTAAAATACATGGGTATGCATGTGTGTAAAATGTACATATGTCTCGGAGTAACATGTACTATAAATGACTTTCGTCCTATGTTACTGTCACTTACGAAGAAAACATCTGACAGATCTGACAGGTTATGGACTAGTCCATATCCTCATGTGGGATTCTCTGTTTTTTATTATTTTTTTTTTTTTAATCCTCAAAAGCACTTACTGCTGAGTTGTTCAGTTCAACTGCCAGAAACGTACGCAGTTTTTTTTATTGAAATTTGCATGAAAATGTTATGGATTTTTGGAAGATACTAATTTTTGTAAAAATGAATACTTGAAAATGTGTTTTCTCATGCTCGATGACAACAATCCTATTGGTGAAAATATGTTTTTGCATGCCTCTGTATTTTGCACATATTCTTATTGGGATGCAAAGGTACTTTCTCATGCTCAAAGGTTCATGTGGAAAAAGTGAGTTTTATCAAGTCCGTAACCTTTTGCAAAAATTTTGACCTGAGTGAAAATGTATTTTCGATTGCCAAGATATTTTTAGGAACATTTTCAATTGTGTGAAAATGTGAACCTTTCCCTAAAATGACAGTGAAACCAAAAGGGCCATACTTGCTCATTACTAAGAAGGAGCAAACCGTGTGGCCCCATTCTAGTAGGGGAACCATCCCCACTGCTAAGAGCTTAAGGGCTTGATTTACAAAAGCGTGCTAAAGCATAGCACGACCGTGCTATGCGTTTAGCGTGCAATGTACCGCGCATGAACATTTGCGCACATACATTTTTACTACTATTGGCTAAGATTGTGTTACCTCCAAGGCTGTTTACCTCTAGGTTACCCTTCCTGGCGTTCTATTTCCCGGGATTTCTGTGCAAAAAGTGGTTTAATTAATTTTCATAACCTTTTTTCCTGTAACATCCCAGAATGTGTCTAGTAAGGGCCTACTATACATTTTGAGTATAATAAAAGCTTGAAACACAAAATAAAATCGAAGATCAAATTTCAAAATTACCCCCCAAAATCTAGTGATGATGGGCTGATGGGCTGATTCCACTAAGAAACAGATCTCTATCTGATTAGAGAGAGATCTGTCAACTGCCCATACACTGAAGGTCTGATCGATGTTAGCTTGAAATCTCTCGGGAATCGGCCGCGTCTGCTGACTCGCCGCAACCCCCCTAGTGTATAAATGTACCTCCTTGTGTGTGTATTTATACATTACCTGTCCTGTGTCTCCCACCCTGCGGTGCCCATCCTTCTTCAGAATTCCCCGTAGTTATTGTGTTCAATTCAATAAAAAAAAATAAAAAAAATAGTTTGACGGCAGATGTTGATGATATCAGGGCCACGCAGTGTCATCAACTCCAATCGCTGGGGAACGTGTCACTATCAGAGATACACAATGAGGAATCAGCATGCCAATGGTGAGTATAAACCGACTCGAGCATAACCCCCTCATGTCTCCCCCATGTGCATGATGCACATGATTAGCCCCCAGTATTAGATTAGTCAGGTATGGTCTCCCCCCCCCCCCCGCAATGTGTGGTGATCCCCCCATGTGTGAAGATACCCCTTTTCTTCTTTTCCCCTTTGTGGGTGCCAATGCCCCTTTTCTATACCCCTCTGTGGGTTGTGATTATCCCCCCCCCTGCTGTGTGAGACGACCCCCCTCTTCCATGCAGCCATCCCGTGCCCGGTGTATTACTATACATACTGAGCCTTCGATCCTGCAGATGGATGTCACACAAGCTCTGCGCTGCAGCTCCGTCAAAGGAATATTGCCACACAAGATTGAGGGGAGAACAGGGGGGAATGCGCAGGGAAGCTACAGATCTCCCAGCTAGAAGGGACGAGTTTCACTCATCCATATCGATTCCAGCAAGTTTTTGATGAACGAGTGAGACTCGTCCTTACCGCTGGGGAGGCTACGGCAGTTTTTGCAGACCTTGGCCTGTATTCAATTAACCTTTTTTTCCAAAGTTCCAAGGAAAAATAAACTAATGAAATAATTGATTGTATTTATCATACTTCTCCTAAAAATGACTTTTTAAGATATCCCACGGTTTTATTTTATGTTTGAATCTACTTTTTAAGTTTTAACTGTTTTATTGTTTTTGCTCAATGACACATTCATTGAAGTATACAAGAGCTAAAATCTATGAACTATTGAACATTTTTATCTCTTCCCTGCTCTCAGAAGCCATTATCTGCTAGGAAAGTGTTTTATAGTTGAAATTTCTTATCAGTGAGGGTCACGCTGTAGTCACTTTCTTTCTGAGTCAGGACTGAGACAGCCACTTACATACCTGATATTTAACTCTTTCAGGCAGAGAAAGAAAAAAAGGAACACAGCATAGTTATTAGTGTATAAAAGATGGAGGGCGTTTATGTAGGCTATTTATAAGTGTGTGTATCTCACCCGCTGCAAACTAGTTAAATATGGGGACCCACTTTCCTCATATAAACAGGTAAATCAATAATAATCAGAAGACCAGTTGCACCGGGCCTAAAACATATTGTATATTAATTTCACCAATAACAGGTACAAGTTAGCTGAATAGAAGGGTATCCATATATTTATTCAAGATATACTTATAAAATATAAAACATCAAATAAAAAAAATATATATCAGCTGCAGCATAAATAAAACGATTTCATATCACAATAGTGATGTACATATTTCATACATAATATATGTGCATATATTGTACTCAGTTCCTGTGCATATCATCCATTCACTCAACCATACACAGACCTTCCAATGTGCACAAAAAATGAAAACTGAGATAAAAAAAATATAAAAAATATAGGGAAGAAAAAAATCTATGCAGTATATTCGCTGTGGATATTTAAATTGTTATGTATTTCTGCATAGTCTTCAAATCCTTTAGTAAAAATAGGCTGTATTCCAATATTCCAGTATAGATACCCTGTGGGGGGCTGGTTGTCGCAAAAATATCCTCCTCGCTGTTGGGTCTCTGTATATAGTTTTGGTCTATATTCGTTATTACAGTCTGTAGTTCACGTAGCAATGTATTATCAATGGTACTACTCACGTCCCTAATGTCCTGGTAGTTATCAGGCAACGGTCCAATCTCCTCGCGTTCCTGATGTCCTGGCAATTATCAAGCAAGGGTCCAATCGTTGAGTCAGAGCTCCGGCCGGTAGCTCAATGACTCGATTCAGCGTGTAGCCTCAATCCGTCTCGCCGTAGTGGTTCCGGGTCACGGCCACAAGATACTCACTCCTATAGCAATATATGCTGCCTAATATTGCTACAGGAGTGAGTATCTTGTGGCCGCACTAATTGGGCACAGTACGCATTTAACCACTCCAGTTGTAACTTAGCAACTACTTAGCAACATAGGACGCGGAGAGCAGGTGACGTCACCGGAAGTTGAACCAGCCGTGACCCGGAACTAGTGGTGCTCAACAGAGCTCGAATATTCGAGTAGCTTGAATATTCGAGCTCTTTTTCAGCTATTCAAGCTCGGTATTCGAGCTCCGAATAGCTGGAGATATTCGAATGGGCTATTCGAGTGAACTCGAATAGCACATTCACTATTCGCGCTATTCGAGCTAACAGCGCTATTCGAGCTCGAATACCGAGCTCGAATAGCGTCATAGCCCAGATTGATGTCCTCAGAGCCAATCAGTGGGCTCCCAGGCCCTCTGACGGCAGCCAATCACTGAGGGGGACCCTGGCCAGCCCCTACCCTATAAATAGCGGCCGCCATGTTCGGTTTTTTCGTCCTTGCCTGACTTTGTACAGAGAGAGATCTGCTCCTTTGTGCTTTGGCTTAGCAAGAGCTTTATTGTGGTCATTCACCTAGCGTTTTTGCTCACATACACCTCCTATATACACCTATATTGTTGTTAGTTAGATAGACATTGTATTTTAGTTAGTAGCTTGTGTGTTACTAGAGAGCCAGCTGCTGCAGGCAAGCTTACACAACTTTAGGCCTCAGGGCCTGCCTGTGTGGGCAGCTCAGCTGTTCTCTCCTGTCCTCTGTTAGTTTATCTCTCATCTATACCAGTATTTCTGCTGTCCTTTACTAGCTACTGAGTGATTGTATTTTGTATTGTAGTTATATAACTGTACTAGGACACTTACTGTCACTGTTTGTTCATAGCTCCTGCGTGTGACCGTGTGTGTGTGTGCGTGCACTGTAGTGTACACACACTCTATTTCCTTCTGATTACTGATTAATTATTGTAATTTCTAGTTGTACTTACTGTTACTACTTACTGTACTAGGGAGGGACACTCAGTCACTGTTCATAGGCTAGCTCCTGCGTGTGTGTGCGCGTGCACTGTCTGTAGTCGTGTACACACACTCTTTTTCCTTGTGATTACTACTGAATCTGATTATTGTAATTTCTACTAGTTGTACTTCCTGACTGTTACTACTTACTTACTGTACTAGGGTAGGGACACTTACTCAGTCACTGTTCATAGGCTAGCTCCTGCGCGTGTGTGCGTGTGCGTGCACTCACTGTCTGTAGTGTACACAAACTCTATTTCCTTGTGATTACTACTGATTGTTGTAATTTCTAGTTGTACTTCCTGACTGTTACTACTTACTTACTGTACTAGGGACACTCACTCAGTCACTGTTCATAGGCTAGCTCCTGCGCGTGTGTGTGCGTGCGTGCACTCACTGTCTGTAGTGTACACACACTCTATTTCCTTGTGATTACTACTGATTATTGTAATTTCTAGTTGTACTTCCTGACTGTTACTACTTACTTACTGTACTAGGGACACTCACTCAGTCACTGTTCATAGGCTATCTCCTGCGCGTGTGTGCGCGTGCGTGCACTCACTGTCTGTAGTGTACACACACTCTATTTCCTTGTGATTACTACTGATTATTGTAATTTCTAGTTAGTGTACTAGGGGACACACTCACTGTTCACACTTACTGATTACCGATTATTGTATTTTGTATTTGTATTGTACTAATCAGTTAGCGATCTAATCACTTAGTGATTAGTGTCACCTCACCCACCAACCCACTCCATTAAAGTACCCCACTTTTCACCCGCCCTTTTAAAAAACTTTTGTGTTTACGCCCAAAACATCTAAGATGTCTGGAAGGGGCAGCCAGCGCGGTTTGGGCAAGGGGAAGGGCAGCAAGGGAATCAGGCGGAGAGGGAGCAGCATTGTGGCAAGCCGCGGCCGTGCCACTATGCACAGTTCCGCAGCAGCAGCAGCGTCAGTGGCTAACATTCCTCCTATAGCCACTGGCCGTGGACGCCTTGGGCGCCGCCCAGCAGGAGCATCTGCAACTCACGCTGCAGAGACACAGCAGCAGCAGCGTGTAGCACCTGCTCCGATTTTCCTCCAGCCGGGTCGGAAACGTCCCATTGAGGAAAAGGATGCAGACACTGTGGTGCAACTGATGACGGAGGATGAGCAGCCCGCCATCAGCTCTGCATCCGAGGCCTCCACCCTCACCACCACCACCACCACCACCCCTGTTCGCAGCAGCCGCCCAGCAGGGCCTGGGGAGGAGGCCAGTTCACCGTCACTCGCCGACCTGTCATTCAGCAGTCTTTTGACCCCAGGCATCATGAGTAAATTGTCTGCTGTTGTTGGCGATCTTGAGGAGGAGATGCTGATGAGCACTTTGGGGGAGGAGGGATTGGACAGCAAGACTGTGGCGACAGTCAAGCAGCCCATCCATGCATCAGGAGAGGAGTTTGGGGGGTCATCATCCCAGCAGGACATGTTTCAGGAGGGGGAGGATGATGATGACACGGTGGCAGACAAAGACTGGGTGCCACTAGCTCCAGGGGATGTCGTCATCAGCAGCTCGGAGGAGGAGGAGGATGCGCTTGTGGGCCTTGCAAGGAGGCGCATCATTGCAAGCATTGGCAGCAGTAGGCAGGTCCCACAGCCTGCTGGTGTCTCAGGCTCAGCAGCAGCAGCATCTGCCAGTACCACCACCAGCTGCACCCAAGCCGCCGCCCCAACCACCACAGGGAGACAGGCAGCAGCGGCTTCAGGCCATAGGGGGTTGTTTTTGTCACCAATCTGGCGATTTTTCACCATGCCCACAGTGTACAGCAAGTACGCCACTTGCAACCACTGTCAGCGGAAGTTGAGCAGAGGTGCAGACCCCTTAAAGTTCAGCACCAGCTCGCTCATCAACCACCTTGCTGCGAAACAGTTCCACCAGCATGAGGAGTTCCAGAGGCTTAAGGCATCTGGTGCTGGCAGTGGCACCACACCTATCACTGCACAACCTTCAGCAGCAGCAGCAGCAGCAACAGCAGCCACCCGCCCTCCTGCTCCTCCAGCAGCACCAGCAGGAGTGCGGAAACGCACTGCTCTTCCCCCCTCTGCAACTCCGGCCGCCGACACTGAGGCCTGTTCTGGCAGCCAGTCCTTAGTGGCCTCCTCTGCTGTGTCCGCTGATTCCCGTGCCAGCAAAAGGCCACGCCAGAGCCTCTTGAGCGAGTCCTTCCAGGGGGTGGTTAGGGCTCTGCCTCCCAGCAGACGGCTTGCTGGCACGGGCCATGTGCTCCCAACTCCTGCCGTACACGCTCGTGCAGGAGGGGAGCGACATGCGTGCGCTGCTTGCTTGTGCAGCCCTAGACTGGCAGCTCCCCAGCAGAAACTTTTTCGCCCGCAAGGCCATTCCTGCACTGCACCGCTTTGTGATGGCCAATGTGGAGCGAGGGCTGGAGCACGCGGTTGGTGAAAGGGTCCACGTCACCATGGACTCCTGGAGCAGCCGCTTCGGGACAGGCCGCTACCTGTCCTTCACTGTCCACTGGGTCAGCTTGGTGGAAGGGGGTGAGGATGGGAGAGCAGCAGCGGGCACAGCAGCAGCAGCAACACAGTGGGTGGTGCCACCCCGCAGGGTCAGGGGAACTGCAGCAGGTTCCTCCGATCCTCTGCCATCCTCCGGCACACCTGGCCAAACCCCCCGCCTGAGCAGCAGCGTGAAGGCCCGCCACTGCCAAGTGCTGCTGCACTTGGTCAGCCTTGGGAAGACCAAACTGACGGCAACCCATGTGTTGGCCAAACTCCAGGAGCAGGAGAAGATTTGGCTGACCCCCAGAGGCCTCAGAGTCGGAGAGGTGGTGGCCGACAATGGGGCCAATCTGGTTGCCGCAATTGACAGGGGAAACCTGACCCACATCCCCTGTCTTGCCCACGTGCTGAACCTGGTGGTGCAGAAGCTCTTGCGCACCTACCAGGGGATGGGCGAACTGCTGGAAGCGGCAAGGAACGTTGTGCGTCACTTCCGGCGCTCGGCTGCAGCCTGTGCGAGCCTGGAAGACGTGCAAAAGGAGCTGGAGCTGCCACGCCATCGGCTGATCCTTGACGTTCCGACTCGCTGGAACTCCACCCTGGCGATGTTGGAGCGTCTGGTTGAACAGAAGCACGCTGTCAACCAGTACCTTGCCCAGGCCACTGTTTCCGCCGCTCAGAGAAGGGACAGGACCAGCAACATCCCGTCCATCGTCCCCGATGATGACTGGAAGCACATGCAGCAGGTGTGCTTAGTGCTGGCTCCCCTTCTGCAGGCCACTAACATGGTGAGCAGGGACCATGCTATGGTCTGCGAGTGGGTGCCCCTGGTTTGTCTGCTGAACAGGGCCCTCGATGCTTTGCTGGAACAGAGAGCGGCAGCCTTGGACCAGCAGGAGCGTCATGCAGCTGCACAGTCCACCTCTGAGGGGGAGGAGGAGGAGGACTTGGTGGAGGTCCCTGACCTTGCTGCTGATGAGGGGGATCAGTACAGCGCAGCTGAGTTGGTGCGGGGGTGGAGAGAGGATGAGGCGGCAGAGTAGGAGGATGAGGACAGCACTGCCGTCGATGTGCCAGCACACCGGGCCCGCCTCTTCCCAATGGCAGCGCACATGCTGACGTGCCTGCGCAAGGACCCCAGGGTGATCCAGTTGAAGCAGAGGGAGGACATCTGGATCAGCATGATGTTGGACCCACGCCTCAAGGGGAAGTTGAGCCAGTTCCTGCCGCCTGCAGGAGGAGACCCAGCGCAACAAATAAGGAGCTTGCAGCAGGCCCTTGTTGAGCGCTTGGAGGAAGCCTTCCCCCAGCCTTCCACCCCCACTGTCCAGCCAGCACAGAGGCAGCAGCAGGTGCCTGCATCCAGCAGCAAGCGCCCCACAGACCTGCTGTCTCTCAGCAACGAGCTCTACAGGACTGTAGAGGCTCCGGCAGCAGTGACTAGAGAGGAGGTGCATGCAGCAGCATCCTCCTCCGGTCACAGCCAGCGCCTGACCCGAATGGTGGCTGACTACATGGGGTCCTACAGCGGGCTTGACAGCGATGCCCCTGTTGATCCCATGGAGTAGTGGGTCAAGCGCCTGGAGATCTGGAGCGAGCTGGCACAGTACGCCCTGGAAGTGCTGTCCTGTCCCCCTTCCAGCGTGCTGTCCGAGCGCTGCTTCAGTGCAGCTGGTGGCGTGGTCACCGAGAAATGCTCACGTCTGTCTCACAAGTCTGTGGACAGACTGACGTTTCTCAAGATGAACCAGGCGTGGGTGGAAGGCGAGTTCCTGGCCCCTGTTGTCGGCGAGAGGGGGACATGAACTGGCTGCCGGAAGAACTATCGTTAATATGCCTTACCACCCTTTACCACCTCCTGGCTCCTGCTCTCTAAGCCAGCCTGGTTCACTTTGACTATTACGTCGCCTGCAGCCACACATTTTACATCTACAGTGGGCTGCTGTGTACTGCCCTTCTGCTGTCTGTCTGTCTGTGTTTCCCACTGCCAGGGTACACAGATTTACCTTCTGCTGCCACTCTGCCACCAGCTATTACGTCAAACAATAGCTATATCTGTGTAATTTGATGTTAAAAAAAAAAAAAAAGTAAACCTTTAAAAAAAAAAAAAAAAGTTTAATTTTTCTGAGGTGCCCGGGTTGAAAACTGTGTTGTCCCAGTTGTGTATTGGACACGATGTGGGCTGCACGACCGCTGTCTGGGACCTCCTGCTGTGTTTATTTACAGCCCTGGTATCACCGCCAGGTACCAGGGCTATTATGTCACGCTGCCTACCTACCTGCTGCCACACTCACACTACTCCTCCATTCCTCCTGCTGCTGCTGCTGTCTGTCTGTGTTTCCCACTGCCAGGGAACACAGAATTTCCTTCTGCTGCCACTCTGCCACCAGCTATTACGTCAAACAATAGTTGCTCACATTACTCCTCCATTCCTCCTGCTGCTGCTGCTGTCTGTCTGTGTTTCCCACTGCCAGGGTACACAGAATTACCTTCTGCTGCCACTCTGCCACCAGCTATTACGTCAAACAATAGCTATATCTGTCTGTGTAATTTGTTGTAAAAACAAAACAAATAAACCATTAAAAAAAAAAAAAAAAAAGGTTTAATTTTTCTGAGGTGCCCGGGTTGAAAACTGTGTTGTCCCAGTTGTGTATTGGACACGATGTGGGCTGCACGACCGCTGTCTGGGACCTCCTGCTGTGTTTATTTACAGCCCTGGTATCACCGCTAGGTACCAGGGCTATTATGTCACGCTGCCTACCTACCTGCTGCCACACTCACACTACTCCTCCATTCCTCCTGCTGCTGTCTGTCTGTGTTTCCCACTGCCAGGGTACACAGAATTTCCTTCTGCTGCCACTCTGCCACCAGCTATTAAGTCAAACAATAGTTGCTCACATTACTCCTCCATTCCTCCTGCTGCTGCTGCTGTCTGTCTGTGTTTCCCACTGCCAGGGTACACAGAATTACCTTCTGCTGCCACTCTGCCACCAGCTATTACGTCAAACAATAGCTATATCTGTCTGTGTAATTTGTTGTAAAAACAAAACAAATAAACCATTAAAAAAAAAAAAAAGGTTTAATTTTTCTGAGGTGCCCGGGTTGAAAACTGTGTTGTCCCAGTTGTGTATTGGACACGATGTGGGCTGCACGACCGCTGTCTGGGACCTCCTGCTGTGTTTATTTACAGCCCTGGTATCACCGCTAGGTACCAGGGCTATTATGTCACGCTGCCTACCTACCTGCTGCCACACTCACACTACTCCTCCATTCCTCCTGCTGCTGCTGCTGTCTGTCTGTGTTTCCCACTGCCAGGGTACACAGAATTTCCTTCTGCTGCCACTCTGCCACCAGCTACTACGTCAAACAATAGTTGCTCACATTACTCCTCCATTCCTCCTGCTGCTGCTGATGTCTGTCTGTGTTTCCCACTGCCAGGGTACACAGAATTACCTTCTGCTGCCACTCTGCCACCAGCTATTACGTCAAACAATAGCTATATCTGTCTGTGTAATTTGTTGTAAAAACAAAACAAATAAACCATTAAAAAAAAAAAAAAAGGTTTAATTTTTCTGAGGTGCCCGGGTTGAAAACTGTGTTGTCCCAGTTGTGTATTGGACACGATGTGGGCTGCACGACCGCTGTCTGGGACCTCCTGCTGTGTTTATTTACAGCCCTGGTATCACCGCTAGGTACCAGGGCTATTATGTCACGCTGCCTACCTACCTGCTGCCACACTCACACTACTCCTCTATTCCTCCTGCTGCTGCTGCTGTCTGTCTGTGTTTCCCACTGCCAGGGTACACAGAATTTCCTTCTGCTGCCACTCTGCCACCAGCTATTAAGTCAAACAATAGTTGCTCACATTACTCCTCCATTCCTCCTGCTGCTGCTGCTGTCTGTCTGTGTTTCCCACTGCCAGGGTACACAGAATTACCTTCTGCTGCCACTCTGCCACCAGCTATTACGTCAAACAATAGCTATATCTGTCTGTGTAATTTGTTGTAAAAACAAAACAAATAAACCATTAAAAAAAAAAAAAAAAGGTTTAATTTTTCTGAGGTGCCCGGGTTGAAAACTATGTTGTCCCAGTTGTGTATTGGACACGATGTGGGCTGCACGACCGCTGTCTGGGACCTCCTGCTGTGTTTATTTACAGCCCTGGTATCACCGCTAGGTACCAGGGCTATTATGTCACGCTGCCTGCCTCATTGACTGCCTGCTGCCACACACTCATCCTCCTCCTCCTGCTGCTGAATTTACCTCCTGCTGTCTGTGTGTTTCCACTGCCAGGGAGCACATACAATGGCGCTTCCAACATGCGTGCGCAACCAGCTATTTATTACGCTCAAAAATAGCTGCATTTCTTTAAAAAAAGAAGAAGAAGAAGAAGAAGAAGAAGAAGAAGAAGAAGAAGAAGAAGAAGAAGAAGAAGAAGTATATACAGTACTGAACAACATTTTGGACACAACTTCTCTTTCCACCTTTTTTTTTTTAAAGGAACATCCCCACATAATCACTTGCTGTTGTTACTTGGAAAAAAAGATGTTTCTTGCATCATTCACCCTCAAAACAAGTGTTGGAAGCTATTTAAGGCCAATTCGAATAGTCAGCTCGAATAATGAGCTCGAATACTGACTCGAATAGTGAGGTCAAAGTCCGAGGTCGAATCGAATAGTAAAAAATATTTGACTCGAATATTCGACCGAATTCGAATAATTTACTATTCGAATTCGACCAAACTCGAATTATAAAAAGGGGTATCCGAGCATCACTGCCCGGAACCACTACGGCGAGACGGATTGAGGCTACACGCTGAATCGAGTCATTGAGCTACCGGCCGGAGCTCTGACTCAACGATTGGACCCTTGCTTGATAATTTCCAGGACATCAGGAAAGCGAGGAGATTGGACCTTTGCCTGATAACTACCAGGACATTAGGGACGTGAGTAGTACCATTGATAATACATTGCTACGTGAACTACAGACTGTAATAACGAATATAGACCAAAACTATATACAGAGACCCTACAGCGAGGAGGATATTTTTGTGACAACCAGCCCCCCACAGGGTATCTATACTGGAATATTGGAATACAGCCTATTTTTACTAAAGGATTTAAAGACTATGCAGAAATACATAACAATTTAAATATCCACAGCGAATATACTGCATAGATTTTTTTCTTCCCTATATTTTTTATATTTTTTTTATCTCAGTTTTCATTTTTTGTGCACATTGGAAGGTCTGTGTATGGTTGAGTGAATGGATGATATGCACAGGGACTGGGTACAATATATGCACATATATTATGTATGAAATATGTACATCACTATTGTGATATGAAATCGTTTTATTTATGCTGCAGCTGATATATTTTTTTTTTATTTGATGTTATATATTTTTTAAGTATATCTTGAATAAATATATGGATACCCTTCTATTCAGCTAACTTGTACCTATTATTGGTGAAATTAATATACAATATGTTTTAGGCCCGGCACAACTGGTCCTCTGATAGTTATTAGTGTGCTTGGCACTGTACATACCTATGTCTATCTCATCATGTCACACATCACTTTGGGTATCCTTTAAGTATATTTCAATACCTTCTTAACACAATGCCATTCAGGCATCATTAAACAAGAAAATACTCAGCATAATTTCCACATAATTTACCTTTTTCCTAGTTTTTGGTACTTTTTCAGTGTTGGAGTGCTGAAAATTATTTTAAATGAAGATGAAAAATACCTCTTAAAAGCTAAATGAGTAACAGCATTTATGTGCATTGGTAAGCAGTTGTTGGAGCAAGTTGGATTTGAGTTTATGAGGTGCTGGCCACAAACTAAAGCATTATCCTTGAACCAATGATTCTGCTTACAGTATCTAGATACAGGTAGCACAGCTGCAGGAAGGAATTTGAAAAGCAACACTAACTCAGAGTTTAGAAAGATTATGGTAGATGGGCAAAAGCTTTTTTTCAGTCTGTTTGTGTGCATACAAATTGATCTAAAACGTCTACCTGGTGGTAGTAGGAGCTTAAACAAAGAGTTTCCAGGGTGAGTGGTATCCTTGAAATTGATGTTGGCCCTTCTCATACAGTGAGTCTTATTACTAGATGTTTAGTGATGGTAGTTCAGTGTTTATAATGACCTCTGCTATTTTTACAACCCGATGCAGGGCCTCTATACCACCCCTGGTGCAGCTATATTACCAGGCCATTGGGCAGTCATTCAAATCAAGATGCTTTCTGTTGGACATCTGTAGAAATTAACCAGCAGCTTCCTCGGTATTCCTTGGATTTCTCAAAAAATATAGGCATTATTTTGCTTTGCAGGTAAAGTATAGTCATCTCAGGACATGACGTCTACAATGGTGACTCCCAGAAGCTTAGAGCTGGAAACTCTTTGTACAGCCTCTGCATTGATCATTATCGGTATGTGATTGGTGATTTGGGTGGTCCTAAGGTCCAGAATAAATTCTTTATCCATTTTTTGTATTCCCATTGTAAGGGCCAATTTTCACTATGCCCGTATCCAGGCAAAATCTGCTGCATTTCCCTGCATGCGAGTTGGGCAGGGAAATTATGTCTATCTAATAAGCGAGTTGCCGTCCAGATTGTCCAGATCCCACTGCAGAGCGAATCTGGATGACTTGCTACAGATTTTTGCGGCACACCTCTGAATGCCTATTGCCATGCATGGCATGGCTTAGCGATTTGGGCTGCGGCTACCCAGCAGGATGGCCAAATCCAAAACAGACGGCACTCCTAGTGGAGATCGAACCTTAATGTTAACCAATGTAGTCAGGTTCCTAAGTTCTTCCCTGCGTGCAACTTACTCGTTGTCTGAAATCAGCCCAATGACAGTCAAATCATCTGCAAATTTAACAATTAACTTTACGTAAAATCTGACATTACTACATATTTCTAGATTGTTTTCCTCATTGATATATCTGATACTAAATCTTAATTTATGAAGTTCTTTTACCAGGAATTTAATTACTAGGCTGATTAGGCAAAGCAAATGAGAGCTTGAGAAAATGTAAAATGGTACTTACAAAGGTCCTTCTTCTGAAGTCCTGGATGACAGATGACGCTATGGAGAATTCTCATTACCTGAAGTTTAATCTTACTAAGTGTAGTGCATGTAATTAAAGGTTTAAAAAACACAAAAACAAAATACAAATTGATTTATGTAAAAGAGTTACTAATTATATAATCTAAGTGCATAGGAGGCAGATTATATTGTGATAATTGTGTTTATTGAATCTTTTTTTATAATTATTAAATAAAAGTTCACAAAAAAACAGGGGAAAAGACCCCTTGCATACCAGCAGTCTCTGTCCGCTTAAGGACCAGAGACTTTTGGTACCACAAAATGGCACTTACCGATAAATCGCTGCACATACCCGCCACTCTCACTTGTCACGTCTCTCTCTACCTGCAGGAGGCCCCGCGCTTTTTTTTTTTGTATAATGGCAGAGCTCTGTGCACCGGTCAGGAGACGCTTTTATTGACTCCTGACCAGAGTTGGGCCGAACGGTTCGCCGGCGAACGTGGTTCGCGCGAACTTACGTGGTTCGCGTGCGGGTGCCGCACGTGAACGTTTTGCGGAAGTTCGGTTCACCCCATAATGCACCTGAGGGTCAACTTTGACCCTCTACATCACAGTCAGCAGGCCCAGTGTAGCCAATTAGGCTACACTAGCCCCTGGAGCCCCACCCCCCCTTATATAAGGCAGGCAGCGGCGGCCATTACGGCCACTCGTGTGCCTGCATTAGAGAGAGTAGGGCGAGCTGCTGTCTGTCTCTAGGGAAAGATTAGTTAGGCTTAGCTTTTCCTGGCTGCATACCTGTTCTGTTCAGTGAGCCCTCAGCCCACTGCATACCTGTACTGTGATCCTGCCACTGCATACCTGTTCAGTGATCCTGCCACTGCATACCTGTTCAGTGATCCTGCCAGTGCATACCTGTTCAGTGATCCTGCCACTGCATACCTGTTCAGTGATCCTGCCAGTGCATACCTGTTCAGTGATCCTGCCACTGCATACCTGTTCAGTGATCCTGCCAGTGCATACCTGTTCAGTGATCCTGCCACTGTATACCTGTTCTGTGAACCCGCCACTGTATACCTGTTCTGTTCAGTGAACACGCCACTGCATACCTGTTGTGTTCAGTGAACCTGCCACTGCATACCTGTTCTGTGAACCCGCCACTGTATACCTGTTCTGTTCAGTGGACCCGCCACTGTATACCTGTTCTGTGAACCCGCCACTGTATACCTGTTCTGTTCAGTGGACCCGCCACTGTATACCTGTTTAGTGAACACGCCACTGCATACCTGTTGTGTTCAGTGAACCTGCCACTGCATACCTGTTGTGTTCAGTGAACCTGCCACTGCATACCTGTTCTGTGAACCCGCCACTGTATACCTGTTCTGTTCAGTGGACCCGCCACTGTATACCTGTTCAGTGAACCCGCCACTGTATACCTGTTCTGTTCAGTGGACCCGCCACTGTATACCTGTTTAGTGAACACGCCACTGCATACCTGTTGTGTTCAGTGAACCTGCCACTGCATACCTGTTGTGTTCAGTGAACCTGCCACTGCATACCTGTTCTGTGAGCCCGCCACTGTATACCTGTTCTGTTCAGTGGACCCGCAACTGTATACCTGTTTAGTGAACACGCCACTGCATACCTGTTGTGTTCAGTGAACCTGCCACTGCATACCTGTTCTGTGAACCCGCCACTGTATACCTGTTCTGTTCAGTGAACCCGCCACTGTATACCTGTTCTGTTCAGTGAACAGTTTGGTGTGTCAGTGTGAAGCAGTACCTTAATTACACTACCTGATTGATGTATACACATGCAAGATGTTTTAAAGCACTTTAGGCCTGTCATTTAGCATTCAATGTGATTTCTGCCCTTAAAACGCTGCTTTGCGTCAAATCCAGATTTTTCCCGGGGACTTTTGGCATCTATCCCACTCCGCCATGCCCCCCTCCAGGTGTTAGACCCCTTGAAACATCTTTTCCATCACTTTTGTGGCCAGCATAATTTTTTTTTTTTCAAAGTTCGCATCCCCATTGAAGTCTATTGCGGTTCGCGAACTTTAACGCGAACCGAACGTTCCTGCGAAAGTTCGCGAACCCGGTTCGCGAACCTAAAATCGGAGGTTCGGCCCAACTCTACTCCTGACCCTGTTCATCAAGATGAGACAATGTGATTGGCTCACAGGGAACACACGATCAGGAGCCAATGATATCAGTTCCTGACCGGCTCACAGGCATGACGAATGAACTGCGGCGGGGAGAGAGTGATGAGATTGGTGGTAGTGGTGGGTGCACTGAGGGGAAGTTGAAATCTACGTCCTGTTAGAGCCACCTGCAGAACGTAGATTTCAACCAGCACAGTCTGCAAGCAGTTAAAGTTAGTTCTTGGTTGCCCCTAAATGCTCTTCATTACCTGTGAACCCTCAAGCTGGTACTCTCTGTTCTGATCCTGGGTCCAACTTGCTTTTAAAGCAGTTGACACCCGTATAACAATCAAAAGAATGCAAAAGATCTGGTTTAAATATGCATCCAAGCGCTGCCAATTACTGGGCTTGCTAAAATCAGTACAATCATAACAGTCTCACCCCATCACCACTCTGTAAAACAGCCTTATTGTGCTGCTAACCATTAAAAATAATTGCAGTAGAAGAGTCCTTATACCCAGTTTATGTGTCACAGGTTAAACTGCTTGGGAAAAGGTAGGGGGGCAATCAGAGGTAGACACATCTCACTGGTGTCTGTGATAACAAAATTTGTGCTGATTCTTTGGTCTTACCCTTAAACACTATGTTGTTGTCAATGGGGGTGGCCAAATTGAGGTTTGTTAACCTCTCTTTTCTCCCATCCCTCTTTATATGAAGGCAGTGATTGGCCATATGAGCTCATTGAGGTACCAGTGACTGAGGCCCCGCTCACAGCGGCTGGTTGCAGTGTATATACATGTTCGTCCATCATCGACAACTATGATCAAGAACATCATACACATGAGGTTAACTGGGTATGATTTGTCTGGCTTAATGGAAAACAGGCTGGGAACGCGGCTGATTTTCCGCGTTCCCAGCCGCTGCTATCACCCTCTATGCTGCTATAGCGTATATATATATATCCCTCAGCACCCCGAAGCTGGATGGTGCCCTCGCAGCCCCGCTCCGATCGTCCTGTCCCCGCCGGCGGCTACTTCCGGTTCGGCGACAGCCGCCGACAGGCTGGGAACGCGGCTGATTTTCCGCGTTCCCAGCCGCTGCTATCACCCTCTATGCTGCTATAGCGATGCCCCAGGTGAGTAAATGTCATTTTTTTTATTTGACTTAAGTTTTCCTTTAAGGTGGCCACTAATGATCCAATCTTTTTCATCCAGTCTTACCATTTCTATGTAATATACTGTTAGAGACGGCCTATAGTATTCATTCAATATATTCACTCAGTTAAAGAGAAACTCCGACCAAGAATTGAACTTTATCCCAATCAGTAGCTGATACCCCCTTTTACATGATAAATCTATTCCTTTTCACAAACAGACCATCAGGGGGCGCTGTATGGCTGATATTGTGGTGAAACCCCTTCCACAAGAAACAAGAAAAGTACGTACTCTTGGCAGTTTCCTGTCTGTGAACCTTGCTGCGTTGTGGGAAATAGCTGTTTACAGCTGTTTCCAACTGCCAAAAAAAAGCATGCAGCAGCTACATCACCTGCCAACAGTAAAGATGTCACCGTGTAATAAATGTCAGAATGTAAATCAGGGATTTAAAAGATTTTACAATGGGCAAACACTGACTAAATCATTTATACATAATTATTCGAAAAATGAAGCACTTTTTTATTACATTATTTTCACTGGAGTTCCTCTTTAACTCTTCTACCACATCGATTTAGTAATATTGGATGAAACATATTGGATTATTAGTGGCCATCCTTATGCTGGGAATACACGGCTCGATTTTGAGCCATTTAGATGGCTCGATAGATAATTTTCGACATGTCTGATCTCCCACCCGATCGTTTCCCCGCTTGATTCTGCATTGAGGACAATGCAAAAAGATAAGAAAAAACGAGTGGCAGATTGAGGAATCAATCGAGCGGGAGAATCCAGTGGCAAAATCGAGCCGTGTATGCCTAGCATTAGACTGATCAGTTCAGTGTGGGCTCAGAAAGCTCTGCCGCATGTAGGACACAAGTGGTTTGCTGGGATGGTTGGCAGAGCATTAGCTCTGGACTTGTGCAGCTCACACTTTTTCCATGTCTCTACAATCCTGCTCTGCTCATGGTAGGCAGCACCTTTGCTGATACAGCTTCGGCAGGTGGGGCGATCTTGTGCTAGCCACTCCCAGGAGTCCAGGTCAATGCCAAAGCTTTTCATAGAGACTTTGGATGTGTCCTTTTTTTACGCCACTTTTTAACACAGCTTACCGCACTGCAGTGCACCACCTTTGCAACATCACAGTGCAGAGGGTGTGTTGCGGTATATCCTTCCTTTTGTGGAGCATACATTTCATTGACTCTATGCTTTAGTGTATGTAACACAACCCGACTGTAATGTACGGTGCAACTATTTTGTTTGGTTGCGTTCCTGTTATACAGGGAACACAATGCAACATCCTACTTTGTGAATGTGGCCTAGGGTGTTCCTTTCTCTTAGATCCATACACCCAAAAAAAATAATAATAATAATATAGGGTGGTAGATTAACCTGGTGCTTGGCAGGTGTTTATTGCTGAGCAGTCTGCTCAAACCTGTTTATTACCTTCAACACCTCCAAGCAATCCCTCAAAACACTTTTCTTTAAAATGGCCTAAACCCCACATCTACCACACTCTAACTCTCTCAGCCAACCACCTTTTCCACAACCCTACCTTATGTGTCCCTCCCCACCCTTTAGATTGTAAGCCTTTGCAGGTCCCCTCCTCCCATAGTGTGTCCTTCTTAGTTTTGCTACCCCAGCAATGACACCCTCCTCATGGACCAACTCGGACTTGATTTGCTGGGTCTCTGTAAAACACATTTTATACCCTGATTGCATGTATTACCTTGTGCTATGTTGTAAAACCGTTTGCTACCGCTCTGTTTTCTCCTAGGTGATATTTTCACATCTTGTAGTAAAATCTATATATATAATAGAGTAAGTGCCTCAACCTTTAAACAAGAAGAAGAAGTAGCGCCCTGCCCCCAGGGCCGGTCCAAGCAAGAAGAAGGGGCTGGTCCAAGCAAGAAGAAGAAGTAGTGTCATATCAAACCAAGGGCAAAGAGGGATAATTTGCATATTCAGTAGCAGTGCATTGTGGGTAACCACAAATGCTCACTTATAGCTGAATTATTGCAGATTTGCTTCGGTTTTCAGAAGGAAAATTACACCAAGCTTTGCTTTTTTTTTTTAGTAGGAGGGCTTTTTGGTCTCTTTTATCCTCCTATACACATTCCGAGTGGTTTGGGTCACCCCGAGCTGCTTGGTTACTCTGTTGTACTGGTCCAAGCCCTATCTCATACAGCCATATTAATCCCAGCTATGTACTGATGAGGACTGAAAGTCTGAAACAGGCTGTCACATGTGGGTTTGATATGACTATGTAAAATTTAAAGCTATAGTGCTTGATTCACAAAGTGGTGCAAACTGTTTAGCACGTGAAGTGCCATTCGCGGACTTTTGTGCGCGCAAAGTGCCGTGATTTGCGCTATTGCGGTCTTTTGCGTGCGCGATTTGTGCAATCGCGGCACTTTGCGCGCGCAAAAGTCTGTGAACGGCACTTTACGCGCTAACTGTTTAGCGGTTAGCACAACCGTGCTTAACAGTTTGCACCGCTTTGTGAATCAGGCCCATAGGCTTGCTTGACTTACCAAGGGTGAAAAGGAATAATTTGCATATTTAGCAGCGGTGCATTGTGGGTAACCACAAATGTTCACTTATAGCTGAATTATTGCAGATTTGCTTCTGTTTTAAGAAGGCAAATTACACCAAGCTTTGCTTTTTTTAGTAGGAGGGATTTTTGGTCTCTTTTATCCTCCTATATACATTCCGAGTGGTTTGGGTCACCCTGAGCTGCTTGGTTACTCTGTTGTACTGGTCCAAGCCCTATCTCATACAGCCATATCAATCCCAGCTATGTACTGATGAGGACTGAAAGTCTGAAACAGGCTGTCACATGTGGGTTTGATATGGCTGTGTAAAATTTAAAGCTATAGGCTTGCTATACACTAGTGGTTCTGGATGCTTGCTTGGCTTACTAAGGGTGAAAATGAATTATTAGCATACTAGCTGGATGCCTGGCATTGCCTGAGTATGTATTTGAATAGTGTTGGCTCTGCCCACTTTTCCTAACCCTAATACACAATTACTTAATGTCCAAGTATGTGAGCTTTGCAGTCTTTGGCATCAATAATTTGCAATGAAATAAAATTAATCTGATTGGATGTGGCTCCACCCCTTCTCTGAATTTGAACCCTAATCACCCAATGGCCTACTGTACCAGGTACAGGTGATTAACAGTGAAAGAATGGCAGCAATTAAATATTCCCCTTAAAAATCAATAGGTGGGAAAGTTTGGATGGTTGGATGTTTGGATGTTTGTTACTCGATCACGCAAAAATGGCTGAACGGATTTGAATGATATTTGGCACACACATAGTACATTACCTGGAATAAAGTATAGGATACTTTTTATTCCCATAACCAAAAAGGGGGCGGAGACAAATACAAATTTCACTGGAAAATGTAAACTGCAGCCATTCTTACACTGTTAATGGTAGGTTTCTCAAGCTTGGCACAGTTGGTCACTGGGTTACTGGGATTAATATTCAGAAAGGTGGGAGGAGCCTACAAAAGCCAATCATAATTCACCTATTGATTTTCAAAGGGAATATTTACATTGCTGCCATTCTTGCACTGTTAATGGCACAAGCCTCAAACCTGGTACAGTTAATCATTGGGTACTGGGGTTCAATTTCAGAAAGGGGGAGGAGCCACAAAAAGCCAATTAGATTTGTTTCATTCCAATGCAAATTATTGACGCCAAACACCGCAAAGCTCACAAACTTGGTAATTGAGTAAATGATTAATTGTGTGTGAGGGTTAGAAAAGTGGGCTCAGCCAACACCAGTCAAATGTATAAGCGGGCAACGCGGGGTCATAAGTGGGCAGATACAAATACAAATTTTACTGGGAAAATGTAAACTGCAGCCATTATTACACTGTTAATTGTAGGGTTCTCAAACTATGCACAGTTAATTATTGGGTGACTGGGATTAAGATACAGAAAAGTGGGTGGAGCCTACAAAGCCAATCAAAAATTATGTATTGATTTTTAAGGGGAATATATCATTGCTGCCATTCTTGCACTGTTAATGGCACAAGCCTCAAACCTGGTACAGTTGATCATTGGGTGACTTGGTTTTGAATTGATAACAGGGGGTGGAGCCACAAACAGCCAATCTTATTTGTTTCATTTTAACACAGGTTATTAATGCCAAAAACTGTAAAGCTCACAAACTTGGTCATTGAGTAATTGAGTAATAGTGTGTTAGGGTTAGGAAAAGTGTGCGCAGCAAACACCAGCCAAATACATAATCAGGCAATACCGGGTCATAAGTGGGCGGAGACAAATACACATTTCACTGAGAAAATGTAAACTGCAGCCATTCTTACACTGTTAGTGGTAGGGTTCTCAAACTTTACACAGTTGGTCACTGGGTGACTGGGATTAATATTCAGAAAGGTGGGTGGAGCCATCAAAAGACAATTAAAATCCACCTATTGATTTTTAAGGGGAATATTTAATTGCTGCCATTCTTGCACTGTAATGGCACAAGCCTCTTGCACTGTTAATCACCTGTACCTGGTACACTTGGCCATTGGGTGATTGGGGTTCAAATTCCGAAAAGTGGTGGTGCCACAGCCCATCAGATTTATTTTATTTCAATGCAAATTATTGATGCAAAAGACCGCAAAGCTCACAAACTTGGTCATTAAGTAATTAAGTAATTGTGTGTCAGGGTTAGGAAAAGTGGGTAGGGCCAACACCAGCCAAATACATACCCAGGCAACGCCGGGCATCCAGCTAGTACCTTTTAAAACACCAAAAAAGCAAAAATATGTGCAAAATAATTTTTATAGTACTTTTTAACCAACTTTTTGGTACTTTTTCCATTGCAAAGTGCTGAAAAGTTATTCTAAATTGAAGTAGAAATATTATCTCCTTGGAGAAAACTTAGGAGAAAAAGTTAATTGCATAGGGTCCCTTGACCTGTATGCATTTAACTTTTTCTCCTGAGTTTTCTCCTAGGGGATATTTTCGGATTTGTGAATAAAATGCCCTTTAAACCACAAAAAAAAAAATTACTCCAAATACTGTTGATAGCACATTATCACTACTTTTTGGTACTTTTTCCATTGCAAAGTCCTGAAAACGTATTCCAAATCAAAGTTGAATAATTATCTTATAGGAAAAAACTCAGGAGAAAAAGGTAACTCCATATAACCCAACTTATAAATAAATCACCCTTTGAACTACCAGCGAGCACATGTTGGTACTTCTTCAAGTGCTGAAAAGGTCTTAAACAGAAGATTAAAATTATCTTCTAGGAGAAAAAATGGGAGAAAAGGTGAATTGAATAAAGGACCCTTATAGGCTCCTAATTTATTTTCTGCTTGGTTATTTTTTTTTTTCTCTTTTTTGAGGGGGTAGAGGACGAAAAGTTTGATGCCCCAAAATATTGGTTGTGATTAAATAAGCAAATGCAGTCACACACACTCTCTCGCCCATGCAATTTAATTAATTGCTTATCCCAAATAGTATTGCCAGTTGGTAGCCTGAAATTATATAATTTCCAGAGTAATTTTCCACATGTCAAATAAACAGCCAGCAGGATAATAATGGCTTAATCTGTCAAAAATTAGACAAAGAATTACTTTAGGTCAGTATTTTTCCTCTAGTTAATGAATATATTAAGTCACTTTTAGAAGAAAACCTTTAGAAACACTCCAGGGCTAAATACATTCGAGAGTTGCCTTAACATGAAGGCTACATAATCTTTTTAAAGGGCTTAGCGCTCTTTCCATTAGTCTTGTATTTTTAATTACAGCACAGGACAGAAATACAACAATGGTGAAATTGCCGACTAGATAGAGAAGTTCTTTTTTTTCCCCTTTCAGGGGATTTTACATAACCAAGTTCTCAGAAATGTTCATTTCCGAATCACGCAATATGCTTGTTCCACTTCCATTAAAATATTTCTTTTTCTTTATAGCTCCTCTGAAATTATAATTTGTATTACTTTTTTTTCAAACTACTTTCCAAATCCAATTACGCTTGCCCCCCTTTTTTAAATGTCACTGATAAAATGTGTATAATTTTGCAAGCACTCAAGCATGTATTTTGCAAGCAGTCACGCTCGTGGCAAAGTAAAAAGCAAGCTACAGGATTATTTTTTTTATTTTTTTTTTTAACAGTTATTCAGGAAAATGTATGCTATTACTCCTTTACACAGGGTAATAGCAATTTACATATTTTTTAAACAATATTGCTACAAAACAATCTATTTTTTTCCCATTTGATTTTAATTCACATAGTACAATCATAGTTTATTGTGTTAGGCAGACAGAGCAAATACATTATAGCTAACTTATACTGAGAGATTGTGAAAGCTTAAATTGCTGGCTTCATTCTACTAAAACAGCTAACTGCCTGGCTGTCAGGATGATGTTTTGGATTCAGTCGTTTCCGAGTTGCATGCCTCCAGCAATCAGGCAGCTAGTTCAAGCAGAGTGGAGTAAGAACACCTGAGCTGCAGACTCATTTTGTGAAGCAGTTTGTTTTGCGCATGGTGCTCAGTGGCAAGCACTGAAACTAGGTGCCCCACAGCAATAATGTAATACTGCATGTTGCGCGCAAGGGTGATTTGGGGCTCTGATGGTTGCTGGACCCCAAATTAAATCTCCCTTGGAGTTGTAACAACTCAGATAGGGAATAGTATTTACTGTATATTCTGATGTATAACCCTCGAAAATCTGAAAATTCTGGGGTCGGCTTATATGCCAGGTGTCATTGATGCCGGGTGATACGCCCTAATCTGTTACTGTCTCTCATATCTCATTGCTGAGGACTGTAGTGAAGCGGCGCAGGCGCACATGTGTGAGATCTGAGAGGCAGAGAAGGAGGTAAATAGGATACAAGGGTGGGCCAGACGTGTGAAAGAGGCGTGTTCTATGAGCACAGCGTGATCTATTCTTCCATACCGCTCTGATAAACAGGTAGACAAGGAGAGCTGACCAATCCACTTAGGGAGAGGGAGACCAATCCAACCAGTCCGTCGCCTATATACTGTTATATGGGTACCTCATACAGTACAGCACCAGTATCTGTTCATACATAGCACCAATCTATGATTTTTTTTAATTTTTATTTGGTGTGCATTGAAAGAGGGGTAGTCTTATCCCAAACTCTATATTTTAACTGGAAAAGTTGGGGGTTGTCTGATACGCCGAGTCGTCTTATACACCGGAATATATGGTAATGCCACCAGGGAGTTTTGCGGCAGCAGTGAGAGACATCATTCGCCCAAAAAACGGGCGACACATACATATGTACGCTCACATTGAGCTAATCATCCCAAATGTAATAAAATCAAATGATATCCAATAAGAGCCAGGCCGGCTACAAAGGATTCTATAAATGTCATACACAATGATAGCTTTCAGAATTGGTTTACATTGGCCTTAATTCACTAAGCTTTACCAAACACTTTATTAAACGTTTGATAATTTACCTCATGGGTAAAATCTAATTTTGAATTCATTAAGGTGTTATAGATTTATTGAACGTTTTATCGATAAAACATACAATAAATATATAACACCTTAGTGAATTCAAAATTAGGTTTTACCCATGAGGTAAATTATCAAACGTTTGATAAAGTGTTTGAAAAAGCTTACTGAATTGAGGCCTATGTGTCCTTGTACAAAATACGTCATGATTGGGGATGGCCGGAAATGCCGGTTTCCGGTTCTCTGGAAATTCCGATTTCCGCCAATGCTGATGACCTATTCTGCGGATTTCCAATTTCTGTTTTCTGAATTCTGACTTTTCCGAGGAGTCTTTTTTGTTTTTGGTAATGTTTCGCATTGTCTGATTGGCAAAATACTCTCGAGTTGACCTTGAGTTCTGAGTTCTGTGATTGGGCTAAAATTACCAAGTTGTGGTAATGCTGTATTTCCACAGAAATCTGATTTCCGATTAGAAATGCGGGAGTTTCAATTCCAGGAAAACCAAATGAACCACCTTAATCACGGTAGTGTTTTATGCTTCTTAAAGGGGCACTATGGCGAAAAATTGTAAATTTTAAAATATGTGCAAACATACAAATAAGCAGTATGTTTTTTTCCAGAGTAAAATGAGCCATGAATTACTTTTCTCCTATGTTGCTGCCACTCACAGTAGGTATTAGAAATCTGACAGAAGTGACAGGTTTTGGACTAGTCCATCTCTTCATAGGGTATTCTTAGCAAGGCTTTTATTCTTTATAAAGATATTCCCTAAAAAGGATTTGAGCAATGATGCTGGCCAGCTTCCCTGCTCGCTATGCAGTTTTTTGGCAGTTAAACAGAGCAACTGACATCCACTAAGTGCTTTTGAAAATAAATAAATCCCTGAGAATCTCCCATGAAGAGATGGACTAGTCCAAAACCTGTCACTTCTGTCAGATTTCTACTACCTACTGTAAGTGACAGCAACATAGGAGAAAAGTAATGTATGCCTCATTTTACTCTGGAAACAATGTACTTCTTATTTGTATATGTTTGCATATATATGTATTTTTTTTTACAATTTTTCGCTATAGTGCCCCTTTAAAGTCAAATTGCAAAAACATATAGTAGAATGTAATAAATGATTCAGGATTCTTCAAATTTTACGTTAAATATCCTGATTTCAAGAAAACAAAAGTCATGTCATCTGATCAAATGAACCATCTGCAAATACAGTAAATGGAGAAAAAGTAGAAGTTGAAACAGATTTCATCTTCCTGGGATCTAAGATCTCTGCAGATGGTGACTGCAGTCATAAGGTTAAGAGACATTTATTATTTGGAAGTAACGCAATGGCAAGTTTGGACAAGACACTAAAGGATACAGATGTCACTTCGCCATTTGCCAACAAAGATCAGGATAGTTAGAGCCATAGAGGACCCATAAACTTTTCCTTCTGAAAGGAAATACTTTTTCATTTTCTCTTTAATTAATAAATGCTGACATACTTACCTGGGATGTGCGGCAGCTGCAGACAGAGCTTTCTGGAAAAAGGAGCAAGCGGCTGGGTTTGTGATGTGAGAAAGACGGAGTCCTCAGAGGACTGGAGCGTACAGCAGAAAGAGGAAAGAGCAGTTTGGTAGCAGGATCAGGTGAGATCTTCACTGAAGGTGTAGTGTAGTGTCCCAGGGGGCAGCAGGGGTTAGAGTAGTGTGTAGTGTAGTGTATTGTAGTGTAGTGTAGTGCTGTGTAACTGGTGGGAATCAGGTGTAAGTGTAGTTTAGTGCAGTGTAAGTGGGGTGGGGGGATCAGGGGTTAGTGAAGTGTAGTGTAGTTGTTGGGGGAAGCAGGGGCTAGTGTAGTATAGCTGGTCGTTATAGAGAGACAGTTTGGGGGGAAAAGGTCCATTATACACCTCTGCACCATAGTCACAGCAAGATTCATATTTTTTTTCCCCCTGATTTATTAACCTCTAAACCTAGGTGCATTTTATAGCCTGAAAAATAGGGTAAATAGACATTTTAGCAGTATGTATCTTACTGGTAAAATCTACATTTTTGCAGGAAAATGTTCCACTGGAAAATGTCTCCGCTGTGCCACCGTCAATGGTATTGTCAGGGATAAACAGTGTACTGCTTTTTGTGAATAAAATTGTCGCTTTTATGTTGTGGTTCCCGCGAACAGCATAATCAGGTAAATTGCTGGCTTTAAACATTAATGTTGCATCGTGAGTCGTGATCTTTCTTTCGTTGTGTCAGGGGCTTTATTTTTTTCTTTTCACAAAATAAACTTGCATAAATAAAAGATCCCTTCGGTTCTGATAATACAAGATTGTACAGAAAAGCAACATAAAGACTTCTCCTTTCCCCTCCAAAAAACATGAATACCAAGTAGCATAGTTGTCGTGCAAAGTTCCACGGATTAAAAGAGGCTCATTTGAAACTCATATAAGCCTTTTCTTCTCCTGGGAGATGTCACAGACCTTAACCGTTATTTTTTTAGTAGCTCTGCATCAAAGCTCCAGGGCTGTAATTGGTGCTTTATCAGAAGAACAGTAGTTGATGGTAGGATAAAAAAATGAATGCTACATGGCACGTACTATAAAAGCTTAAAATGAAAGTCAAGGAGCAGATTTAATGGCTTCTTATTTGTATCTTTAAGAAAGTCACTAGTCAGAGTTACAGACTGCCTTATCTCGGTAGCAGCTTTAGCACATAAAATAGGATGTAGTACATGTACAAAGGAAGTTCAGAATTTTCTAAACTCGAATTGTTCACTTTTAGGTGGTACTGTTCTGCCTTTTAGTTACTGCACCGACTTATTGACTTATTCATGTAGGTATATAAAGGGAAGGGTCACCAATAAGGTATGTAGGACCGCACTCCAATGATGCAGGGGTCAGTGTGCTTCGGATCTACCCGTGTACCTCCTGGGTCTATCATGCAATGTCTCCAAGATGATCCGGCACAGCTCTTTTACCAAAATTGCTTTAATGGATCTTAAAAGACAGACATAAAAGCTGCAGAGTGCCACAGTTATGGTTTGTAAAATGTTTCTCAAATTCCACAGAAAAACATCCTTCAGATGATGCCGTAGCGAAACCGGTTGGGTGAGCGTCTGGTTGGCGGATTGACTGTGTCCTTGACATTTCATGTGTTCTTCACTAATCAGGTCCCTGTCATAAGGGCCTGGAAGTAAGTGATGTTTTTGTGTACTGGCTTCTGTTGTCTTTTCTGTGTGTACTAGCTTTTTATGAGGAATTAAATTAAATTGAATTTATCCTAAAACAGTGCACACTTAGAGTTTTTTTTATTTTGATCCCTATGCATTACTTATATCATCTGTGATCATTGGACATAATGTGATAAAAGGAATGATTAGCTGAGGGAATTAGAATCACCTGTTCTACCATTTGAGACATATATATACGTGCAGACCTTGATCGCATGGTAAGCCTGCTCTCTAAAGGGTGTTTGATGTGCTGAAGCTATTGATACATTTTGAAGAGGGTCTTATATTAAGACTTGAGTTTTGGCAGCTTTATGGACTCTTGATCTCCAGCACAAATACTTATTTATTGTTTTTGTAAAACGTTTCTGTCAATCACTGTCTGACCTTCTCATTGCCTTGTATAATAGAAATTTGAATCTAGGAGGAGCAGGCCTATTGCAAAATAGCTTCATGTATTATACCACCTTGCAACCAATTTACTCGTGTGTAAATTATTTTTTTAAAATTGTATTTGTAGAATAAAAATACCAAACAAAACTAAAAAAAAACCTAATTCTGGTGTGTCACCCATCTTTCCTGGGTGCAAGGGTATAGTTAAAGTGGACCCAAATTAAAAATACAAGATTTCAGAAATAAAATCTATTTTCTAAATTATAATAATAAATAGCAGCCTTTTTTCAGCTGCATGATGACAAATATAAAATATTTTACATTAATTGGAGGAAGCCCTCCCTTCCTTTCAAATTGCCTGGACAAAATCCGGCAAACTGGTGGAGTAGGAGGTGTCCGGCAATGGAGGAATTGCTAATGGCTGCCACCTGTATAAGCCTAGTTATGAAAAGAGAAGGGTGAAAAGCATGCACTGAATTGCTCATAGGCTGGAAGGAGTGTTTATTTATCTTTGTATGTGTCAGAGTGGTGCAACTAAATATTTTTAATTTAAAAAAATGTTTGGTTTGGGTCCGCTTTAACTGCTTTAAAAACTACACAAGACTCAGTGTTTGGGCATTGTGTAGTCACAGTTTCTTTTTATAGTAGATATTAATAGTTGTGTACATCACTGCATGAATGAGGCAGGACCATTGCTAAGATCCCAAAAGACCTATGTACAGTTCTATTCTTGCATAGATAGTGAATGTGTTCCTTTTTTGTTTTTCTCACTGTAAGGGTAAGAATTCAGCTATGCAAATGACAGATCACCTCCAGTCAGACCTAAACAGAATATATCATAACTCTCACTGATAATTTATTACAAGCTATAACACGTTTGCCTGGCAGAGAATATCTTTTGAGTGCAAAAGTGTGAAAAAGTTAAAAAGGTCAAAATTGTGGCTCTGGAACATTAAAAGATTATGTCATTCAGCGGAGACTATAAAACATGCGACATACGTTTTTAATTAGGAGTGTAAGGATATAATTGTTTATCTTATCAGTTTATTTTCAGTTCAGGCTTGCGTTAACAGCAGAACAGCAGAGCAGCAGAACTTTGGTTACGTGAATAAGGTGTTGTGGGCACCGCCATAGGAGCACATGTTAATAGCCATGATCAATGTCTATGGGCTTGATTCACAAAAGAGTGCTTTGTTTGCGAAAATCGCGTTTCCGCGCGAAAACCGTTATCATTTTGCGTGAAAATTCACGATCGCACGAAATGTGAACATTTGCGTGAAAATGGCCGTGCTATCAGTTAGCACTCTTTTGTGAATCAGGCCCTATAAATGAAAATTTGGGCACTGGAGGCACCTGAAGAAATACCGAGTTCTGGGCCTGCCCGCTATGCAAGCTGCTCGGGGAGGTAATAAAATCATGTGTCAGGTGAGACAACATACACACACACATACATACACACAGACATGCACAGACACACACGCACACACACATGCACACACACATATAGACACACACATGCACACACACTCCCTCACACACACACACATAACACACACACACAGACACACACATGCACAGGCACACACACACACACACACACACACACACACACACACACACACACACACACACACACACACATACACGCACACATATAGACACACACATGCACAGAAGCACACTCACGCATGCACAGACACACACTCACGCACAGAAACACACTCCTCACGCATGCACAGACACACACACACACAAACACACATGCCTGCCCGCTATGCAAGCTGCTCGAAGAGGTAATAAAATCATGTGTCAGGTGAGCCAACACACACACACACACACATACATACATATACACACAGACATGCACAGACAGACAGACACACACACACACACCATATACGCACACACACACACACGCACGCACGCACGCACACACAACACACACACACAGACACACACATGCACAGACACACACAGACACACACACATACATACACATACACACAGACATGCACAGACAGACAGACACACACACACACACACCATATACGCGCGCACACACACACACACACACACACACACACACACACACACACACACACGCACACGCACACGCGCACATACACACACTCCCTCACACACACAACACACACACACAGACACACACATGCACAGACACACACAGACACACAGACACAGACACACACACACACACACACACACACACGTATACACACACACATGCACAGAAACACACTCACGCATGCACAGACACACACTCACGCACAGAAACACACGGACACACACACACAAACACACACACGCACAGACACACACACACACACAGACACACACAGACAAACACACACACGCACAGACACACACACCAGGGGCTTGATTCACTAAACCAGGATATGACAAATAGCACACCTTATCAAAGATATCACACCTTATCAACGTTAACACACCTTATCAGAATAGCATAGTGAGTGCTAAGAACCCACAGGGGCTCAGGGCAGGACGATACTCTGAGAAGGTGTAATATCTTTGATAAGGTGTGATATTTGTCATATCACGTTTTAGTGAAGCCCCATATACGCACACACACACATGCACAGACACACAGACAGACAGACACACACACACACACACTCACACACACATGCACAGACACACACACACACACACACACACACACACACACACACACACACACACACATCACTTAAAGGACTTATGAGGCCAAAATGGCTAAAAAAGCCAAGTACCTGCAAGATGTTTAAATGCACGGAGGACGCCGTCCGCGCCCTCCGTTCAGTTCTGCCGGGTCCCCTTCCTGAAATCGCCCCCGTGCCGATCGCGACCCAACAGGCCGGGTTGGGCTCTCATGCCGCTCCTAATATGGCTGCCAGAGCTGGCTGCCGCTGCGCAGTCTGCATTGCCGTGAGTGCAGCTGCGCAGCTCTAGCGCCAGCCCCCCCCGAACCACGCACTGTTTTTTCAATAGGAAGAGTGTCCTGACACATCAAACTTATTGGGAATTTCACAACAAAAACAATGGTGTGCTTGGTTTTAACATAACTTTATTCTTTCATGAGTTATTTACAAGTTTCTCTTTGTTTACAGCCATTGACATGTCGCCGAGATTAACATGTGAGGAGTGGATAGAAATTGTGTTGATGTCTGGTGAACGCACTAACCGGGTCATTGCAGCAGATTTCAATGCAAGATCCCCTACTAGACAACCCATCTCCCATGTTACAGTTAGCAAACTGCTTGCTAAGTTTCGTGAAACCGGTTCAGTGTTGGCTTTGCTAAAATATGGACACATGAAATCTGTCACTAATGAAGAAACATCCGTGGCTGTCCTAGCTTCATTCAGCAAGAGCCCACAGCATAGCACTCGCCGCATGTTACTGCAGAATGACATTAGTCTAACATCCCTTCGGCGGATATTAGTCCGTTTCAAATCCATATCACAATCACGGCTTATCCGGATTTTAGGACTGCCTGGCCGGATTTATTCGAATCCGTGATCGGGGGTACCAGAGCAACACTAGCAGTAGAGTGTTGTACCGTGTTAGCCATCAAGAATTCAGCTAAGCTGGGTAAATGTTGTCAGTCAGTATATGCAAGAACCAAGTCCGATGATGGCTTATTAGCCGAAAGCTTACTTTTTATTTATCTCTAAGTTAGCCAATAAATGGTATCATACTGATTCAAAACTTCTTGCTTTTCATAAATCCAACAAATGCAAGTAGCTCATCATGTCCCCAAAAGATAAGATCAAGTTGAAACTTTCCTCCCTGGACTGGGCTATTTAGTCCATCCAAGGATTTATTACTAAATTTCAATCACCTTTCCCAATTATGTGTCCCTCACAGTCTAACAGCTTTGTTGCTAACATTCATATCCCTACATTCATATCCCTAGGCTTTAGCCTATGACAGCGGATTACCCCTGAGTCTGCCAGGGGAACAGCTGTGTCACACGGGTGTTCCCAGTACAGCGCTGCCATGGATCACAGCGATGTACAGCAATAAAAAAAAGCTGTGATCGCCGCTGAGAGACTGAAGGCGGAGCTCTGTTATTCATGCGGAGATGCGCGCAATCCCCTGCAATCCCCGCCCTCAGCCATTCACTTGTGGAGTGGTCCTGGGGCTGCCGCTGCGCTCAAGCCAATTGGCGTGGAGCGGTCGGCAAAGGGTTACATTTTGCGTCACTTCATTTGAAGCAATGTTACCCAACCACCAACAACTCCAAACTCCAATATGTCAGAATTCTGCTTCAGCTGTTTTTAATTTTTACCTACATTACTATCACTAGCGTAACAATAGGGGAAGCAGCCCCTTACCCCGCGGGGCCCACTCATGGCTATTTTGGGGGGGGCAGGAGGGGTCGCAGCAGGAGGGGAGAGCTTTGCACATCAGCGGGGAGGGGGGACGCCCCCCCCCCCCTCGATCCCTCACCTCGGGCTCTCCCCTCTGCGCTCCCCTCCTGCATCTAACCAAGTGCCAGCAGCGGCGGCAGCAGCTATAATCACCTCGGAGGTTGCCGATCTGCATGGGCTTCACACTACTTCCTGTTAACAGGAAGTAATGTGAAGCCCTTGCAGAGCGGAGACCTCCGGTGGTGAATGGAGGTGATTATAGCTGCTTCTGCCGCCACCACTGCTGACACTTAAATATATGCAGGAGAGGAGCGCAGAGGGAAGAGCCCGAGGTGTGGGAGGCGGGGGGGGGCGTTCCCCCTCCCCGCTGATGTGAATAGCTCTCCCCTCATGCTGCAACCCCTCCTGCCCACCAAAACGGCCATGAGCGGGCCTCAGGGTGGGGTGGGGGGGGCATGCTCAAATTCTTACAGGGGGGCCCGGGGACTTCTTGTTACGCCCCTGATTACTATACAGAATTCCATTAAAATCTGTCTGTCTTATTCAAGTGAATAAATATCGAATTAGCATGCAAAATTATGTAATTATAATGATTTTTAGCTCTTTAGTTTTTAATAAAGCCGCACTTGTCTTGGAGGAAAGTTTCTCTGTAGCGTATGCTTCAGTAAGCATGTGATGATGATGTTTTCCCATCTCTCACTGCACGGGAGTTATAAACGGGGGACATTTTTGTCATAGATGCTGAATGAAAAGTGAAAATTAGAGCAGCAAATTGGTCCATGAATGAAGGGAAACACATTATAAGACAGCTAATTTGCTATTTCCACAAGTTAATGGAGCAGCCCCGATCCCATGTGTCATTCTCTCTTCTCCCGCATTAAATCATTGGAGCACAAGAAGCTCTCACAATTAAATGTGCCCAAAAACTATAATTGTCTTGCAACATTGAAAAGACATATTAGCTAATGAAAGGCAACAGCTCAGTGGAAGATGATTGGGATGATGATAACACAACATATAAATCAATGCATTGGATGCAATGGTCTTACTGTGTCAGGGCTGATTCTGGCCTAGTTGGCACCCCAGGCAATGCATCTCCCCCCGTCCCTCGCACCGATAAATCAGATATCTGTGATATGCAGATTTTTTTTGGATGGGTGGAACACTCTCTTTCCAAGTTAAAAATGGATAAAGTTTGTGTTAGCATAAAAGTAGAGCAGCGCTCAGGCCATGGCAATTCAGTTAGGGGATAAACAAAAACAATGTTACCTCAGCGCAAAGGACAATATCGGTGGTAACACTCGCCGCTGGTCGCACAATAGAGGGTTACAGTACCTTATCCTGTAGTGTTCAGCGCATGGATCAAACAGACATGCACTGTATATAGATGTATCTTGCTGTAATCCCAACCAATCCACGCTGCACCGGCAAAGGCAGCGTATGCGGTGATCAGCTGAAAAGCTTCCTCCTATCGGATCTGCATGTCAGAGTGGTTAGCAAACTGACTCCAAGCTGGGTAATAGGCTGACAGCGCTTCCTGGCTTACTGTGCTCTCTCTTCTCTCTCTCCACTAACCCTGACTTTTTGATCCATGCGCTGAACACTACAGGATAAGGTACTGGAACCCTCTATTGTGCTGACCAGCGGTGAGTGTTACCACCACCGATATTGTCCTTTGCGCTGAAGTAACATAGTTTTTGTTTATCCCCTGACTTTTGGGCCTGGAGCCGGCCCCTACCTCTTAGCAGCAGAAAGATCCATCATTGTGCTACTCTGTGTTGTTTTTTCAGTTATTAACCCTCCTGGCAGTCTATTAAAAACCGCCAGGGGGCAGCGCTGCCGTTTTTTTGTTTGTTTTTTTTTAAATCATGTAGCGAGCCTAGGGTTCGCTACATGATAGCCGCTGCTCAGCGGCATCCCCCCAGCCCCTCCGATCGCCTCCGGCGATAGGCGATCAAAGAACGTGATTTCCTGGAGGGCTTCCCCGTCATGGACGTCGTGACGTCTAAGGGAGACCCGATCCACCCCTTAGCGCTGCCTGGCACTGATAGGCCAGGCAGCGCAGGGGTCTGGGGGGGGGGGCTCTTCGGCGGCGCGGATAGCAGCGAATCGGCACGGGGCGGCGGCGATCGGTGTGCTGACACAGCTAGCAAAGTGCTAGCTGCGTTCAGCAAAAAAAAAAAAAAAAATTACGCAGATCGGCCCAGCAGGGCCTGAGAAAACCTCCTGCGTGGCTTACCCCGAGGGTTACCGCCAGGAAGGTTAAAGGGCTACAATCTCTGGTGCCAGTGCTGACAATGGTAAGACTTAGTGATGATCAACATTTTTCACAATTACTGCCATATGTTATAACAATTTTAACATTCAATTAATTTTATGTAATCAATTTATACTTTTGCATAATTACACATAATGTTGCATAATTGTGTGCGGACTTTCGTTGTTTATCATGACCAAAATGAAAACATATGTTAAAGAGAATCGTAGAAATGGAACAGAGGCACATTATCAGAGCTGCTTATTATACTGATAACACTGATTATTTTACTCAAGTTAATGTTCATATACGTTTAGTAATATTTAGTAATATTCCATCAAAGTAGAACTAAACTATGAATTTCCTTTCTGCCCAAAAAGATTAGCCACAGCATGATAGCATTTATGAGGGAAAAAAATCTTCATTACAATGTATGGAAATCCTAAAAAACCCTGACGTTTTACTTGGTTTCACATTTGCCGGAGGCACTGGAAGGGTTAAGCCTCAGTGTTTACCTATGTTGGTAAAGCTCTCCTGCACTATATTCACAGATGCTGCTAAAAATAATTAAACTAGGTTCTCTGCCTATACAAACACAGAATAAAGAAAAGTGAATTTCTTCAGTAACTATATATTTCTAAAGACTTTTCATTGTGTACTGTGCAAGAGTTCGCTTTAAGATATGCAGTGAAATCTGTGTATACCTGTAAGTAAAATCCATCCGTTTAATTTATACAGAATGGTTCTGTACTTCTCACCGTCAGTTACAGATGAATAGCAGAGTTCCCCCATTTTTGCTGTTCGACCACATTCTGCTATTCTGACTCAAAATCTGGAATACAGCAATGAAATCTCTGTTCTGGTTTCTGGTGTCAACTTTCAGAGTTAATTGAAAAGCCCTCAAATATGCTATCATCACCAAATTTTCTTTGCATTTCAGAGCCAGTTTTGGAACCTACAAAAAAAAAATGTACAAAGTCCTTCAGTTTTTTGCAACCCTTGATTTCAAACTTTTGGTGACAAAATACATTTTTTCATCCACAGCAGGGTCAGATTGTAGAGCATTCATGCTCATTAGCTTCACCATACTTCAATTTAAAATAGTATTTCCCTCCACAAAAGCTGGTATTCCTAAAAGGATCCAGTTCCATTGTGCCAGTCTGCCAGAGGCTTCATGGATCCACTTACAGTCTAGCATTCCAGTTCTGGGTCCTTCTAAACATGTTAAACCAATGCTTGTCGAAAGTATTTATTGTGGCCATGCGCCTGATGGGTGGCAATCCTGACCAGGCACGCACAAAAAAAAGTCTGCACATGCCCAGTGGAATAAAACTGCTCATGCATGGCATTTTACCTTCGTGCATTAGCACTTCCTTCTACTGGTCATGTATGGACCTTACTCACGGCCACGCATGACACGTACGAATACATTCATACACAGATAGGAGCGTGGATTGAAGAAAAAGAAGAAGGTCCTGAGCAGCAATGAAGAGTTAGAAGACAATCAGGGCAGCTTATGGGTCGTCCTGAGACTTCTCAATACTGAGGTAAGTATTCATAATTGAACCCCTTCCTTGTAACTTGCTTTAATGTTTTCAAGGTTATTGAACTAGAGAACTTATAGTAAAGTTTTACAAAACATTCACTCTGGCCAGAGAGAGCCAGCAAGGGCACAAAAAAACACAAGTTCAAGTGCAATATAATCAGTTTATAATCATAGTAAAAGATGCAAATGAATGTTTTTATTTTTTTTTCTCCTTTTACTTTCTGTTTATAGCCATAACGATGGAAATTATTTATTCTAACGGCTTCAGAAACGGCAGATTTTATTTATACGAAATCATTCTAAATGAGTTGAGATGTTACATATTCAGACAACTGCAAAATGAAACAAATTGGCCCATCGCATTTGCATTAGTGCTGCTCAATCGGAATCAATATCCTTGACACGAAAGGCTCTTCACGGGACAGAAAGATCGTGTCTCAATGAATGCGCCATCATGAACACACTCAATGAATGTGCTTCATTTTTAAAAGCTTAATGACAAGCTAACAATAGTTGAAAAACATTTTGATTTGATGAAATGGAAAATCAAACCTACTTAGCATGCGCTGGCCCTCTTCAGTAAACAAGGTATGATTTGCGGCAATGAAGAGGGGGACGTCATAAATCTGACGGATTAAAAATGGACAAAGATTAATTAATGCAAGTGAAAGATCAAGAATGTGTTTTTCCAAACAGCAATTAGTTTGATACACTGTCACAACAAGCAAACTGAAGAAAAAATAATAATATAAGAAACTACTTTTCTCTTGAGTTACTTGTCTCATTCTCCGAGGCTGACAAGTTAGTCTTCAGCTTGTCAAGGAGAATAAAAATAAGGGTATACAAGATTGACTATCAGAAGCTAAAGACTCCTAGTCCTAAATCGTTTGGCATTGTAAAGCACCTGGCAATACTTAATCTTAAAGGGATACTGTAGGGGGGTCGGGGGAAAATGAGCTGAACTTACCCGGGTCTTCTAATGGTCCCCCACAGACATCCTGTGTTGGCGCAGCCACTCACCGATGCTCCGGCCCCGCCTCCAGTTCACTTCTGGAATTTCTGACTTTAAAGTCAGAAAACCACTGCGCCTGCACGCCCGTGTCCTCGCTCCCGCTGATGTCACCAGGAGTGTACTGCGCAGACACAGACCATACTGGGCCTGCGCTGTGCGCTCTTGATGACATCATCGGGATTGAGGACACGGCAACGCAAGTGCAGTGGTTTTCAGACTTTAAAGTCTGAAATTTCAGAAGTGAACCGGAGGCGGGGCCGGAGCATCGGTGAGTGGCTGTGCCAACACAGGATGTCTGCGGGGGACCGTTAGAAGCCCCTGTTAAGTTCAACTCATTTTCCCCTGACCCCCTACAGTATCCCTTTAAGCTAAATGTTATCCCAATGTTTGAAATTTCTTTGGTCGAAGAAGGGAAAGAAAATGAGCCTATCAAAGGCACCAGCCAGACTCAATTTAAATCCTTTCCAGTATGAGTCTTATGTGTGATTTTTTTTTTCTCGAAAAACGTAGAGTAGGGGAATTTAGCTGGATGATATACGGTGGGGTGCGAAAGTTTGGACAACCTTGTTATGATTTTCCTGTATAAATCGCTGGTTGTTACGATAAAAAATGCCAGTTAAATATATCATATAGGAGACACACACACAGTGACATTTGAGAAGTGAAATGAAGTTTATTGGATTTACAGAAAGTGCCCAATAATTGTTTAAATAAAATTAGGCAGGTTCATAAATGTGAGCACTGTTGTCATTTTATTGATTCCAAAACCCTTAGAACTAATTATTGGAACTCAAATTGGCTTGGTAAGCTCCGTGATCCCTGACCTACATACACAGGTGAATCAAATTATGAGAAAGAGTATTTAAGGGGGTCAATTGTAAGTTTCCTTCCTCTTTTCGTTTTCTCTGAAGAGTAGCAACATGGGGGTCTCAAAACAACTCTCAAATGATCTGAAGACAAAGATTGTTCACCATCATGGTTTAGGGGAAGGATACAGAAAGCTGTCTCAGAGATTCCAGCTGGCTGTTTCCACAGTTAGAAACATACTGAGAAAATGGAAGACCACAGGTTCAGTTCAAGTTAAGGCTCAAAGTGGCAGACCAAGAAAAATCTTGGATAAACAATAGTGACGAATGGGGAGAACAGTCAGAGTCAACCCACAGACCAGCCCCAAAGACCTACAACATGATCTTGCTGCAGATGGAGTCACTGTGCATCGTTCAACTATTCGCCGCACTTTACACAAGGAGATGCTGTATGCGAGAGTGATGTGGAGGAACCCTTTTCTCCGCCCACAACACTAACAGAGCCACTTGAGGTATGCTAAAGCACATTTGGACAAGCCAGCTTCATTTTAGAATAGGGTGCTGCGGACTGATGAAACTAAAATTGAGTTATTTGGGCATAACAAGAGTTATGCATGGAGGAAAAAGAACACAGCATTTCAAGAAAAACACCTGCTAACTACAGTAAAATATTGTGGTGGTTCCATCATGCTGTGGGGCTTTGTGGCCAGTGCAGGGACTGGGAATCTTGTCAAAGTTGATGGATGCATGGATTCCACGCAGTATCAGCAGATTCTGGAGACCAATGTCCAGGAATCGGTGACAAAGCTGAAGCTGTGCCGGGGCTGGATCTTTTAACAAGACAATGACCCTAAACACTGCTCAAAATCCACTAAGGCATTCATGTAGAGGAACACGTACAACGTTCTGAAATGGCCATCTCAGTCCCCAGACCTGAATATAATTGAAAATTTGTATGTCAGCCTCCATACACCTTTTACTTTAGTTGTCCTTTAAAATGTTAAATGCACTTGTATTCATATGTATAAAATGTACAGTTACTTAATTTTCCTGTGTTGGTGATGATATATTTTGTGTTAGTTGCCAATAGGACCATGACATTTTTAGTGTGCTGTTATCGACAATTTGGTGATTTTCACTTTTTTTAAATTGTCCAAAATAATACCTTTTTTTCTACTCTACTTCCCCCTTCCTATTTTATTTTTTTTTGTATCTATTCTCTGTAGTACAGATAATTATCAATATGCAAATCACAAGCTCACTTAGAAATAAATGATGGTAGAGAAGTAGAGGACATGGTCAAACTGAGTCTAAGTGAAGAATATAGCTGCCACCTGTGCTACTGTGGGATGTCTTCAGACTATAAACCAAAAGAGAACTGTCAGGTCTTCGGATCTTACCAATGCTGCAGCTGCCAGCAGCGTGTCCGTGACTTCCGGGTCGTCTGCTCGTATGGCTAGGGATGACGTCAGCTGCGCTCTGGCTGGGCTTCCTATGCATAGAGTGGAGGGTGGACGCACGCGCTGTCAGCGTCACTCCTCTTATTCACTCAAGAAGCGTGTCAGCTGACAGCTGGTCAGCTGACACGCATGGGTCCACCTCCGGATCCGGATTGGCCAAGCGGTTTGGGAGCGGGTTCTCCTGCTTACCCGGGCTTCTTAAGCGCTGCTTTGACCCTTGCTCACTGTCTGCTCTAGCTAACACTTTACAGTGAAGGCTTCAGACCTTAGTCAGTTCGTGTGTGGCTTGAACCGACAGGACCTCGGGGATTCCATACTAGATCAGCTTATTATTATATTGATTACTTGTGTTTGACTTCTGCCTGTTTCTCTGACTTCTCTTTGCCTGCCGATTCTGTACCTTTGCCTATCTGATCTGTTGCCGACCTCTGCCTGATTATTCACTTTGTTTTTGCCTGACGATTGTGTACCTTATCTGTCTGATCTGTTGCTGACCCGATTTGTTTGACTATTCTCTGTACCTGTATTCAGTGTTAGTACTGCCTTCTATTGACACTGTCTGTAGACACTTCCCTTTCCTGGGAACGTCTATAACTGTCTGTCTGCTAGTGCCCTCACACACTAGCAGATTGTTACAAGAACATGTCTTTCTATTTACAAAAGAGATGTACATAGACATTAGAAGGTTGATTAATTTTTCTGACTTCTGTCTTGATATCTTAAGCGACACTGCAAACCTAGCCTATATTTATTTAAAATATTACTGCAGGGGTGGAATTCAATTCATATGACTGCAACCCTATACAACAACAACAAATAACATTTGTAAAGGGCTTGTTTTCCCCGTAGGACTCAAAGTGCATAAGCATGGCTCAGACCAATAGTTGGTTGATTTGTTAATTGCGGTACAGAGCAAGAACTCTATAAGTCTGGAAATTCCACGCTAAACAAGTGGCTTTTCAGTGTGGATTTGAATAACTCCAGGGAAGGGGCTGTCTTTTCTGGGTTTGGTAGGGATTTCCAAAGGGTAGGGGCGGCATGACAGAAAGCTCTGGCTCCAAAGGTTTTGAGGTGCTCTCTGAGAGTGACCGAGTTTATGAAACCTGCTGATCTGAGGTTGTGAGAGGTGTGGTGCAGTTTCAGTAAGTCCTTCATTTAAATACAACTGACCCAACCTTTCAAAAGCCCTCACTACAGTCCCTAAAGGAGAAATGAAAATTAGTACCATTTACAAGTGAAACTTGAAAAATTGGTGCAATCATGCAAAAGTCCATTTATTTCAGTAATTCAACTTAAAAGATGAAACTCGTGAATTAAATAGACTCATTAATTGCAAAGCAAATTGGTATTTCAAGCCTTTATTTGTTATAATATTGATGAGTATGCTTATTACAGCTTATAAAAACCCAAATCAAAATCTCAGACCATTGGAATATTATGAAAATGTTCAATATTCTAGGCTTAAAGTGTCAGACTCTAATCAACTAATAAATCCAAAACACCAGCAAAGGGTTCCTATTTCATATATTAGTTTCACCTTTTAAGTTGAAGTACTGAAATAAATAGACTGTTGCACGATATTCAAATTTTTTGAGTTTCACTAGTAGTTCAATAAAATGAGATCATGTTTTTAGGAGATTTCCAGCTTAAACGGGCTTCAATACATCCCGGAACCATCAATTATCAACATGTTGCAGTACAGAATTCCTACATGCAATATCAAATTCTTCTATTGGTGTCTCTATGGTTCCATCCTCACCCATTGACCACATGGATGATCTTATACTCTCTACAGCTTGCAAAGATCAGCCTGTGAATGGCAGCCCTAATTTAGTTTCTTGTTCTTCAAATGAATTTAACTGCACGTCAAAGTGCACAATAGTCTCCTTCTACCTCCGAAAATATGGAATCACAAATACATAATCAAAACTGCAAATGAGCAACGTCCATTCACAAGCATGGCAATTGCTTCCTGCTAAACACATTTTGGATTGTGACCAAGTAATTGTGTGGAGCTGGTCTGCCAGACGCCAGCGTGTATCTATCGCATCTACAAGTGAAAGAGGTATATTAATGAAAGCAAAGAGCTATTAATCAGTATGAATGGGATGGCTGCTTATCTCGAGAGTAAGTAATCATTGAAAAGACATTTTTCGAACTCATTTTTCTAGCGGTGCTTTATCAAGCAGCCTTCAAGGTTTCCTGACAATTTAACGAGAACACTCAGGAATTTATTTTAATCTCTGTCTCTTTAAGTTAGTTTCAAAGATTTTTAAGTTTTGGACCATTTTCAGGAATGATTAATTTACTGTGCCCTCGGAAAATCCTTTACTGTTGACTAAGGCGAGATAAAATAAAGCAAAAACTGCTATCTGTTCAGCCATGGACAAGGGCAATCAAATAATCATTGAAGGCATCCAGTGCCAGGAAGCAGGAAATTGTAAAGCATTTTGGTAATCAAAGACTACAGTCCAGTAGGAATAAGATAACAGAACTGCTGAGCCGTGTCTCGGTCTGGGTTACTAAATTTTGAAAATGTTTTGTGATCCTAAAAAACACGAAGGCTTCACGGTTTCCAAGTGCTGCCACTTGCTTGTGATCTGAGTTAAAGTTGAATTCCTGGCAGACAGCTGAATACACTGTTGAAAAACAGTTTATCAGAAATGTCTCACCTGCTAAAAGATTTGCAATTCTCGGTAGGCAGTCCCATGTCTCAAATCTCCTAACCAAGTAAAAACCAACACCTCCTTGTTGGATGATGTAGAGCTTTTAGATATACATCGTGAACAGGGCCGGTTCTAGCTACAATGGGGCCCCGGGGAAAAGTAACTTTGCCCCCCCCTCCACACACACCCCCAACCAAATCACCCCCCGGCCCCAGGGCCCCTGAGCCAACTTCCAGGCCCGATCAAATACACTCCCCCTTTTCCCAGTCACACAATATCATTAGGTGTCCATGATCTGTCCCCTAGCATTTTTATGGTTAATCTTCTTCTTTATCTATACAGAATAGAGACACAACATCCCCACTGTCATGGGTCGCCATAGATGGATTGGTGGAGGCGCACATTGGAGGGTCCCCACAGGCTCTGGAGGCCTGGGGCAATTTCCTCCTTTGCCTCTTTGGAAGCACCAGCCCTTATCGTGAACCCAATGTTTTGGAATCTTTCAGGATCTCTTTATCAAGGCAAAATAAGGTCAAAGCCCAAGTCTGCAGAAACCTACAGCACACTCTGGTAAAGGATTTTCCTATTGGATGTAAGGACACCTCTAGGCACTTGCCAAAGATCAATGTGCTGTTTGAGAGGCAGCAGGCTGCAGCCACTCAAAACATGCACATTTGTTTTCAGAGAGTACATAGAGGTTTTAGAGGGCCATGGGCAAAATTAATGTGGGGCCCTTTTTATTTTCATGCTGTACTGACAGTATACTTATGAGTTGTGACCTTTACGGTTCCTGTCTTGTGGATCCTCTAAGGAACTTAGGTCCAGTGATGAGCGAAAATGCTCATATTCTTTTCGTATTCATTTTTTTGAAAATAATGTAAAATTCGACTTTTGAGAAAATGGCATCAAAAATCATTTTTAAACTATTAGCTTGTTTGTGATTTTCAACATTTTTCACATTAAAATAAATGATTTTCACAATATGCATGAATTTTCACATTAAAATAATGATTGTTTATATTATTTGTAAATTTTCGCATCGGAATGAAAAAAGTAATTTTCTTACTTCTTATTTCCATATTACAAAAATACAATGTATTGAAATCAAAAATTGAATCTTTGATGCAAAAATTACTTTGGTGAAAATTTGCAAGCAATACAACTTGCGTCCTTAGGAATTGCCCAGTTTGACCCTGTGGAAGCGCCGCCCCAAACATCATTCTGTCCTCTTTTCCAGTAGCTAGCTTCCAATGGAGAGAGCACTCTTCAAGGCAGTTGATTTTCACTAGTAGCTCATAGTTCAATTATAGTGCTATCATACTGCCAATAACTCCATTTGCAAGGACTAACCATCAAAATCGAACTCCACATTAGGTGATTGATGTCTCCATTGAGCCATGCCATTAGTGCAAACTTATGGACTAACTCAAATGCCTTATTCAAATGCAGCACCACTGTGACCCATTGGCCCATGAGTGTCCAATCTAAGACAATCACATAGTAATCTAGCAAGGTGGGTATGCTAACAGCGTCTAATAGAGCACAGTATTGCCCTTCTTGGTCTACCAAGCTTCTTCCCCATGTTGAAATTAAAAACTACCTAAGTCTTCTGGCCACAAGAAGGCGCAGGGAGTATTTTTTTGCTTTTTACTGTGGAAAACAAGACCTTACTCTACATTTCATTTTTCTTCTGTCCTCCGGTGACAACATTTTTTTAAAGGCTTGCATGTTAATTAAAGTTCAGGAATGCTTACATTGAAATACCAAGGTGCAACAATTCATAATCAGGGTAAAAATACTTAAATAATGTCATCTACATTTATGTCTGTGCACATCTAAGGAACACCATCAACTTTTGCCTAAATCTCCTTTTCAGCTTAACTGACAAACTCCCAAAACCGTTGTTTTTTTCTGCTCAGCTGCCAAGTTATTTATTATTATTAATATTTTGTATTTATAGCGCTGACATCTTCCACAGCGCTGTACAAAGTATAATGTCTTGTCACTTAACTGTCCCTCAGAGGGACTCACAGTCTAGTCCCTACCACAGTTATTTGTCTATGTGTGTATCGTGTAGTGTATGTATCGTAGTCTAGGGCCAATTTAGGGGAAGCCAATTTATGTATCTGTATGTTTTTTGTTTTGGGGGGAAGGAAACCAGAGTGGCCAAAGGAAACCCACGCAGACATGGTGAGAACATACAAACTGATTAATCAGAATAGGCTAACTTGCCTGTTTAGCGCTTGCTCCTTTAAGAAATCATCATGTACATTAGCAATAACATGTGAGAATTGCTCCCCATAAACTAAAGTGACCAGCTGTGTAAACTCCACACTTGGTAACCAGCTGTCCTTTACTTTGAGCCAAATTTAACAATAATTACCCAACAGCATGGATATGCCTTTCCTCTTCATCCCAGCAAAAGAGCCAGATTTTTCTTGAATAAAAATCAACTGGAGACATTTCACACAAAACATCTGTTTCCATAAGTGTTTAGTTTACCCAGAAAAAGGATTGGGATTCGGACTTGTCTAAAACTGCAGCAGAAATTTTCTATCTCTCATCTTCCAAAAATAAGAAAAGTCTGCACTTGCTATTTTAAACATCAGACAGTTCAAGTGAAAAAAAAATGTTACTAAAAATATAAAAATAAAAGTATTAAATTGAAAGCCTAACTACATAAGAAGACTGCCAGCCAATGCAGCAATGTGTTCATTAAAATCAGTATGTTCTTTTAAATCCAGGCAGTCAATTTTCTGATCTGCAGGAGAATGCGTTGCTGTGTCCTCATCCTGTGCATATCGTTTCTCATCCCTCCTTCCTCCAGCTAAAGTTAGGTGTGTAATCTTGCTTTATATTCTTGGAAGAGACAGAACATGTATAAGGCTCCCTGCACACTGCATGCATTTCCGATTCCGATTCTGCTTTTTAATCAGTTTTTACCTCCGATTCCGATTCAAATTTTTAATCTTTACTGCATGCTGCTTTTTTGATCCGTTTTTCTGTTGAATGTATTCAGGGAAAATCGGAATTGAAAATCAGAAACGGAATCGGAACCGGAATCGCAAAACGGATTTGCAGTGTGCAGGTAGCCTAAAGCCTCGTTCACATTGCTTTCCGATCGCATTAGCATTCCCGTTGTATGTTTTTTGAAGCTATTTTTTTTCCCTTTCCGGCGATTTCTGTTCGTTGTACATGTTTGGTAAGGATTTTAGTAAGCATTTTCGCAGAGCGAATGCATTTTTTTCACCTCCTGACGTCAGTGAACTCTTTGATCCAGAAAATAATAAATACAATGTATTTATTCTTAAAAATGCGAATGTAATCACAGCACAAAGCAATTTTGTGAGTGTATTGCATTTTTCCTATACCTTACATTGTAGCAAAATTGCCCTGAAAATGGTCCATGCAGCGTTTCTCTAATCGGAAAGAGGATAAACTGGCCTAATCTGAACTAGTGCATAGAATAGCATGGTGTAAGCTTTTTCAGGGCAATTTTGAAAAATTGCAGGCGCTTAAAAAATCCAAAATGCCTCCAGTGTGAATGAGCCCTAAAAGTTGATTTTAGCACTGGTACAGGTGTTGGACTATGTTAAGGTTAACCTTTCCTGAAGCCTATTTTTACATTCTACCCTTAAAGAGGAACTTTAGCAAAAAGAGGAAAAAAATAAATCAATACATTACAAAGTGAGAAGTTAAAGAGAACTTGTAACATAAAAAAGTTCCCTTGGGGGGTACTTTCCTCAGGGGGGAAGCCTCTGGATCCTATCAAGGCTTCCCCCATCCTCCTCCGCCCCACGGTGGTTTTGCTAGATGTCTCCAAATAGTGGGCATGTAAATATGTACCTTTCCGGCTCGAGCGAAGGTGCAGTAGGCATGGGCGTAACAATAGGGGATGCAGCCCATGCACCCGTGGGGGGGGGGGGCTGCTCTAGCTATACAAGTGCAGCGAGCAGAGGGGCGGGCAATGGCAGACAAACATACCTTCCGTGCGTTCCAGCGCGGACACTTCTCACTCTAGTGACTGACGCGACTTCCTGTATAGAACAGGAAGTCGCGTCAGTCACTAGAGCGAGAAGCGTCCGGACGCATGGAAGGTATGTTTGCCTGCCGCTGCCCACCGCTCCACTCGCTGCACTTGTATAGCTAGAAGCTGGAGGGGAGCACGGAGGGGAAAGCCCGAGGTGAGGGAGGGGGGGGACCTTCCCCCCTCCCCGCCGAGTGTGGCCATAGCTTTCTCCTCATGGTGCGACCCCTCCAGCCCCCCAAAACAGCCACGAGTGGGCCCCGGGGGGAGGGGGGCCTGGGGGGAGGGTGGCCCGCTCACAATTTCTGCAGGGGGCCCGGGGGCTCTTAGTTACGCCCCTGGCAGTAGGGGCTCTTGGCTTGAGCTAAGGCGGAAATTGCCAATACCAATCGTGTCTGCTCTACTACTACTTACTGGGATGAAGGTCAATCCTTGGTAATAATTCCTCTTTAATGCTGAACCCTTCCTTATGTCTAATTCCAACAGTCCTCTTAATCTTAACTTCTTCCTAAAACCTAACCTAACATTCTGGTGAGAACTGCCAGGTGTGCAAGATGGTTTTAGAAGAGGGAGAGGCACAAGGAACCATATTGCCAAAACCAATGGATAATAGAGAAAGCAAGGGGAATCCCAGAATACTTTACTTTAGCTTTATTGACTATTCAAAATCTTTTGGGGGAAGTGTGATAGAGAGCACACTATATTAGGGTTGCTGTACAGAAAAACAAAAAACATTCAATTCAGAATAATAATGAGCATACTATTAAAAGGCACTAGAATAAGAAGACATTATAATGAAGGTCACTGTAATGGGGGGGGGGGAGTAGTGACAAACAACCACACCAGCTTTTAAAGACCATGCTACCTGCAAAATAAATTCAGGGGTTCCTGGAGATCCAAAAATTACTTGCAGGGGTTCCTTGAGAGATCCAAAAAGTATTTGCAGGGTACCTCCAGGGTAAAAAGGTTGAGAAAGGCTGGTGTAGATCCTGATAGACATGTGGCAGATTCTCATGGGAATGGGGATACCAGGCCATCTCATGGTCCCTTTGTGGAATCTATATGCAAACTAAGAAGCAACAGTTAGAGCTGAATATGAAATAACTGACTAAATGGTAAAGTAGAATGACAAGGTGTCCCCATGTGTCCCCTTCTGTCCTCCATGTGTCCCCCCACATGTCCCTCTCTGTCCCCATGTGTCCCCTTCTGTCCTCCATGTGTCCCCAACATGTCCCCTTCTGTCCCCATGTGTCTCCTTCTGTCTCCCATGTGTACCCTTCAGTCTCCCATGCATCTCCTCCCCTTTCCGATGTGTCCACTTCTGTCCCCATGTGTCTCCTCCACTCCCCCATGTGTCCACTTCCTTCCCCCATGTGTCTCCTCCACTCCCCCATTGATTAGGTTAGCCATGCTGCCGTTGCTTTCATTTATTTGGGTGGAGCAGAGGAGGACACAGGGGAGTAGAGAAGGCATAGGGACAATGCAGGAAGTTGTATTGGGGGGGGGGGGGGGCTGTTCGTAAGTCGAGGACTCCCTGTTTTTAGCATATAAGATGCAGTGACTTTTTCTCCCCATTTTGGGGGAGAAAAAGTCCAACTTATAAGCCAACAATTATGGCACTTACAGTATATACACACTAAGATTTATTTAAAGAGGAACTCCAGTGAACTGAAAAATGTAATAAAAAACTGCATCATTTTTACAATAATTATGTATAAATTATTTAGTTAGTGTTTGCCCATAGTAAAAGCTTTCCTTTCCCTGATTTACATTCTGACATTTACCACGTGGCGACATTTCTACTGTTGGCAGGTGATGTCAGAGGAAGGAGATGCTGCTTGCTTTTTTTTGGTTGGAAACAGCTGTAAACAGCTACAGTATTTCCCACAATGCAAAGAGGTTCAAAGACAGGAAACGGTCAGGAGTCAGGACCATGGTCCTGACATCACACTGTGGGAGGGGTTTCACCACAATATTAGCCATACAGACCCCTCCCCCCCCCCCCCCCCCCCCCGATGATCTGTTTCAGAAAAGGAAAAGATGTCTCATGGAAAAGTGGGTATCAGCTACTGATTGGGATGAAGTTCAATTCTTGGTTACAAATTCTCTTTAACTCACATGTGATACCATGCACACATACACAAAAACAGTTTAAACTCAGCATAGCGACTGAAATTTAGATTTAAAGAAAACAGAGTTTTTTTTATCTGCCGACTCTATAATTCTTGTTTCACTGCACTATGTTGAGAGCAAGTTAGAGTGTACTGCAGTAGCAGCAGCAATTCCCCAGACGGTATGTGAAAACACCACTAAGGTGGTGGAGATCATGTTAAATTTCCCATAATGAAGGCAGAATAAATACCCATATGGCCAGGGACCACCAGCAGGCCAATAACTTTTGAAGGGGAATTATTATAATTGCACTGAAGAGTGTAATTCCCCTAACTGTAGAACTATGTATCACAATTTGTAAAACCTACACAGACATTTAGAGACCTACAGGGAGAAGCTGGTGTTGCGGCTGTAATAGTGAGAAAAGGCATCTTGGTCTGGCCGGCTTAATTTGGAGGCGTATTTGTGTTTTATGCTTGCTGCTAATGCTTTATAAAATAATGAAGGCCGCTAGAAGCAGTGGACAGTGCCAGTGATGCAGTTCTGCAGATAAAACAGATTTTAGACCTACTCTAAACCAGGGAAGTAACTAAAAATCACTAAGCCCCCCTGCAAAACTTTGAATGCCCCCAACCTCTCCCCACCTTGCTTTCTGCACAGGTAAACAACTGAGATCCAATGTTATTCAATTGGCTAGTGCACACTTGAATGTGTTTTCCCCATGCAGATAAAAACAGACAGCAGTGAAGCACTACACGCATTTTTGCAATCAATTACATTAGCTTCTGTAATAAATGTGCATGCTTTCATACATACAGACACACGTGGTGTGCAGAAAACGCATACAGAAAACCAACAGACGAGTGTGCTCCTAGCTTCAGCTTATTACACTCACTCTGTCCATCTCTGATGGAGCAGAACAGGCTCTGCAGCCTTCGCCAGCATGACTACAGTACAGAGCACTTGGGGAGAGGTAGAGAGGTTGGGAGCTGAGCTCTGTACACAAGACCCTGCTGAACACTGAATAGGGGCTGTCTACAAATCTTTGTCTGCAAAACTGTGCATGATTCCTTCTCAGTGGCTAAGCAGATGCAGTCATTAGAACAATTGTGCAGAGAGCAGAAATGTTTTTTCTCTTTGTGCCCTTAGTTATCAGTCTCCCCCATGGAGCCCCCTGGGGCTTCTGGGCCCAGGGCCGGCGCTACCATAGAGGCAAAGGGGGCAATTGCTCCAGGGCCCCATAGCTTGTAGGGGCCCCCAGTGGCTACAAGAGGAAACATTTTTTTCAAAAAGACCTTATAGTTTTTGAGAAAATCGATTTTAAAGTTTCAAAGGAAAAAAATACACATTTATAAACCCGCCATCTTTAATGGTTAATAGAAAATCCACCTTAAATGCTAGAAACCCTAAATTTGTAGGGTATGTTAAGGAGATCATTGGAAATAAGAGGAAAAAACTATTTTTCAAAAAGACCCTATAGTTTTTGAGAAAATCAATTTTAAAGTTTTGAAGGAAAAAAGTATACTTTTAAATGCGGTAAATGTCACTTTTAGTAGCAAACCTAACGGTAGTGTAATTTTACATGCATCAAAAGAAAGAGCAATACATTTCCTGACGGGGTTTCCAGGGGGTCCATACGCAGCCAGGGATTGCTATACAGCCGCAATATGGCTGTATGAAGATCCCTGGCATTTTTTCCTATTTTCCCCCCAAAAATTTTATGTTTAGAGTGTGGGAATTTTTAAAAAAAAAAAATTATGTGGGGTCCCCCCTCCTGAAACTTTTTAAACCCTTGTCCCCAATGCAGGCTGGGGTAGCCAGAATGTGGAGCTCCTACCGATTGAGGCTTCACACCCTGACTACACCAGCTGCAAAAAAAGGTCCCTTAATGCCGATTTTTTTGTTCCGGGGTATCTGTTGGGGGGCCCCCAGGTTTATTTTGCCCTGGGGCCCCATTGCTGCTTAAACCGGCCCTGTCTGGGCCCCCTCCGGCTGCATTTCTTGCAGGGTCTAATGTTGTATGCTGTAAACACAAATTGCATTTGATAAACATAAACAACGCAATTATTATTGCAAGCCTGATATCAGTCTCATCTCTTCATCCTTCACTGCCTTATTTAGCTTGAAAGTGCCTAGATTTCTATGGGTAGAGAATGAAAGACAGGGCTCACTCTGTTTGGTTCTGCAAATTCCAATAAGAACTGGCAAAGAAAATATCACGGGCTTAGATCCACATGTAAAAGTAAAGTTCATTGCAATGAACAAGGGATATGCAAAGAACAAGATAAGCTCAATTACAAACATTTTTTTTCTGAAAGAGGTTTATTTGAAAGATTGGTTGTTTGACAGTCCTAGTATAGGAAAGTGTCAGTTGTGACAACAAGCAAATCCTTTTAGGCACTGATAGGTAATTACCTGTGTTCCTCTCTTATCTCTTATCTTTCATGTTAAAGTTAAAGTGGACCTGAACTCATGCATTTGACCCAAGGAAAACACAGATTAATCCACCCTGTTTGTGTTTAGAGTGAACAGCCTGTCTAATTCCCCCTCAGCTGCAGTGGTGGGCCGAAATTTCGCCTATGCAAAATTTTGCATCAAAATTTGCAATTACGCATCATATTGCAGAATTTCAGGGAAATCGGAATTGATTTCTTATGTAATAGTAATATTTCATAATTTTGTGTAATTTTTTGCATAATTTTCATGAAATTTTGCCTACTTTTGCGCCGAATTTAGTGGTTAATAGCAAAGCCTCCATACATGCTATTGACACTAAAAGTGCTGCATATGTTAAAAAGCATAGTCAGTACAACTCAACAAAAAAAATTTCGACAAGACCTTGTACTTTTTGAAAAAAATTGATTTTAAAAATGCATAGAAAACATTTTTTCTTTGCATTTTTAAAATCAATTTTCTAAAAAACTATAAGGTCTTTTTGGAAAATACATATGTAGCAATTGCTAATGGTGTTAAATATAGTTGTATAGTTTATAGTTGTTAAAATGGTGTTATAGCATGTATGGGGACTTGGCTATTCACTGCCAAAGTCAGCACAAAATTACACAAAAATTACGTGAAATTTTATGCGAAATTACGAATGACTATACAAAATCAAATGTACAAATCGTAATTACGTATATGTGAAATTGCAAAAATTTACACAAAAATTTGCGTAATTGTAATCAGCTGATTTCAATCATCACTACTCAGCTGCAAGTAATCACAATTGTAGTTTCATCTCTCAGCTGGGTCAGGAAAGGAATCTCGGTGACTGAAACTGCTGCTAGGGGTTGGAAGAAGCCCCAGGTGAGTAAAATCTGTTTAACCACTTCCCCTCCCCCGGGACGAGTAACTACGTCCCTGTGAAATGCCACAACTATGTGCAGGGACGTAGCTACTACGTTCTTCCCCGATGCGCATTCCCGCTCGCCCCCACGCTCGTTACCGCCTCTAGGTAGCCGGTAGAGCAATGAATGGAAATTCCCATCCATTGATCGAAATCCCCATGTGAATAAACACCGCCGTCTAGTAGACGGCGCCACCTTCATTTATAAAGACCGTCCACACAGTGCTTCCAGTTTGTGTACTAATGGTACGCATACTGAAGTCACCTACGAGGACATCTTGTATCCAAATTGTAAAATTACATCTACATGGGAAAAAAACTCTTCGAGGTGAAATGATTAATCCATCTTGCCTCAGAAGTCCTTTAAAGGGATACTGTAGGGGGGTCAGGGGAAAATGAGTTGAACTTACCCGGGGCTTCTAATGGTCCCCCGCAGACATCCTGTGTTGGCGCAGCCACTAACCGATGCTCCGGCCCCGCCTCCGGTTCACTTCTGGAATTTCAGACTTTAAAGTCTGAAAACCACTGCGCCTGCGTTGCTGTGTCCTCGATCTTGCTGATGTCACCAAGAGCGCACAGCGCAGGCCCAGTATGATCTGTGTCTGCGCAGTACACTCCTGGTGACATCAGCGGGAGTGAGGACATAGTAACGCAGGCGCAGTGGTTTTCTGACTTTAAAGTCAGAAATTCCAGAAGTGAACTGGAGGCGGGGCCGGAGCATCAGTGAGTGACTGCGCCAACACAGGATGTCTGCGGGGGACCATTAGTAGCCCCGAGTAAGTTCAACTCATTTTCCCTCGACCCCCCTACAGTATCCCTTTAAGACATAGTAAATGCTAGGAGACCCACTGTTGGAGATGTTCTAAAATGTAGTCATGCCCCTAGACCTGGCCACAAAAAGGGAGGTGGGGTGGGGATCCTCCTCTCTGAACACTGCTCCTTTAAGCCACTCACACCACTGCCCGCACTCTCACTCTCATCCTTTGAAGTTCATGCTGTGCGTCTCTACTCTCCATACCACATTCAGATTGCTGTTATCTACCACCCGCCCGGTCCAGCCTCTACATTCATTGATCACTTTTCAGCATGGCTTCTCCAGTTCCTCTCCACTGATATACCCTCTATCATCATTGGAGATTTTAATATACCCATCGACACTAACTGCCCTACTACCACCAAACTGCTCTCTCTCACCTCCTCATTTGACCTCGCCCAATGGTCCTCCACTTCCACCCACAAAGACGGCCACACTCTTGACCTCGTCTTTACCCGCCTCTGTTCTATTTCAAGCTTGCATAACACTCCTCTTCCCCTCTCAGACCACAACCTTCTTACCTTCTCAATCAATTCTTCTCTACCATCAACTCCTCCAAAACGACACCATACAGTCATGCGCAGGAACTACCGCAACCTGGATCTGAATACCCTGACTGAGGCCTTGCAACCTCTAAGTACTCTGTCATCCTACACTGACCCAGAGGCAGCATCCAGTTACTTATTTAGTGTAGTGTCCTCTGCCATGAATTCAGCTGCCCCAATCACCACCACCTGCCCCCGCCAAACTAACAGGCAGCCCTCGCTCACTGAACAAATCAAACAGCTGAAAAGGCGCTCCAGGGTGGCAGAAAGGTGCTGGAGAAAGAGCACTTCTGCAGAGGACTTCCACCACTACAAACAAACTATGCAGGAGCTCAGGGATGCCCTCACATCTGCTAAGCAGTCTTATTTCTCCTCGCTCATTTCCTCACAGTCCCACAACCCAAAACAATTGTTCAACACCTTTAACTCCCTACTTCGTCCCCCACCTCCTCCCCCTACCACATGTCTGTCCGCTGACGACTTTGCATCATACTTTACAAGCAAGATTGATAAAATACGTAATAGCTTCAACATGCACCCACCTTTACCAGCTCAACCATCACCTGTAGATTCCCTCTGTCCGACTGCACCCTTGCCCACTACTAACTGCCTTCCCCCCGATCCACAAGACCACTCTCCCACTCTAATACCTTTCACCACACTCACTGAACAGTGTCTTTCCTCACTAATCTCCAAAGCACATCTCACTACCTGTGCCCTGGACCCCATTCCCTCCCATCTAATCCCCCAGCTTTCCTCCTCCCTTAATCCCGCTCTAACAACTCTATTCAATCTTTCTATCTCCACTGGCACTTTTCCTTCCTTATTCAAACAAGCTATCATCACACCACTTATCAAAACTTATCCTGTCTTGCTCCTCCCCATTGCTTCTAAACTGCTGGAACATCACATCTATTCAGAATTGTCTGCCTTTCTCTCTACCAACTCCTTACTTGACCCCTTTCAATCTGAATTCCGCACACACCATTCCACTGAAACTGTCCTCACGAAAGTTTCTAATGACCTACTGGTAGCTAAATCCAAAGGCCAGTTCTCCATTCTAATACTCCTTGACCTTTCTTCTGCCTTTGACACGGTTGATCATGCTCTGCTTCTGCAGACACTGTCATCTTTAGGAATCAAGGGACAAGCACATTCCTGGATCTCCTCTTATCTCTCTGGACCCTCTTATACTGTGTCCTTCTCTAACACCAATTCCTCCCCACACCCACTGTCTGTTGGTGTTCCTCAAGGCTCTGTTCTTGGGCCAATTCTTTTCTCAGTCTACACTCGTGGCCTGGGACAACTAATTAACTCTTTTGGCTTCCAGTATCACCTCTATGCGGATGACACCCAAATCTATCTCTGAGCTCCTGATCTGTCATCACTACTATCTAGAGTCCCCAACTGTCTACATGCCGTTTCTGCATTTATGTCCTCCCGCTTCCTCAAACTCAGCATGAGTAAAACGGAAATTGTGATTTTTCCACCATCGCTATCTACAACCCCACCAATTGCAACCATAATGGTAGACAACACCCCAATAACCTCAACCACTAAGGCCCGCTGCTTGGGGGTTATACTTGACTCAGAGCTCTCCTTTAAACCTCACATTGCCTCATTAACCACCACCTGCTATTTCCAGCTAAAGAATATATTCCGTATCCGTCCCTTCCTCACACAAGAGGCCACCAAAATGCTTGTACATGCCTTAATCATTTCCCGCCTAGACTACTGCAACACCCTGCTCTGTGGTCTACCAAAAAAAAGGCTAGCACCTCTCCAATCCCTACTAAATTCAGCTGCCCACCTCATTCACCTCTCCACACGCTCTTCCGATGCAGCTCCACTGTGCCGTTCTCTCCACTGGTTACCCATTACCTAGAGGATCCAGTTCATATTTCTGACTCTAACATACAAAGCCCTCCGTGAGTTGTGCCCTCCATACATCTCATCACTAATCTCAAGATATTGTCCCTCCCGCAACGTCCGCTCCTCCCAAGAAATTCTCCTGGCCTCTAAGCTGATCACCTCCTCTCATGCTCGCATCCAAGACTTTACACGAGCATCACCCCTCATCTGGAACTCTCTTCCACAGCCTGCTCGTCATGCTCCAAACCTGGACATCTTCAAACACAATCCTAAACACACCTTTTCAGACAAGCTTATAACATTCTATAGCCCTTATTTACTTATCTGACACAATGTAATCAGAGGCAAAGGGTCACTGCCTCATCCATCCTCCACCCCTTTACCTAGTGTGTCCCCCACTACCCATTAGATTGTAAGCTCGCAAGGGCAGGGTCATCCTCCTAATGTTTACCGTTTTTGTCACAATATTTGTGCTGCTTGGAACTCTGTTGTACATTTTGTTAGTGTATCTATGTTGCCCTTGTCATCTTTTTGTGCTTTGTAAAGCACTGTGGAATATGTTGGCGCTATATAAATAAAAAATAATAATAATAAAATAATAAGCCTGCTTTACAAATTCCCACTTACTACATTCTCAGGTAGAGTTCAAGTGTTATTTTTGATATTTGCTTAGCTTGTTTTCTGTAAAGAAGGTAAGCTAAGACTTCTGTAAAGTAGGCTCAGAATGCTTGTTTTCATTGCAAAGTGGAACTAGTAAGCATAATAATAAGAATAAGAATAAATATATGTATATATACAGGTCCTTCTCAAAAAATTAGCATATTGTGATAAAGTTCATTATTTTCTGTAATGTACTGATAACCATTAGACTTTCATATATTTTAGATTCATTACACACAACTGAAATAGTTCAAGCCTTTTATTGTTTTAATATTGATGATTTTGGCATACAGCTCATGAAAACACAAAATTCTTATCTCAAAAAATTAGCATATCATGAAAAGGTTCTCTAAACGAGCTATTAACCTGAATCAACTAATTAACTCTAAACACCTGCAAAAGATTCCTGAGGCTTTTAAAATTTCCCAGCCTGGTTCATTACTCAAAACCGCAATCATGGGTAAGACTGCCGACCTGACTGCTGTCCAGAAGGCCATCATTGACACCCTCAAGCAAGAGGGTAAGACACAGAAAGAAATTTCTGAACGAATAGGCTGTTCCCAGAGTGCTGTATTAAGGCATCTTAGTGGGAAGTCTGTGGGAAGGAAAAAGTGTAGCAGAAAACGCTGCACAACGAGAAGAGGTGACCGGACCCTAAGGAAGATTGTGGAGAAGGACCGATTCCAGACCTTGGGGGACCTGCGGAAGCAGTGGACTGAGTCTGGAGTGGAAACATCCAGAGCCACCGTGTACAGGCATGTGCAGGAAATGGGCTACAGGTGCCACATTCCCCAGGTCAAGCCACTTTTGAACCAGAAACAGCGGCAGAAGCGCCTGACCTGACCTGACCTACAGAGAAGCAGCACTGGACTGTTGCTCAGTGGTCCAAAGTACTTTTTTCAGATGAAAGCAACTTTTGTATGTCATTCGGAAATCAAGGTGCCAGAGTCTGAAGTCAGACTGGGGAGAGGAAAATGCCAAAATGCCTGAAGTCCAGTGTCAAGTACCCACAGTCAGTGATGGTCTGGGGTGCCATGTCAGCTGCTGGTGTTGGTCCACTGTGTTTAATCAAGGGCAGGGTCAATGCAGCTAGCTATCAGGAGATTTTGAGCACTTCATGATTCCATCTGCTGAAAAGCTTTATGGAGATGAAGATTTCATTTTTCAGCACGACCTGGCACCTGCTCACAGTGCCAAAACCACTGGTAAATGGTTTACTGACCATGGTATTACTGTGCTCAATTGGCCTGCCAACTCTCCTGACCTGAACCCCATAGAGAATCTGTGGGATGTTGTGAAGAGAAAGTTGAGAGATGCAAGACCCAACACTCTGGATGAGCTTAAGGCCGCTATCAAAGCATCCTGGGCCTCCATAACACCTGAGCAGTGCCACAGGCTGATTGCCTCCATGCCACGCCGCATAGAAGCAGTAATTTCTGCAAAAGGATTCCCGACCAAGTATTGAGTGCATAACTGAACATAATTATTTGAAGGTTGACTTTTTTTGTTTTAAAAACACTTTTCTTTTATTGGTCAGATGAAATATGCTAATTTTTGGAGATAGGAGTTTTGGGTTTTCATGAGCTGTATGCCAAAATCATCAATATTAAAACAAATAAAAGGCTTGAGCTACGTCAGTTGTGTGTAATGAATCTAAAATATACTGTATGAAAGTCTAATGTTTATCAGTACATTACAGAAAATAATGAACTTTATCACAATATGCTAATTTTTTGAGAAGGACGTGTGTGTGTGTCTGTCTGTGTGTGTGTGTGTGTGTGTGTCTGTGTGTGTGTGTGTGTGTGTGTGTCTGTGTCTGTGTCTGGTGTGTGGTGTGTGTGTGTGTGGTGTGTGTGTGTGTGGTGTGTGTGTGTGTGGTGTGTGTGTGTGTGGTGTGTCTGTCTGTCTGTCTGTCTGTCTGTCTGTCTGTCTGTCTGTCTGTCTGTGTGTGTGTGTGTGTGTGTGTGTGTGAAGTTTGGTTCTTTAACCACTTGCATACTTACAGACTCTGGCCCCTTAAAGTATAACTGTCAGGCATAAAATAAAAAAATCAATTCTTTATTTTTCCCGGTAAACAAGAAATAAGAATGCTAACCAGGCAATCCAAAAGTTAAAATCACTTTTCTTGTTGATAAATGATCATTACCCAGTTTACCTGACTCTTCTTTGGTACACACAAAATTTGGTACACAAAGAGGAAGTTGCAGGGCATGCTGGATTGTCCTTTTTTGCTTCTCTACTTTCCCCCTTAGATTAAAGGGATACTATCGATTAACATGTTTTTTTTCACTTGAGATAGGAAATGTTGGGGAAGTGCTGCTAAGTACTGGTGTATATGTTTCACTGCTTTTCTATTTGTTTACTGTTATCTAGTTCCTTTCACATTTTTGTCTGATGGCAGTCTGCTGAAATTTTGACAGCAGACTCAGCCACGAGGGGAGGGGGAATTCCCTCACAGTGTATCAGTTAGCCCTGTGTGTGCAGAGATCTAAGTCAGAGACAGGCATAGCTTTCTCCCACAGAGAGCATAGGACATTTATCGTATGTGCAACATAAACATTTGTAATACTGTAGTGTGTGAAACCTGATACCTGTTTTCAAATAATCTGCTTCAATATTACACTGCTCTTAGCATGTCACACAGCAGGGATTCATACCTCTGCAAATGAGACATTCCAAATGTAGCTAAAATCTACACACAATGAATTACAGCTTTTGCCTCTGATATTTAACATGAAAAGTAGGAAAATGTTAACACAGCTACTTAGACATTATTTGTACTTTGTCATTTTAGAACACTTGGGCATTGATAGTATTCATTTAAGTAAACAGCCTGATGCCTCTTTCCCTCCTGTTTTCCCCTCCCACACCTCTGTTCCTCTCTGATTGGCCAATATTTCTCATGCTGAGACAATGCACTTTCTATAGTGAAGGTCGGGCAATGCATACACAATCAGGCAGAGGAGAGTAAAGAAGGAAATTACTTCAGGATTGGCTTCAAAATAGCCACAGTTAAAATGAGAAATGCTAAGAAGGATTTTCTCTTTTTTTGGTGTAGAAAAATCACTAAAATCAAAACATGGACAGTACAATGCATCTGTTATATAAGCAGAGCAAGTATTTATCTACTTATATATGTGTTTTTGTGTTGTTGTTTTTCTGAGATAGTATGGCTGACAGCTCCTCTTTAAAGGGAACCTGAGGACTCAAGGGCAAGATTAGCTGCATGCTTGTTTCAGGTATAAGATTTAGACCCTACTGACCAGAAAGATCAGCAGGACTGCCAGGCAACTGGTATTGTTTGAAAGTAAATAAATATGGCAGCTTCCATAGGTCTCGCACCTTGGGTTCCTTTTAAGGATCAGATACTTTTTTTCTAAAATCGAGCTGTGATCACTGTGATTGACGGCAATAAAATTTGCTCCTGACCAGCACACAGCGCTCCGCTGTCATTATGTCAGCAGAGCGATCAGGCCGCAGCAATGTCAGAGTGCAAATGGTGAGAGCGACGGTACTGCGAGGTGAAAGAGATTGAAATCTACACCCTGGCAGGGATAACGGCTGCCAAGCAGAGAGCAGATCTGGTAGAGATCAAAGCAAGTATGAGGTCACTGTACTCCTCAAAAGAAAGCACAGAGACAGTGGGAGCCCAAATATTGCAATATGTTACTAAGTCTAACATCTGTTTAAAAAAAAAAAAAAAAGCAAGTGATACTCACAAAGGTGGGTTGCAGGAAGGAGCGCTGTGGGTGCCCAAAGTTCCACTGTGTACCGGCAATTCAATGGGCCTCTATGGCAGCACCCTAAAATTGTGGTGGGGACGGTTAAGGTTAGCCATGGGGGGGAGGGGTTAAGGTTAGCCACAGCAGTAGGAATATTAAGGCAAGCAGTGGGGTGAGTGGTTAACGTTAGCCATGGGGAATGGGTGGGTAAGGCTAGACATGGGGGGTGGTTAAGGTTAGTTGTAGGGGATGGGCGAGTAAGGTTAGGCATGGGGATGGGTGGTTAAGGTTAGGCATTGGTAGTGGAAGGGTTCAGTTTAAGAATAGGTTTAGGTTTAGCTGTATTAAAATATCGGTATTTCATTCTGCTATACTGATATTTTACTATTATTTTTTACCACTTGAATAGTAGAACACAGTGGAATCTCATTATAGTAAACTGTTCTATAGTAAACCTCTGGATATAGTCAACTCAGTTAGTAGGACCCAGCAAATGTGTCTGTATAAACCTACAATGTATGACCAATTGTGATATAGATAATTTCTGATATAATTAACGACTTTTACTGGTCCCCTGGAGTTTACTATAAAGGTATTCTACTGTATCAATTTTTCTATATTCTATCAGCTTTTCTGGGTGCTCAAATTTCCATGCACCCTTTTTTGACGTATGCAGTGAATATTCTCTTTTTCCACCTAAGAAACATCGCAAAAAAGTACGGGCTTATACCTCCAGACAATCTTTCAACCCTAGTTCATGCCTTCATCACATCACAGCGCTCTTTATACAGGCCTTCCAAATAAAGACCTTCTCCACCTGCAATTAGTACAGAATGCTGCTGCAAAGCTGTTAGCAAACCAAGCCCGCCATTGCCACACACTCAACACCGATCTTTTGCTTACTCCTCCACTGGCTACACATAAAATGGAGAATCCTCTTCAAGTTTGGCATACTAACATTTAATTACTTTATCTACACAATTAAAGGAAACCAGAGCTGATGAAACACAAAAGTTTTATAAAAACCTGGGGTTTTCTCCAGACCCATAAATTCGGATCGCTCGCACGCCGCCATCCTCCACTGCCCGCAGCTCCGATACCGTGTCCCGTTACTTCAGCCAGTCGTGGCCAGTCTGATATAAGAGATGTGCGCCCCTTGCGTAACTCTCCAGCAGGTGCACTTCTCCTGCGTAGACTGGCCCCGACTGGCTGAAGTGACAGGATCTAGTACCAGAGCAGGGGGCAACAGAGGACGGCGGTGTGGGAGCGATCCGAGTGTATGGGGGCTGGAGGAAGCCCCAGGTATGTATAAAACTTTTGTGTTTCATCAGCTCTGGTACACTTTAAGACTGTACTGAAAGATTAGTTGCAACTGCATCACACTTCCTACAACCTCAGATCAACTGGATCTAAAACTTGGTCACTCCCAAACCTTTGGAGAAGGAGCCTTCGGTCAAGCTGTCCCTACGCTTTGGAACTCCTTGCCACACCCAATCAGGACACCTCCATCCCTGAAGGCATTTAAAGAGACACTGTAACAAAATGTTCAGCCTTAGTTCTTCTATCCTATAAGTTCCTTTACCTGTTCTAATGTGCTCTTGCTTACTGCAGCTTTTCCTAATTGCACAGTGGCTGTGTTATCTCTGTTATATGATCTAATCTGTTTTCTTCTGTCGGCTCTGTCAGGCTAGGCTGGAATGTGTGGAATGTGCAGGGCTGCTTGTGATTGGATAGAAGCGATACACACCCTCTGCAGGCCCCCTGCAGGCTCTTGTATGACTCACACACTCTGCTTATGTGAGCCTATCACAAGCTGGTTAGTTTGTTTGTAAACACTGCCTAAAACTGGCAATTACAAGCCAGGATTGCAGCAGAGAGTGGCAGAAACAGCACAGAGGGGCCCAGGAGAACATAATGAATAGAATGGTATGCTTTTTGCTGTAAAAATTTTAGAGTACAGATTCTCTTTAAGTCCAAACTGCAAAGCCACCTGTTTAGTTTGGCATTTATGAACACTCCCGTGTAACACAGTCGACCCTACAACTATGTATTGATCTGAGACATATTTATGCACTGGGGAGAAAAGCACTTTACAAATGTTGTAGCATTGTATTGTATTCTATTGTATATTGTATTGGTAATCAAAATATTAGTATTAATATGTTTTATTGTTTAGCACTTATATCTTCCACAGTACTGGACCAATGATTGACATGCAGTGCATAACACATGGAAGTACACAAACTCGGTTAAAGGGATACTGTAGGGGGGGTCGGGGAAAAATGAGCTGAACTTACCCGGGGCTTCTAATGGTCCCCCGCAGACATCCTGTGTTGGCGCAGCAACTCACCGATGCTCCGGCCCCACCTCCAGTTCACTACTGGAATTTCTGACTTTAAAGTCAGAAAACCACTGCGCCTGCACGCCCGTGTCCTCACTCCCGCTGATGTCACCAGGTAGTGTACTGCGCAGACACAGACCATACTGGGCCTGCGCTGTGCGCTCTTGATGACATCAGTGGGGTCGAGGACACGGCAACGCAGGCGCAGTGGTTTCAGACTTTAAAGTCTGAAATTCCAGAAGTGAACCGGAGGCGGGGCCGGAGCATCGGTTAGGGCTGGAACCCACAAGAGCGGTTTTGTGAGCATTTTGGCAGCGCTGCGATACGCTAGCGTTTTGCCAAAACGCTCAGCTAATGCTAATGGATGGGGCAACTTCCACAGGAGCGTTTGCGTTTCCCAAAATCGCAAACGCAGGACATGCAGCATTTTTGGAGCGTTAGCGCTTCAATGTTAAGTATGTAAGCGCTGCGCAATCGCTGTGCAAACGCAATTGCGCGCGTTTTGTGAGCGTTTTCAAAATTCAGAAAGTACCCAGAAGGCTTACAGCTTCCCAGAATGCTATAAGATAAGGTTTCTGTTTCCTGTTGACGGCTTGTGGTACAACGGAAGTGCGACAGAGCTGCAGGCTGTGTGAAAAGTGGCTTCTTCAGGGCAATGTCTCGAAAAAAATGGTTTACAACGGAGGATGTCATCTCCAAAGTGCAGCCACATGAAGTTCTGTACAAGAAAACGAGCAGAGACTACAAAGTGAACCAGCTAGCCAACGAATTATGGGCAAAAATAGCAAAGGAGCTGTATGAGGAGGCTGGATTGACATGGAATATGCTGTCACCCAAACTTCAGGATACGAAAAGTGAGTACCTTTTGTATGTATAAATGATGTCAAGAGTCCCTCTCTGTCTGTCTGTCTGTCTGTCTGTCTGTCTGTCTGTCTGTCTGTATATATATATATATATATATACACACACACACACACACACACACACACACAATCGATTGATGATGTTACATTGCCTTCTTTTTGGATAGTGTGTGAGGTTGTAATGGAGCAGGTGGAAGTTATTCATGCACAATGATGTCCTATTTATCCCGCACACAATTATGTAGGACACATGCAGCCTTTACAATTGTCACAGCATTTGCAGTGTTATAATGGTTGTCCTGCCCGGTTGATACTGGTAGTGCAATGACACATATGTATGTACAATAGCGCGAAACCTGTCACATATTTTAATACTGTTTTTATATTATTTTACAGTACAACAAGTGAAAACTCGCTGGAAGTCCATAAAGGATAACTTTAGAAGGGAGCTGCTGGAAGAGAAAGTGGAAAGCAAAAGTGGTTCGGGGGCATCCAATAGGACAAAATATAGCTTCACTGCAGAACTAGCATTCTTAAGACCATGTATGGAATTGGACGAGTAAGTGTATAATTATTTTTGAATATTCTTAACATCCATTCACTTTCTGTACAGGCCAACACACACATCTCTCAACACATTTCTTGTTCACACTTGCAATACTTAACAACCTTTGTCCTTCCATAGGACACAAGATAACATGCCGGCTGATCCTGTGGTGACAGTTGATGACGAAGATGCAGAAGAAGACAGGGGAAATACTACTGTATCTTTATTAAGCACCTCAGACACACCAAGTGATGATATGTCTCATAGTAGCAGTGCTACTGTATTGTCTCCTGCGCCTCCTACTACCTCCACTACAAAACAGACCAAACAAATAAGCAGAGGAAGGCGACAAGGTGGAGGTGGCAGATCACAAAGCAGTTTTGAAAGTGGTGTATTAAGTTCTATGCAGGAAGCTGTAGGTGCTTTACATCATGCTAGCTGCGATCACTACAATTTTGCTGTAAGTCTTGTCCCATACATGAAAAAAGTACCAGAGGATAGAATTTTAGATCTCAGACAGGCGATCATAGATCTAGTTAAAAAAGCTATCAAAAATACACCCTCTACCTCTGCTGAACAATCACAGAGCTCTTCTTCATCCTCAACACCCTCACCATCCCCTCCAGTGGCAATTCCACCATATCACAAGCAAGCACCATATGGCACCTTTCCATACCATCACAGCTATTATCCGGCTGAAAATGAGTATGCCTACCAAAATTATCCATATAGGCCCCAAAGCAACATGGGCTATTTCCCCCCTTACCAGGGACAACCAACCAATAATGAGCCAACCCAAGAACCACTGTTATATACAGATATTGCACCAAGAAGGCCTCAACCAACAAGTGACAATACTGGCCCAAAAGCACCATGTTTTATGGATTTGCTATCACGAGATGAAAATTAGTTATGTGTAAGGAGTTTGACACAATCGCTATGTGTTTACAATGTTATTGCTTTGGCCTTCATGGGCGTACATATGACGCCCATGACTTTTTTTTTTTTGGATGTTACTGTTCTATTATTTATTAATATAACATTGTAATAGCAATCAATACTGTATATATGACATCGGGCACAATAATTAGTGTCTTGAAAGCCATGGTTATAAAAAAATAACATATGTTAACGTACATATTGGTACACAAAACAATGTTTGACATGGAAGGACAACTGAAGTGAGAGGGATATGGAGGCTGCCATTTTTATTGTAAACGAATCAATGCCAGTTGCTAATAATCTGCCTGTAACACTATTAACCATAGCCCATAAACACACAAACAGCATATCATGGATTGATGACCTTAATATCAGACTTCAGTACAGTAGCTGCATGGTTGTTTATTGTGTTATTCAGATACTACTGCAGCAGGGCTGCCAGACAACTGGTATTGATTACAACAAAATAAATATGGCAGCCTCCGTATACCTCTCACGTAACTTCAACTTTATTACTGTTGCAATGTTAAACAGATATCTTTCTTTCTATTATGCATGAACAATCGATATGAACAACAATTACTACTTTATGCAAGCATGCAAGTAAGCATGCATGTTATACTTCCTGTAAGGCCACAAACTGCTGGTTTGTTTACAACTTTTCTTGTACAGTTGTTACAGTAAACTGAACTCCTGTTTTAGTGATTGTGTTAGTTGACATGACATTAAAAAGAAGAAGAACATATTGGCCTGTTTTATTTTTTGAGTGTATTTCCAGCTAAATTATACGATATATTGATGACATATATTGAGTAACCATTGTCAAGTGTGTTTATTCCATTAGTTACATTATGTCATTTCTCACATGGTGACAGTTTCACTGCTGGTAGGTGATGTTCCTAATCCTTTTTTGTTTGCACATTGCAAAGAAAATTAAACAGCTATTGCCCACAATACAGCAAGGTTGACATACAGTAAACTTCACAAAGTAGCTACTTTTCTTGCTTCTTGAGGGAGGGGTTTCACCACAATATCAGCCACAATATCAGCCATACAGCTCCCCCTGATGGTCTGTTTGATAAAAGGAATATATTTCACATGTAAAGGGAGGTATCAGCTACTGATTGGGATAAAGTACTATTCTTGGTCTGTGTTTCTCTTTAAATCTTGGCCAAACCTGACATCATTTGAAACAACCAATAAAATAACAAAACGCTTTGCTACAATCGCTAATCGCAAACGCTGACAAAACGCTCATCATTTTGCAAAAAACGCTCCAAAAAACGCCAGAAAACGCTTCAGTTATCGCTGGTAAAACGCGCATACCAAACGCTAGTGCTTGCGATTAGCGATTGCGTTGTGCAGTGGGTTCCAGGCCTTAGTGGCTGTGCCAACACAGGATGTCTGCGGGGGACCGTTAGAAGCCCCGGGTAAGTTCAGCTCATTTTCCCCTGACCCCCCTACAGTATCCCTTTAATAAAGACAAAAACACAACACAACAAAGTAGAGAGAAAGGTAATTTCTAAGAGAACAAGGCAATGCTTTGATATTAAATAAACAATTAACTGCAGCACCATTAATGTAGTTCACGTACTGGATTGCCCTTGTGGCCTTCAGCATGCAGTAAGAAAAGCCAGAAAATGGAAAACAAGAACAAATGAACATATTTACAACATAAACAAGGGGTTTAAAGATCACATTGTTTCCGGTTATTTTAGAGTATAACACAATACGAATCTGAATAGCGTGAAAATGTTTGCAGCACAGAAACGTTTACAGATTCGTTGGGAGGTGGTGTGATAAAGAAGCAGGGGCGCTTCTAGCCTTTTTGTCACTCCAGGCAAGAAATCCTGTGGTGCGCCCCCTCCCCCCCCTCCCCCCCCCCCCCACACACACTATAAAAAATAAATACACATATTATCCTATATAATAATTGGCAAGTGTCTCTGTGTCCCATGTCCCTATGTCAGTGCTTTTGCGCTACCGCCCATGTGCCACACTGACAGCCGTTGGGACAGGACGAGGACAAGCAAAAGGGCCGGGTGGGCGCATGCGCGCTGACATGCCGCGGTGACAGACCTAGAGACGTTTTTAAAAGGGCTTAGGTCAACTAATAGAGGATATAAAGCATAACTATGAAATGGGGCCCTAGGCAAGATAACACATTTTGCCCTTCACTGATGGTCACCTAGCTTATTTAGGGAGATTTGGTGGGGGCTAGCAATCGCCAGGCCCCTAAACTCTCTCCAGGTCCTGGGCAACTGCCTAGGTTTGCCATACAGCACATGCTGAAGCTATGCACCTCAAAAACAGCACCCTCACTACAAGTCCCAACATCATGTCCCCACAGAACAATTTAAGGTATCATGTCCTTTACATTTCAGGATCAGATTATCAAGTAAAACGGTATTCATTTCAGAATACTTTTTCACAAGCATTATGGCATATGCAAATATGTTACCGCCTGTTAGGATAGGACTGAAGTGGTTATATCATGACATTGAAATGCTACAAAATTAATGTTTTAATCCTGTCCCCCACAGATCAAATGCAGATATCCTGCCCCTCCCCCCCTAGATCAAATGCAGATATCCTGCCCCCCAAAGATCAAATGCAGATATCCTGCCCCCTACAGATCAAATGCAGATATCCTGCCCCCCAAAGATCAAATGCATATACCATGTCCCCCCAGATCAAATGCAGTTACCATGTCCCCCCAGATCAAATGCAGATATCCTGCCCCCCCCCAGATCAAATGCAGATATCCTGCCCCCCCATATATCAAATGCAGATATCCTGCCCCCCCTAGATCAAATGCAGATATCCTGCCCCCCAAAAGATCAAATGCAGATATCCTGCCCCCCACAGATCAAATGCAGATATCCTGCCCCCCAAAGATCAAATGCAGATACCATGTCCCCCCAGATCAAATGCAGTTACCATGTCCCCCCAGATCATATGCAGATATCCTGCCCCCCCCACCCCGATCAAATGCAGATATCCTGTCCCCCACAGATCAAATGCAGATATCCTGTCCCCCATATATCAAATGCAGATATCCTGCCCCCCACAGATCAAATGCAGATATCCTGCCCCCCCTAGATCAAATGCAGATATCCTGCCCCCCATATATCAAATGCAGATATCCTGCCCCCCAAAGATCAAATGCAGATATCCTGCCCCCCCCCCCCCCCCTAGATCAAATGCAGATATCGTGCCCCCCAAAAAATCAAATGCAGATATCCTGCCCCCCACAGATCAAATGCAGATATCCTGCCCCCCACAGATCAAATGCAGATATCCTGCCCCCCACAGATCAAATGCAGATATCCTGCCCCTTAAAGATCAAATGCAGATATCCTGCCCCCCAAAGATCAAATGCGGATATCCTGCCCTCCAAAGATCAAATGCAGATACCATATCCCCCAAGGATCAAATGCAGATACCATGTCCCCCCAGATCAAATGCAGATATCCTGTCCCCCCCCCCCCCCCCCCGATCAAATGCAGATATCCTGTCCCTCACAGATCAAATGCAGATTTCCTGTCCCCACAGATCAAATGCAAATACCCCCCCCCCCCGCCCCCCCTTAGATCAAATGCAGATATCCTGTCCCCCACAAATCAAATGCAGATATCCTGTCCCCCCACAGATCAAATGCAGATATCCTGTCCCCACAGATCAAATGCAGATATCCTGCCCCCCCCCCCCACCCCCGACCAAGTGCAGATATCCTGTCCCCACAGATCAAATGCAGATATCCCCCCCCCCCTTAGATCAAATGCAGATATCCTGTCCCCCACAGATCAAATGCAGATTCCATGTCCCCAAAGATCAAATGCAGATATTCTGTCCCCCACAGATCAAACGCAGATATCCTGACCCCTGTGGGAGGCGTCAAGGTGAGAAAGTTCACCTGTGGGTGCTGCTGAGAGGTGTGAGAGTTCATTGTGGCTGCTGCTAGGGGAAGAGTGCGGTTGAGGCAGATATGGGGGTGGGGGTGGGAGGTGGTCACTGCGGTTGCTGTAAGAGTAGGAAAGGGTTACATGGTGCTCCCAAGGTGTGGGGAAATGTCACTGGGTGTTTGGGGGAGGGGGGGTTGTACGCAGAGGTCACAGGATACTGCTTGGGGTAGGAAGAGGTCACTGGGTGCTGCTAGAGGGAGGGGTCACTGGGTGATGCAGAGGAGTGGATGTAGGTCACTGGGTGCTGCTGGGAGGGGGGGGAAAGGTCATTGGATACTGCTGGGGGGTAGGAAGAGGTCACCGGGTGCTGCCAAGAGGTGGAGGAGGACACTTGGGTGCTGCTGGGCGGAGAGGTCACTAGGTGCTGCTGGGGGGTAGGGGGGAGAGGTCACTGGGCGCTGCTGGGGGTAGGGGGGAGAGGTCACTGGGGCGTGCTGCCGTGGGTGGTGGGAGGTCACTGACTGCTGCTAAGGGGGTAGAAATCACTGGGTGCTGCTGAGTAAAGGGAGGAGGTCAAAGGGTACAGCCTGGGAGTGGAGGGAGAGGTCACATGGTACTGCTATGAGTGTGTGTGTGTGTGTGTGTGTGTGTGTGGGGGGGGGGAGTAAGGGTACTATTAGGGGGTGGAAGGAGAGGTTACTGGGTGCTGCTAGGGAAGGGGGAGAGATCACAGGGTGCTGTCAGGTGTGAGATTGGAAGGTTACAGGGAGCTACAGTTTTTAGAGAGGCACCACACAATATTGCTGGGCTGCCACACACTATTGCTGTGGCAGGCTTTTACTGGGTGTGAGCAGTACATTTACCGGGTGGGGAGGTGGAGCCTATGATGGAAGGGGGCGGGACTTCGCGGCAGGGGGCGTGGCTTCGCCCGTGACTGGCGATTGGCACTTACTGTTAGCAGCATGATGTGCAGATCAAAGGGCCCTCCTGCAGGTCCACTGTTTAGAAGTACGCTCCACTTTATAGTCACGGGAGCCAGGCTGAACGATGCCTGCAGAGCGCCTGCTCCTCTCTCCCTTCCCTGCTTTACAAGCATGAAGCATCCTTCCCGCTCTCCACTCCTCCGACAAAACGTGCAGAGGGCGGAGCCTAACGATCCTGCAGGCTCTTCACACCCTCTTCACTGATTGGCCGGCGGCAAGGGTAACAAATCCATCAGCGTGAGAGGGGAAGTGTAATGTATGCACGCAGCCTGCAGAAGCATGCAGCCAGCGTGAGCCCCAGCCGATGGAGCTCTCCTGGCTTATAGTGTTGTCCGGATCATGAACGATTCGGATCTTTGATCCGAATCTATTTTATGAGTCGATCATCCGAATCATCAAAATGAGTGATTCGGATCGCAAAAGGGGCGGGGCCAGGAGCGACACGCCCCCTATCAGCGGGCAGCGGGGTCTTGGAAGCAGAGCAGAGATGGTTGCTCTGTTGGAAGGGAGGCAGCCTTGCAGGGAGACAGGTAGATGAGAGAGAGGGGACATGGGTGCCACTGCCAGATATGTGTAGAGCACACATACTGGCTATAACGTGCTGCCCATTATAGGCTGTCTGTTCCGTAGTTGTACACAGTGAACACATTGGAAGCTTTTGGCTCAGCACAGCTCAGTAACTTTGCAGACAGTGTGATTGAAAGGCAATATAATCCTCCTGCACTCGGCACTAAACAGCTGCACTTATCTTCTGGGAATGCTTTCTTTCACTGTGCGACCTTTTCTTTCAAAGTGTACAGATGAACATATAGGTGAAATATATGTAAAGCATATGACTTCAGCATGTGGGTATTGTGTGCAAACATTTCTGCTCTCTGCTCGTCCCTCCTCCCTTCTCTGTCCACTCCCTGCCCTCTGTCCATCTTCTCCCCTTCTCTGTGTGTCCACTCCCTCCCCTTCTCCTGTCCACAGACCTGTCCTGCTGTTCATTTCACCCCCGAATGCTTCCGGTAGTAAAATGATCCGAGATTCGGATCAAAGATCCGGATCTCTTCAATGATCCGATTCGAATCATCCGGATCATTGAAAAGATCCGAACTTCCCATCTCTACTGGCTTAAAGAGGCCATGCCATAAGAGGGTTAAAGATTCAAAACAGATCGCCCTTTGACCTTTGTGACGCTCTAGGCACAGAGCTGTACTGCTTATGCTCAGAAGCGCCCCTGTAAAGAAGCAATCACAGAGAAAATAGGATGGGTGTATACATTATAAAAATTTGGCTTAAATCTCAAGATCATTCTAATTTATAATAGAATATCCGGTAGTAATGGCAGGAAGTATCCGTGAAATATCTGTATATTTACCAATTTTCTACTAATGAGTTTATTTAATAAAATATCAGTTATCATGCTGATATCTCCCTACTCACACAACCCCCCCCCCCCCCCTGTTGGTGTCTAACCTTAACTCCCCCAAGTGGTGCCTAACCTTATAGAGAAACCGTGACCGAGAATTGAACTTCATCCCAATCAGTAGCTGATACTCCCTTTCCCATAAGAATTATTTTCCCTTTTCACAAACAGATCAGATCATCAGAGGGCTCTGTATGGCTGATATTGTGGTAAAACCCCTCCCACAGTGTGATGTCAGGACTAGTGTTGGGCGAACAGTGTTCGCCACTGTTCGGGTTCTGCAGAACATCACCCTGTTCGGGTGATGTTCGAGTTCGGCCGAACACCTGGTGGTGTTCGGCCAAACTGTTCGCGTTCGCCCGAACTGCCAAATTACTAGCCGAACAGGGCCCCTGTTCGGCCGAACAGGGCCCTGTTCGGCCGAATACGGCCCCCCTATGGGGTCGCAGGCATAAGGGGGGAGCATGCCCCGATCGCGGGGGGGGTCGGAAATTCCCCCCACCCCCTCCGCTAGCGCTCCCCCCTCTGCCCGCTTCCCCATACAAAAGTTGCAAGAAGTACCTGTGTCCGGGTGGTAGTGGGTGGCTGTCTGGCTGGCAGTGGGCGGCACTATGCAGTGACTAAATGAGGAGGAGGAGTCCGGAGAGTGACGCGTTGAGGGAGGCCGGGCAGCGGGCGGTTCAGCAGTAGTACTGCTGAACCGCCCGCTGCCCGGCCTCCCTCAACGCGTCACTCTCCGGACTCCTCCTCCTCATTTAGTCACTGCATAGTGCCGCCCACTGCCAGCCAGACAGCCACCCACTACCACCCGGACACAGGTACTTCTTGCAACTTTTGTATGGGGAAGCGGGCAGAGGGGGGAGCGCTAGCGGAGGGGGTGGGGGGAATTTCCGACCCCCCCCGCGATCGGGGCATGCTCCCCCCTTATGCCTGCGACCCCATAGGGCCCCTACAAGCGGGATGTTCGGGGAGTTCGGGGTTCGGCCCGAACATGCCGAACATTGCGGCCATGTTCGGCGAACTTTCCCGAACCCGAACATCCAGGTGTTCGCCCAACACTAGTCAGGACCATGGTTCTGAACTCAAACTGTGGGAGCCTCGTTGCATTGTGGGAAATAACAGCTGTTTCCAACTGCCAACAAAAGCAAGCAGCATGTCCTTCCACTGACATCCTCTGCCAGCAGTAAAAATCTCACCATGTGATAAATGTCAGAATGTAAACCAGGTAGAGAAAATGTTTTACAATGACTAAATCATTTATACATAATTATTGTAAAAATTAAGCATTTTTTAATTACATTATTTTCACTGGAGTGCTTCTTCAACCTCCCTCCCCCAACTAACCTTACTGCTAAATAGCAAATTAGCTTGCACCTTTTTTAACTCATTAGCAGCCACATATAGCTAAGCTATAGGCGCACTGCAGTGCCAATTTATTTATTTTTAGGCGCTGGGCAGCCTTCTCCAGCCCGGCAGGGTATGCAGAGCGGCACAGGGAGCTGTCATATTTACCTATTCCAGGCAAGCTTCTCCTCTCCTCCACCGGTGGTGCTGCAATGCTGACATTCTTTTTGGAGTTCCGACCACATGATATGACATGTGATCAGAACCCAGGGAATGGTGTCAGCATTGCAGAGCCGCCCGGTGGTGAATGAGGGGTGATGGAAGAGTCTCCTTCATCACCCCTCTTCCACAGCAGGATGGCACCACAACACTGACACCGTCCCCTGGGTTACAATCACATGTCATATCATGTGATCGGAACTCCGAAGAGGATGCCGGGAGTGCAGCGCCACCAGTGGATGAAGAGGTGACGCGCATACAGTTGCCTGGAACGGGTAAATATAAATCAGCTCCCTGCTCCTCTCTGCATAGCACCTTGGCATGCATTATCTATATTGAGATAATGTATGCAGGACTGCCAATAGGTTAAAAGACAACTGAAGTGAGTGGGATGTGGAGGCTGCCATATTTGTTTCCTTTTAAACAATACAAGTTGCCTGACAGCCTTGCTGATCTATTTAGCTACATTTGTGTCTGAATAACACCAGGAACAAGCATGCCGCTAATCTTATCAGATCTGACAATAGGGTCAGAAACACCCAATTTGCTGCATGCTTGTTCAGGGGCTATGGCTAAAAGTATTAGAGGCAGAGGATCAGTAGGACAGCCAGGCAACTGGTATTGTTTAAAAGGAAATACATATGGCAGCTTCCATATCTCTCTCTCATTACATATCTCTCTCTCATTACAATGAATGGAAATTGTAATGTGTTTGTGGTAGTAGTTAGTAATAAGTAGTTAGTAGTTAACGTAGTGAGTAAAATATCATTATGAAATACTGATATTTTACTATAATACAAAATATCAATATTAAATACCAATATTTTACTATGGACAAACCTTCTTCTCCCTGTGCCTCCTATCCCGTATGCAGTGAGCTCCCCCTGCCGCAGAGTTCAGGCAGCCGCCTCCACCTGTCCCTCTGTCGCAGGGCCGGATTTGTACTCTTTACCGCCCTAGGCCACTGTCACCAGCCGCCCCTCTTCAGTATAGGTAGCCAGATGACCCCTCCCCCTTCCCTCCAGTATAGGTAGCCTGATGACCCCCCCCCCCTGTATAGGTAGCCAGATGACTCCTCCCCCTTTCCCTCCAGTATAGATAGCCAGATGACCCCTCCCCCTCCCCTCTAGTATATGTAGCCAGATGACACCTCCCCTCTTTCCCTCCAGTATAGGGAGCAAGATGACTGCCTTAATCTCTCCTTTTCCCTCCTCCCCACCTTTCAGTATAGGTAGCCAGCTTGGCCTTCACACCACAGCAGCCATTTGTTTCACTCATTTTTCTTTCCGTCTCCAATGCTGCCCAAGTCCATAGCCGCTGGCCACAATGCAAACGTGCACAGAGAGCAAGATGGCTGCTGCACAGGCGGCTAGCAGCAGAGTACCACGGTTAGGCGCTTGCCTGGTCTCCCTGCATTGCAGGATTTTGCAAGCTTGCAAATGCTGCACCAGTTTAGCCTGGTGCTTTGGTGCCCTTCCTCCTGTGGTGAAGTAGGCCATGGCCTTGGTGGCCTTGGCCTAAATCCAGCCTTATCTGTTGGGTAGGCTAAGCAGCGGCAGACAAGAGGTATCATCCTCCCTCCTCCTCATCCTGTCTGTCTACATTAGCCCTAGTGAGCAGGACAGACGGAGGGATGGAGGCAGCTGCCTAAGCTCTGCTGTGGGGACCGGACTCTGTGGGGGAAGCTCCAACACAGGAGCAGAGCAGAAAAAATGTTCACATGCAGCAAGTGGACTTATGGGCGCCGCCATAGGCACCAGTACATAATAGCGGCATTTGGGTGCCTGCAATACCCAATATATAGTGGGCGCTGTATCAGTAGTGTTGGGCGAACATCTAGATGTTCGGGTTCGGGCCGAACAGGCCGAACATGGCCGCGATGTTCGGGTGTTCGACCCGAACTCCGAACATAATGGAAGTCAATGGGGACCCGAACTTTTGTGGTTTGTAAAGCCTCCTTACATGCTACATACCCCAAATTTACAGGGTATGTGCACCTTGGGAGTGGGTACAAGAGGAAAAAAAATTTAGCAAAAAGAGCTTATAGTTTTTGAGAAAATCGATTTTAAAGTTTCAAAGGGAAAACTGTCTTTTAAATGCGGGAAATGTCTGTTTTCTTTGCACAGGTAACATGCTTTTTGTCGGCATGCAGTCATAAATGTAATACATATAAGAGGTTCCAGGAAAAGGGACCGGTAATGCTAACCCAGCAGCAGCACACGTGATGGAACAGGAGGAGGGTGGCGCAGGAGGAGAAGGCCACGCTTTGAGACACAACAACCCAGGCCTTGCATGAGGACAAGAAGCGTGCGGATAGCATGCTTTGTACCACCATGCAGTCATAAATGTAATAAAGATAAGTGGTTCAATAAACAGGGACCACGCGGCAACGCTAACCCAGCAGCAGCACACGTGATGGAACAGGAGGAGGCGCAGGAGGAGAAGGCCACGCTTTGTGAGACACAACAACCCAGGCCTTGCATGAGGACAAAAAGCGTGCGGATAGCATGCTTTGTACCGCCATGTAGTCATAAATGTAATAAAGATAAGAGGTTCAATAAACAGGGACCACGCGGCAACGCTAACCCAGCAGCAGCAGCAGCAGCAGCACACGTGATGGAACAGGAGGAGGCGCAGGAGGAGAAGGCCACGCTTTGTGAGACACAACAACCCAGGCCTTGCATGAGGACAAAAAGCGTGCGGATAGCATGCTTTGTACCGCCATGTAGTCATAAATGTAATAAAGATAAGAGGTTCCATAAACAGGGACCGGCAACGGTAACCCAGCAGCAGCAGCAGCAGCAGCAGCACACGTGATGGAACAGGAGGAGGCGCAGGAGGAGAAGGCCACGCTTTGTGAGACACAACAACCCAGGCCTTGCATGAGGACAAAAAGCGTGCGGATAGCATGCTTTGTACCGCCATGTAGTCATAAATGTAATAAAGATAAGAGGTTCCATAAACAGGGACCGGCAACGGTAACCCAGCAGCAGCAGCAGCAGCACACGTGATGGAACAGGAGGAGGCGCAGGAGGAGAAGGCCACGCTTTGTGAGACACAACAACCCAGGCCTTGCATGAGGACAAAAAGCGTGCGGATATAGCAGCAATGCTTTTTGCCGCCATGCAGTCATAAATGTAATACAGATGAGAGGTTCAATAAACAGGGACCGGAAACGCTAAACCATCCCAGATGTTCATCGGTCATGTTACTTGGTTGGGGTCCAGGAGTGTTGCGTAGTCGTTTCCAATCCAGGATTGATTCATTTTAATTTGAGTCAGACGGTCTGCATTTTCTGTGGAGAGGCGGATACGCCGATCTGTGATGATGCCTCCGGCAGCACTGAAACAGCGTTCCGACATAACGCTGGCTGCCGGGCAAGCCAGCACCTCTATTGCGTACATTGCCAGTTCGTGCCAGGTGTCTAGCTTCATGCCCGGTTTCAGGTCCAGCGGTGCCAGCCACAAATCCGTCTGTTCCTTTATTCCCCTCCAAATTTCCTCCCCTGTGTGCTGCTTATCCCCAAGGCAGATCAGCTTCAGCAACGCTTGCTGACGCATGCCAACAGCTGTGCTGCACTGCTTCCACGATCCTACTGCTGCTGGTGCTGGGTTAGCATTTCCGGATGAGGTACAGCTTTGAGATGCGTTGGAGGAGAAGGAGTCAGAGAGGTAGGTGCTGCTGTTGTTATCCAGCTGTTTGCGGCGTGGGCAACACCCGCGCCGTAGCAGGTGAGGAATCGCTGCCAGGCTCCACAAGGTTCACCCAGTGCGCGGTAAGGGAGATGTATCGACCCTGGCCGAACGCACTCGTCCAGGTGTCAGTGGTGAGGTGAACCTTGCAGGCAACGGCATTCTTCAAGCTTCGGGTTATTTAGCTGACCACGTGCTCATGCAACTCAGGCACTGCAGAGCGCGCAAAGTGGTAGCGGCTGGGAACCACGTAACGTGGGATGGCCACTGACATCATGCCCTTGAAGCTGTTTGTCTCCACCACTCGATATGGCAGCATTTCGCAGGCCAGAAGCTTGGCTATGCTGGCTGGCTGTTACTGCCACGGCCCGGGGGTCATTTGCTGGCAATTTCCTCTTGTGCTCAAACATCTCAGAGACAGACAACTCAACCGTAGCGCTGCACACCGAAGGGCTGTTGGTTGTTGTGTTTGATGAACACTGGGAGACCTCAAGAGCACTAGTCCGGAAAGTGACAGTGTCAGCATCGTCTGATGTTTGTGAATGTTGTGAACCACGCAATGGCTGGGCTACTGCTGCTGCTGAGGCGGGTCTGGTGGTGAGTCTGGTGAACCCAAGGGAGGCAGTGTTGCTGGTGGTACCCTGTCCTGCCGCGTTTGCCCACAGAGTGGGATGTTTGGATAGAATGTGGCGGCTCATGCTGGTGGTGGAGAGGTTGTTAATACTTTTCCCCCTGCTCAGGCGGGTCTTGCACACCTTGCAAATCGCCATGGTAACATCCTCAGTGCAGTCTTCAAAGAAAGCCCAGACTTTAACTGGCTGAGGACTCGGACCTCGTGCGTGATGTGCTGGTGCTGCTTAACCCACTGCTGGACGCTTGAGAGGTCATCCAAGTAATTATCTGGTCCTGTTCTTTTGGATCTGTGAGGGTTGTTGTCCTGGACAACATGGGCAGTATTGAGTGGGTTTTCTTGGGTGCTCCCCTGTGGCCTGTACGTGAACCGTCAGGGGAAACACCTCTTCCCTTGCCCCTCCCTCTTTCACCGGATTTCTTCCTCATTTCACTTATCCTTAAAGTACACGCTGACTGGCAGCAGTACAGTGGCAGTACAGAAATGCTATACAGTGGTGGGTGAGCGGTGTATCACTATTGTCAGCAGTGACACAGAGCACAATGCTATACAGTGGCGGGTGAGCGGTGTACTACTGTTCCCAGCAGACACAGAGTGGAAGTAAACACAATGCTATATAGTGTGGCTGAGCCGTGTACACAGAGTGGCATTAAACACAATGCTATATAGTCTGCTATATAGTCACCCCGAACAGGGTGATGTTCTGCAGAACCCAAACAGTGGCAAACACTGTTCGCCCAACACTACTGGGAGGGAACGCAGATTTTAGTACCTAAACACACGATACAACATGTTTTCCGGGGTCGGACTCTGAGGCACATACAGATGGTCCCGATCATCATCCTCATCATACAACTCTTCTCCTGAGTCTGACCCACCCACCACCTCTGCCACCCCAACATCCCCAGACACAGACCCCTCATCGTCCTCAACATTAACTTGGGATGCTGGCCTGAGCCAGACCTCCTCCTCCACATCAGGCCCCATCATCTCCTCAATGGCAGCCCTCATTAATCGCTCTGGCGACGGACTGATGGACACAACGTTCTCCTCCGGGGAGGGCTGCTGCTGACCACTGGCTGCTGGGGTGGATGTTATAGCTTGCGTGGGGCGTTGGCTGTTGCTGTTGTTGGGAGTGCTGCTCACAGCGGAGGTCTCTGGGGAACTCATGTTGAGCTCATATAGTGGTTGACGGTGAGTGGAGTATTACTGATCCCAGCAATATACACACTGACTGGCAGAGTACGCAATGCTATATAGTGTGGCTGAGCGGTGTACACAGAGTGGCAGTAAACACAATGCTATATAGTCTGGCTGAGCGAGCGGTGTACTACTGTTCCCAGCAGAATCAGAGTGGCAGTAAACAATGGTATATAGTCTGGCTGAGCGGTGTACACAGAGTGTCAGTAAACAATGGTATATAGTCTGGCTGAGCGGTGTACACAGAGTGGCAGTAAACACAATGCTATATACTCTGGCTGAGCGAGCGGTGTACTACTGTTCCCAGCAGACACAGAACAGTAAACAGAATGCTATATAGTGTGGCTGAGCGAGCGGTGTACCACTATTCCCAGCAGACACAGAACAGTAAACAGAATGCTATATAGTGTGGCTGAGCGAGCGGTGTACCACTATTCCCAGCAGACACAGAACAGTAAACAGAATGCTATATAGTGTGGCTGAGCGAGCGGTGTACCACTATTCCAAACAGACACAGAACAGTGAACAGAATGCTATATAGTGTGGCTGAGCGAGCGGTGTACCACTATTCCCAGCAGACACAGAGTGGCAGTAAACAGAATGCTATATAGTGTGGCTGAGCGAGGTACACAGAGTGGCAGTAAACAGAATGCTATATAGTGTGGCTGAGCAAGCGGTGTACTACTATTCCCAGCAGACACAGAGTGGCAGTAAACAGAATGCTATATAGTGTGGCTGAGCGAGGTACACAGAGTGGCAGTAAACAGAATGCTATATAGTGTGGCTGAGCAAGCGGTGTACTACTGTTCCCAGCAGTGACACAATGACAGGGGGGACCCTGGCTAGCGTGGCTGGAGCGCGAACTACCCTGCCTGCCTACCCAAAGCTAAACCCACAGACAAATGGCGGAGATATGACGTGGTTCGGGTATTTATTTACCCGAACCACGTGACCGTTCGGCCAATCAGAGCGCGTTCGGGTCCGAACCACGTGACCCGTTCGGCCAATCACAGCGCTAGCCGAACGTTCGGGGAACGTTCGGCCATGCGCTCTTAGTTCGGCCATGTGGCCGAACGGTTTGGCCGAGCACCGTCAGGTGTTCGGCCGAACTCGAACATCACCCGAACAGGGTGATGTTCTGCAGAACCCGAACAGTGGCGAACACTGTTCGCCCAACACTATGTATCAGTGCTAGCTATATATCAAGCGCCCAAATTTCTTCTCTGGCGCCCAAAGCGCTTTAAAAGACTGCTATTTTGTTATTAGTCCACCTGCCACATGCATCATTTCCCTGCTCTGAGTTCATCGGCAACCATGCACTGTGACTCCAGAGTGAATTGAAATGCACGGATGGAGCCATAAGAAAGGAGTCTTTGCACTTCTGATGTCCCCGCAGATTGCACTGCACTGCGCTCTGGAAAACACAGCAAAATTCCTATTATTTGGATAAGAGTCCTAAGCAGCAAAGGAGCAGTAATCACTCCAGAACCCAGTGTTGGTGGCTTTAGTGGTGCAGAATGGAGACAGAAGGTGTAGATTTCCGTAGCTCAGCTACAATGTGATCAGGCACCACAAATATACAAATAATTTAGTACTTTAATTAGTATACAATTCTCTACAGGGCTGTTTTTGACCATTTTGGCACCCAAGACAAACCAACTTTTATCTCCCTACTCCAAACTAGTGAAGAGGAAGAACATCACCTATGGCAATTAGTTTTGTGTACACCAATACGAAATTTATAGTTTAAATAGAAATAGTGTTGTTTCTCCAAATAATTTTGAAAAGTATACACAAATTATTACCAGATCTTGTATACTTTCAAACCCTTCCAATTACAGCTTTGAGAAGTGTATATCCACTTTAAAAACATTACACTGTTTATGTGTTGCCTGGGTCTTTACAAGTTAGAATATTGTTCTGGACATCCAATCAGGGTTGCAACCAGGGATAGTCGTAGTCAGCCAACTTTGCTACGCTGGAACTACGTGTAGTTTTATGCAATTACGCTTTGCCAAAATACGGCTGTGAAATCAAATATTCGCTTTGTATTCATTTCGTAGACTACGCGTTAAAATATGCAATTACGCGTAGTGTGAAGCGTAGTGTATGCGGATGCTTATGCCCTTATGTGGAAACATTTATGCATTAATTTCTTTTTAAATGTTATTACTGGGAACTCTTTGATGCGTACATTCCCCTTTCCAATGCTTAATTTTGTAAGCATACAATCATACGCAGAAAAATAGACACGAGTAATGCATTCGTAGTTCACTATGCAATACACATGTAACTACGCGTAGTGAACGTAAGTTACGCATACCGGTACTTCGCTACGCGTAAATTCGTAAACGTAGTTTTGAAACTTCACCTACGAACTACGATGCGTAGATGCGAACTACGATATGTAAATTCGCACTGGCGTAGTTTCTGCTCATCCCTGGTTGCAACAACACAGTTGCCAAGTTGGATGTTAAAATGACCATCCATACTTTTCTTAATGAAAATACCAGTTGGCTATAAGAACTCCATAAAGTACAGAGTGCTAAGACTAGCTCTATGGTGCCCCCTCTTATAGTTGTCACTCCAGGCATCTGCCTGGTTTGTCTATGCCTAAAGCAGCCCTGTTTCTTTCTCTCCTCTTATTTTCTCCCAACGAGGACTTCTGCTTTACCATAATATATAGTGAGACCATGATTTATTCCGGACACTCCAGTAATGTTAATTGGGCACACACAGTGGATACACGCTTACCTGTAATGATATTTATAAGTAGGCATTGAATGTAGCGATACAGATCATTCTGTGCTGTAGGAGAGCCTCTCCTGTGAGGGGGAGGGGCTCGGGGCACTAAGGGTTATGTACTCAGACTCAGATTGTATAGATTTCACGGAATTACTTTTTTTCTTTGAAGGTTCACGTATAGTTAGCATGAAAAAGTTGGCAGAAGCGGCACATTTTTGAACCATATCAGAGGTCAGAAACAGCCTGAGGCAAATATCATTTTAAAGACAATAAGGAGCCCTGTCAAGTGCCAGCATAATTAAATTTATGAAATACAGCCGGGCTTAGTGTGTGTTTAGTTCCTAAAGATATAAATCACACACTTTCACAAGGATAACAATATTTCACAGGAAACAGCCCGAGCTGCATTAATGCAAAATACATTAATATATGTAGCCGAGAAGTGGATGTATTCTGCTGGGTCAAGCTAGGCTAATTACATTTCAATAGATTCCTAAAATAGACGGGTGATACATTATGCTCTTCATTTTCATAGGTACAATGCATTTATTTTCATCTCATCATCTGTTTGGTAGAATTTGTGTTTTTGGATTCTTCTTGTATATATGGCTATATGATAATGGCATGCAGCAAGGACATAGCAGCAGCAACCATATCAGCCGCTATGGGGTCCACCATGACACCAGGTGGGTGGCCCCATTTGCTCCTCACATGTTCACGTGCTCATTTTACTTTGTTTCTCCACCCTATGGCCAGCACACCCGTGATTTAGTCAAGTGGTGAGGGAAGAGGTGCAGAAACCACTAGAGAAGGTGTTATTTTTTATCATTATTATGTGTTTATATGGCTCTGACATACGACTATAGCACTTCCCATTGGAGCTTATAATCTAGTCCCTACCATAGTCAGTCTTTGTCTGAATACTCAACTGCAGACGCAAGAAGATGGCTCACAGTGACGTCACCCGGCGACAAGCATTCCCCGATCCTTCTTCCTTCCCGCGGGAACATGTGGCGTCATGGCACAAAACAGGTGTGAACAAGAGTTTAAACCATCGCGGAACTTTGCATGGGAGTTGTCAGGGATCTTAAAGATCTGATCTGCCATGACGGTCGTTATCAACCCACATCGCAAAGCGTTGATCACCTAACTGCACACTCGTACCCACATCGCGAGATGGCAGAAACAAGACGGCTTGTCGCTCAAAAAATTGCCACACAATCACACACAAAATTGGGACATGGGTATGGGCCTTAAGGCCAATTTTTAGGACCAATTAACTTATCTGTATGTTTTATGATGCAAGAGGAAATGTACCAAATCTTACCGGGGATAGGCCAACTTTTTGAAACCCAAATTCTGGGTGTAAAGTAGGGAGTCGGCCTACCTGCAGTTGACATCCCACCAGTCAGATGTTCAGGGACCCTCATTTGCAGAATGTGCTGCTGAACATGCTTTACAATGTATAGCTACCTTTTCTTGGTCCAATTTTCATCCTTCAGTGTTCCCGCTAGCTTTTCAAACTGGACACTAGAGCTCCAGGCTCACTGCAGTCACATGACACTGAGCCTGAAGCTCAAGTGGCCAGTCCAGAAGCAGAATGGGAGGATGCAAGCTGGAGCAGCTATAGGTATACATGCTTAATCATGCTCCACAGGGCACTCTTCACCTGCCAACATGCTCCAATGCGCTCCACAGGGGAAGCAGCAGCACACTGGGGGGTTAGCCAATTGGCGGGATAAAGATTTTGGCCTATTTTTAAGGCCAAACATGGAGGAAAGGGTCAATGTATGCACTGGTGAGCTTATCTTTAGGGATGGTCAGTGAGATACAAATTAAAATCAAGTTGATACCGCATTATGCAAATTTTGTTTGCAAATGCATGCTGCTTAAACATGAACCAAATGTGTTGGAATTGTGCTGGAAGGGTGACTGTGGCTGTGCACACTCATAGGGGATAAAAATACAGGTGGATGAGCAGCACCACCAAGAAGATAGCACATTTTTAGGTGTCACAGTCAGTAGCGTAAATATGAGGTGTTTTTATCGTTTTCTCATATGTTTGACTCTTGGACTTTTGGTAAATTTTACCTATAAAGACAAGACACTGAACATGTATATTGCGTTTTTCTTCTGGCGACTCACAGTGCCAGAGCTGCAGTCACTAGGGGGCACTCTATAGGCAGTAGAAGTGTTGGGGAGTCTTGTCCATGATCTCCTCACTGAATAGTTACTGGCTTACTGAACAGAAAGAGACAAGATTTAAACCCTTGTCTCCCTGTCAGAGCCCTTAACCAGTATACTTTCAATAATACTAAGTAGCATCTTTGCACAGTTAAAGTAGCACTGGATAGGGCCACTGTGGCATAATTAGTGAGGAACTGAGGTGGAATAAAGCTAATAAATGGGACACAAAGCCATGTTACCAGGGCCGGATTTAGGCCAAGGCCACCAAGGCCATGGCCTAGGGCACCACAGGAGGAAGGGCACCAAAGCAGCAGGCTAAACTGGTGCAGCATTTGCAAGCTTGCAAATGCTGCAATGCAGGGAGATCAGGCAAGTGCCTGACCGCATACTCTGCTGCTAGCCACCTGTGCAGCAGCCACCTTGCTCTCTGTGCACATTTGCATTGTGGCCGGTGGCTATGGACTTGGGCAGCATTGGAGACAGAAAGTAAGAGGAAACTTCTGCACTGGAGACAAGCAGAGAAATGAGTGAAACAAATGGCTGCTGTGGTGTGAAGGCCAAGCTTTCTACCTATACTGAAAGGTGGGGAGGTGGGAAAAGAAGGGATTAAGGGAGTCCTTTTGCTGCCTACACTGGAGGGAATGGGGGGAGTAGTCATCTGGCTACATATACTAGAGGGAAGGGGAGGAGTCATCTGGCTACCTATATTGGGGGAGGGTAATCAGGCTACCAATACTAGAGAAAAGGGGGAGGGGTCATCTCGCTACCCATTCCTAAGGGGGGCGGATGGTAACAGTGGCCTAGGGCGGTAAAGAGTACCGCAATCCTTTCTGTGCTACTCTCGAACTCCCCCCCCCCCCCACGCCTCTTCAGACCCTCACCCAAAATTGCTGACAATGATAAGCAGCTTATCGGTAGCTTTATTTAGGAAGGGTCATCCTTTTCAGGAAAGGCACTCATGCATAATGCCCACTCCAGCATAAGAAGCAGGAAAAACTCACCAGCAGGGACACATATCACAGTTAACCTTTCTCTTCCCTGTTTCTGCTTTTTCACATCTTAAAGCAAGCCTGAGACAAACCTAAGGAAAGAAAAATGCTTATCTTTGAAGAGGGAAGCCTCTGCCATGGAGCCTCCAGAGGCTTTCCCTGCCCTCCTCAAGATCACCACCGAACTGGCTTGAAGTTCACAGCCATGCCCCCCTCTGTGCACAAGCACCCACGCTACTAGATGAGAGGCTCTTGCTCATGGTGCAGGCGTGGCCATAGTTGAGAAAGCACAGTACGTCTATGCTCATGCAGGAAGAAAAGAGAAGGCACAGATCATTCATATCATATATCACGGTTTTCTCCTGGCAGACTCAAAGCACCAGAGCTACAGCCACTAGGATACACTCTATAGGCAGTAGCAGTGTTAGGGAGTCTTGCCTAAAGATCTTCACTTATTAGGTGCTGACTTACTGAACAGGAAGAGCCAAGATTCAAACCCTAGCCACCTGTGTCAGAGGAAGAGCCCTTAACCAGTACACTATCCAGCCACTGCTGGGTCATGGCCACGTAACATATCTAAAAAGTTCTTAATGCATATTTTTGGGGGGCCTGGGCACTGTAACGGTGGGGGCCAGACAAACATGGGAATATTTCTGTTTGTTTTTTTTGGTTTTTTTTTGTTTGTTTGTTTCTACCTTGGGTTCACTTTAAAGAGGAATGCGAGTGAAAATAATAAAAGAAAAAAGTGCTTCATTTTTACAATAATTATATATACATGATTTAGTCAGTGTTTGCCCGTTGTAAAATCTTTCCTCTCCCTGATTTCCATTCTGATATCTATCACATGGTGACATTTTTACTGCTGGCAGGTGATGCCAGTGGACGGAGATGCTGCTTGCTTTTTTGGCAGTTGGAAACAGCTGTAAACCGCTATTTCCCACAATGCAACAAGGTTCACAGACAGGAAACTGCCAGGACCATGGTCCTGACATCACACTGTGGGAGGGGTTTCACCACAATATCAGCCATACAGATCCCCCTGATGATCTGTTTGAGAAAAGGAATAGATTTCTCATGGGAAAGGGGGTATCAGCTACTGATTGGGATGAAGTTCAATTCTTGGTCACGGTTTCTCTTTAAACAAGTTTTGGCAGGAATTTTACTTTAAAGCAAGGAAAGAAAAAAAAACTAATTTAGTAACAATTGAAAAATTAATGTACTAATGCTATGGTATTTTTAAATTATCATTGTAGCATGACCAAGTTTTCCAGTCATATTTTATGAAATGGCCACAATATTTATATTTATGCTTTTCCGTTGCTGTCAGCAAATGTAATTTTTCTCCATAAAAATTTATGACAGCCTAGCAGATGTTGAATTATTCACAAGATATATTAGTCTAGAACGGGTTGATGGTCTGTGGATGAGCATTGATAGTGTATTATGAATTGCTAGTCATGGTACCTTGCTTAAAACGATCATATTATTTTTAAACACCAAGTTAAACTTGAAGAATAAGAACATTTTTAAAGTTTTCTTTGCGTATACTTATGAAATGAGCCTAGTCTATAATGAAAATGTGAGGGTCATCCAGAAAGAAACAATTGTTATAATTTAATCAATTAAATAAGGATTTTATTTTATTTTAAACACACAAAAGCTGTGCTAACTGTTAGCACGCCTGTGAAAACCCCCTTAGCACGTAAAACTTTACGCAGGGCGCTCCGGTCGAAGTGCCTATTAAAGCCTATGGGACTCAGCGTGCGCATAGGACTTTGCGCGCTCAAAACTTTGCACGCGCGGTACTTTGCGCGCGATCTGATTGAGAAAACCGGTGCTAACCTACTTAGCACTAGTGTTGGGCGAACAGTGTTCGCCACTGTTCGGGTTCTGCAGAACATCACCCTGTTCGGGTGATGTTCGAGTTCGGCCGAACACCTCATGGTGTTCGGCCTTTTAAGTTCGGGTTCGCCCCGAACTTCTGTATGCCCCCGAACAGGGCCGAACAGGGCCCCTGTTCGGGCGAACAGGGCCCTGTTCGGCCGAACAGGCCGCAATACGGCCCCCCTATGGGGTCGCAGGCATAAGGGGGGAGCATGCCCCGATCGCGGGGGGGGTCGGAAATTCCCCCCACCCCCTCCGCTAGCGCTCCCCCCTCTGCCCGCTTCCCCATTCAAAAGTTTCAAGAAGTACCTGTATAGCGGATGGCCTGGCAGTGGGCGGCACTGTGGAGTGAGGAGGAGGAGGAGTCCGGAGAGTGACGAGTTGAGGGAGGCCGGGCAGCGGGCGTGAGGTCAGAGAAAGGGCGGAAGTTCCGCCCTTTCGCTGACCTCACGCCCGCTGCCCGGCCTCCCTCAACTCGTCACTCTCCGGACTCCTCCTCCTCCTCACTCCACAGTGCCGCCCACTGCCAGGCCATCCGCTATACAGGTACTTCTTGAAACTTTTGAATGGGGAAGCGGGCAGAGGGGGGAGCGCTAGCGGAGGGGGTGGGGGGAATTTCCGACCCCCCCCCGCGATCGGGGCATGCTCCCCCCTTATGCCTGCGACCCCATAGGGCCCCCAAAATAGGGATGTTCGGGAAGTTCGGGGTTCGGCCCGAACATGCCGAACATCTCGGCCATGTTCGGCGAACTTTCCCGAACCCGAACATCCAGGTGTTCGCCCATCACTACTTAGCACCCTGGTTAGCGCGCCTAAAGACTTTAGACGTGCTAAGTAGGTTAGCACTGCATAGTTAATCAAGCCCCATTTCTATTGGATATTTCTCCACACAATTACCTTCTGTATATAAAAAATGTGTCATCTCTTTTAACAAAATTTTAAATCTTATTGTTGCAGCATCACCCTCCTCACCTGCAAGGAATCGGGAGGGGGGGGGGGAGCGCTCATGTTAATGCTGATAAACAAACAATTACCGGTGTTCTGCAGTCTCATAAGCCATGCAGACTCAGCGCCGCGCTGCGCAATGCTATGATGTGCACCCAGTGGCTGCCAGACCCCAAATTACATCTCCTTCTGAGTTGCAACAATTCAGAGGGGAAAAGTATTTAACGCCACCTCGGAGTTTAGCGGCAGCAGGGAGAGCCATTATTCGGCTATTCCCGAGACAAACTTAGCAGTGCCCACACAATATATACTCCATGCAGGGACAGAAGAGATTATCCTAGCACATGCAAGAAGACCTTGCTAAAGGGTTTCACTTGCTAGATAAACCAGCGGTGGCTGGATAGTGTACTGGTTAAGAGCTGTGCCTCTGAAGCAGGAGACCAGGGTTTGGATCTTGGCTCTTCCTGTTCAGTAAGCCAGTACCTATTCAGGAAGGAGTCCTTGGGCAAGACTCCCTAACACTGCTACTGTCTACTGAGCGCACCCTAGTGGCTGCAGCTCTGGCCCTTTTTTTCGTCCACCTGGAGAAAAGCGTGATATAAATGTTCTGTGTCTCGTATAATGAATTTTGCCCCTGAAAACAGATGTTAAAAGCCTATCATGCTTATCATGTTTATATGTAAACTACTTGCAATTAACTTTTTTTACACTTAGGACTATGGCAGAATGTAACAGAGACTTCTAGCAGCTACAAATCTTGAGTGCAATAGCTATTCAGAGCATCTGCTAATAGCCAGCAGAACATGTAGCTGCATGACCAACTGCACATGTGGTCTAAAAGTAGCTTGTGCACCATACACATTGGGGATGAATTCCAAAAATCATTTTTAATGAAGGTAAAACATTTTAATAGAAATAGTTTTCTTCAATTTTCAGGTTTTTTTAAAATTTATTTTATCATGTGGATTATGCTTTTCGGATGGCCTATGGGCACAAAATGTGCAGTAATTCATTTTTTCTCCTGAGTTTTCTCCTAGGTGATATTTTCACACCTTGTTACCTTTTAAACCACCAGCAAGCAAGAAAATACTTAAAATAATTTTGATAGTACTTTTTCATCAACCTTTAGGTACTTTTTCAATTGTAAAATGCTTAAAGGGAACCTGAGATGGGGTTAATAAAGAAAATATACATACCTAGGGCTTCCTCCAGCCCCCTCTGGCCTGATTGCTCCCAAGCCATCCTCTTCTGCCTCTCCTTTCGCCCATAACAGGCCCCAGAAAGTCCTTTCTGTCCGGGCCAACTGCACATGCACGGCTCAGGGCACGCCCCCAGTGTGCCTGGGCAGACTGTGCCTTCGCCAACTGGCCACGACTGGAGGATTTTCCTTGGCCTGTTGTGGGCGAACAGAATGACAGAAGAGGATGGAGTGGGAGCGATCAGGCCAGATGGGGTTGGAGGAAGCCCCATGTATGTATATTTTCTTTATAATCACCCATCTTAGGTACACTTTAAAAGTTATTTTAAAGAAAAGATGAACATTATCTCCTAGTAGATAACATTATCTCCTAGGAGATAACTTTTAAAGGTTGGTGTTCAAATTTGGGTCACCTTTAACTTGGACCTAAATCTGGCTATTTGAATTGCTGACCAGGAGACAGCATTATTAAAACTTGGCTTTTTTAGTGCCATTCCCATAATCCCCAGCAGCCCATATGGTTCCCTTCTTCACCTCCCCTATAATGCCTAGGGCCCTTCATGTGAAATTTTATGCAAAAAAAATTGTGTAAGAGAAATTAGCACAATATCATCATCAATGATAAAACTCCACTTGCGCCCATTAAAATTTTATTATTCAGGTTAGAAATCCTGGAACTTGTAAATGTGTGCAGTCTCTGCTGCCATTGCTTGAGTTCCCAATCACGAGACTTGCATCGGTCATGTGATAAGGGGGCTGTTAAATGGCAGCAGAGAGATTGTACTATGATGCACGGTGGAGACCCACAGCACTGGAAGCAGGTAGGGAGTGTACCATATTTTTTGGACCATAAGACACCCCTAGGTTTAGAGGACAAAAACCAGGGAAAAAACATATACTTAACCTAGTGCATCCATGATGAAGGGGCATCTTGTGGATTATGCCCCCTTTGTACCTCATGCCCCCTTGTACCTCTTGTGTCTCCCTGTGTCCTCCTATGTCCCCCTTGTGTCCTCCTGTGTCCCCCTTGGGTCCTCCTCTGTCCTCCTTGTGTCCTCCTCTATGCCCTTTTGCACTATTGCACCCTACATACTCTGCATGCAGAAGGGAGGAAGAGGGTCCCCCAAAGCCCCCTGCAGTAACGAGGGTCGAAGGGACTATTGTTATTCCCGTGCCTCTGTGTCCTTTCTGTGCCACTCTGCATCCTCTCCTCTGCAGTCCCCTCACTCTGATTTGCAAAAATGTGTTTTAAATGGTGGAAAAAATGTAAATAGAAACTCATGGGCCCAAATGCAATTCACTTTTTCGCCTGAGTTTTTTTTTTCTAGGTGATATTTTCACACGTTGTGTGATTTCTGATGCATTGATTGTCTTTTGATCCCTTTTGCTGTGTATGCCTTTATTGTGTAACTCTGCTAGTGGATTGTATCATTGTTTGGGCTACTATCTGTTGTTCAGAGCCCATTGTGTGTATTTTACATGCTACCTTCTTTTGTGTTCACAATATAACAACATTTAAGCATCTCAATTGCTTGGTGTGCCAGTTATTTTTTGTATATAGGATATTTTCACACTTTGCCATAGAAATCAGCGCTGAAGCTCCACTTGTGCCTTATACAATTTTATTTTTCAGGTTAGGCATCCTGGAACTTGTAAATGTGTACAACAGAGAGTTCCCTTCCATAGCGGGAAAGTCAAGGTTACACTTCATGTATTTTCTATTGTCAGAGACAAACACACAAACTCTGCAGGTGGAAAAAGAAAACCCATTTATAATATATGATAGAAAAGTACGGGATAAATAATGCGGCTTTCTTTTGAACGCAGCGGCACCACATCATTAACAGGACGTTATAATGAAAACCCCTTTTCTGCCCGAAGTCTTCTTTAATATTACTATTTCATCACAACAAGCCTCCTGTATATCACAATGCATACACGAGTCCATTTATATCAATTTATTGCACCCACATAGTCTTTTATGCTTCGTATCTGGATCATAAACCATGCAATCAACAATGAAATAGTGCCTATAAAACCAATCTTTACAAACACCTCTAATACAAATGGCATTGTTCCTGCCAATAATACAACTTATCACTCAATGCATGTTACATCTGTAACGTACATTAGCAGCTCTTGTCAAGCTCCCAAAGCGCCATCAATCTGAGATTCCTGGGGAGTTAATTAATGAAAGTATAAAAGTCATAATACATTCAAAGAGACATTTAAATTTATAACAATGTAGTTTTTTTGTTCTTTTTTTTTCCACAAGTGCATAATTTATACTTCTTTTATATCCTTTTCAAACTACCATTCTTTTACTGTAAACGTATTTAGTAGATTTAATTTCCCTGCCTTAGCTTTACTCATTCAGATAGATAATATTTAGCTTTAAGAATGTATTTAATGGTATGTGACCCAGCGAGATCTAATTGTATTTATGTAAAATGTGACAGAAGTATAACTCAAAAAAGGGGGGATTGTTTTACTTAAACGCATTGTCGTGTTACGGGGTGATTTCATTTTATGCGCATTTTGTTTAAAATTAGTATACTTTAATTTTTTTACAGAATGATTGATTTGAAAGCTTAAGAGCGTTTCATTTACCATTATATATTTTCTTTTTTTTTTTATAATAAACACCAGAGATAAGTTAAAAAGAATGGAAAAAAATAATCTTACGCACAAACTTCTACTGATACAGGAAGAGAAAGACGTTGATGCAATCAAAGCCAGCAGATGCCGCTAATAAATAAGCTGGAGGCTGGATAATAATCAACAAGCAGACTGAACCTAGCCATAAAAACCTATAGACCACAATTTTCCAAAACGATTGATTCCTTTCTGAAAAGAATAGATTCCGAAGGAAGCGATTACTACCGTACACTGCACATCCATTTCCTGTAGATTCCAGCAGGGAAAATTGATCGAACTGCAGAGTTGCACTGTTCAATATGCAAAACTATATTCCATTGATCTTCCAATGCTCCTGCCCCGCCTCTGATTATTTTCCATTTTCCATCCTGTCCGATCAATTCTTTCAATTGATTTTTGTTTAAAATGGATTAAAAAAATTAATCAGTCTTGCATTTTGGGGAATCGATTGAGAAAATCAAGTGTATGACCACCTTAAGGCTTTGATATACTTAATTTAAATTACTATTCTGGTTAGTGGGGTGTTTTAGTTTCCAAAAGTGGCTTTTAGAACAATACACACAGGAAATGGGAGCTACACTCATTCTGCTTTGGGTCCAGGATTTTAAAGGGCAAAGCAGGTGTGGTCAATTTATATACAAATAACCATTAACCTTCAGCACTCAAAACACTCAAGCAAGCTGGTACACTAGTAGCAATAAAAACTAGATTGCAAAATTGTATTCAGTTGCACAAATGGAAGATATTAGCTTCCAAAATGGATTTCATGCGACAACATTCTGGACTAGACCCTTTCGCTAGCACCCTCCGTAGAAGAGATCCCTACTCTACCTACACCAGGCAGCAAGCAAGCACAGTTAACACTAAACACATTTTAACTGAAATCATTTTCAAAATGCACTGCTATGGAGAAGGAAAAAATGCGTACCAACTGATTAAGTGTAAGCGGTGCCTTACAGCTACTAACCTCTCTTTAGTTGATTCATCAGCAAAGGTTTAGCTTTGTAAAGTTATATGACAAGGTTGGCATTGCAACAGAGAAGATGGAATTTAAGTGAAGAATATAGACAACAAACCCTACTAGACAGACCCAGGAACCCTTAAAGGGCACCTTAAAGAGAACATGAACTGAAAATAAAAAGTCAAAATAACCATACACAGGTCATACTTACCTCCCGTGTAGTCTACTCCTCAATCTCTTTCTCCTCTCCTGCGTCCCATTTGTCCACTGTGATCAATGGAATTCTTTGTCCTCCATTTTAAAAAATGGCCATTACCCCATAACAGCTTCCTGGTAAGCATACTGTTAAACTGTAACATCGCCCACTTGAGCCATAGGGAAACATGGACATTACTTGGCACATCAGTTGTAACTGACAGCTGCTGATATATGCACAAAAACACAATTGCTAACTTCCAGCTAGAGCAATATCCTGCCTTTGTCTGGCCAGCAGATGCCAGTCAGCCAATCAGGTGTACTGTCATACACCCTTTGCCTGCTGTACCAAATCTAGCAGGAATTACATAAATTAGCATTCAGGTGGGAGGCTTCGGTTGGACGCAATCGTGAATTGCATCGTTTACAGGGACGCCCCGTGTAGGCACATCTCCCACACGGTCCCCTCCCTAACCACTCACCTGTCAACCGCATCCTAGAAGCTGCAAAAAAGACATTTAAAATCACAAACACTGGTCCACATGACAGCTAGTGTTGGGCGAACAGTGTTCGCCACTGTTCGGGTTCTGCAGAACATCACCCTGTTCGGGTGATGTTCGAGTTCGGCCGAACACCTGATGGTGTTCGGCCTTTTAAGTTCAGGTTCGCCCCGAACTACTGAATGGCCGCCGAACAGGGCCGAACAGGGCCCCTGTTCGGCCGAACAGGGCCCTGTTCGCCCGAACATGCCGCAATACGGCCCCCCTACGGGGTCGCAGGCATAAGGGGGGAGCATGCCCCGATCGCAGGGGGGGGGGTCGGAAATTCCCCCCACCCCCTCCGCTAGCGCTCCCCCCTCTGCCCGCTTCCCCATAAAAAAAGTTTAAGGCAAGTTAAATAGTACTTGGTGGCTGGCCTGGCACTGGCAGTGGAGTGAGGAGGAGTCCGAGTAGCAGAGTGACGCGTTGAGGCCGGGCAGCGGGCGGTTCAGCGGTAGTACCCTTGTGGTACTTCCGCCCTTTCTCTGACCTCACGTCCTCTACGTGATGACGCATACGAGGGTACGCGTGACGCGTACCCTCGTATGCAGAGGACGTGAGGTCAGAGAAAGGGCGGAAGTACCACAAGGTTACTACCGCTGAACCGCCCGCTGCCCGGCCTCAACGCGTCACTCTGCTACTCGGACTCCTCCTCCTCCTCACTCCACTGCCAGTGCCAGGCCAGCCACCAAGTACTATTTAACTTGCCTTAAACTTTTTTTATGGGGAAGCGGGCAGAGGGGGGAGCGCTAGCGGAGGGGGTGGGGGGAATTTCCGACCCCCCCCCGCGATCGGGGCATGCTCCCCCCTTATGCCTGCGACCCCATAGGGCCCCAAAAATGGGCATGTTCGGGGGTCCCATTGACTTCCATTGAGTTTGGCGTTCGGGCCGAACATGCCGAACATCTGGCCCATGTTCGGCCTGTTCGGCCCGAACCCGAACATCCAGGTGTTCGCCCAACACTAATGACAGCCCAGGGGCCCCAGGTCTCTCTCACTCGCTGGGGCCCCCAAACCACCATGCGACACCTAGAGGGAAGTGTGGGCAAGCCCTGGACCTCTCACCTCCAGGGAACTCACCCCACCACCTCTAAACTGAATGCCAACTGCACAAAAACACAATTGCTAACTTCCAGCTAGAGCAATATCCTGCCTCTGTCTGGCCAGCAGATGCCAGTCAGCCAATCAGGTGTACTGTCATACACCCTTTGCCTGCTGTACCAAATCTAGCAGGAATTACATAAATTAGCATTCAGGTGGGAGGCTTCGGTTGGACGCAGTCGTGAATTGCATCGTTTACAGGGACGCCCCGTGTAGGCACATCTCCCACACGGTCCCCTCCCTAACCACTCACCTGTCAACCACATCCTAGAAGCTGCAAAAAAGAAATTTAAAATCACAAACACTGGTCCACATGACAGCCCAGGGGCCCCAAGTCTCTCTCACTCGTTGGGGCCCCCAAACCACCATGCGACACCTAGAGGGAAGTGTGGGCAAGCCCTGGACCTCTCACCTCCAGGGAACTCGCCCCACCACCTCTAAACTGAATGCCAACTGCACAAAAACACAATTGCTAACTTCCAGTCAGAGCAATATCCTGCCTCTGTCTGGCCAGCAGACGCCAGTCAGCCAATCAGGTGTACTGTCATACACCCTTTGCCTGCTGATATATAACTGACAGCAACTAGTATATTTCAGTTCTGACAAAATATTGTCAAAACTGGAAGGGATCACTGTAAGAAGAAAATGGTGAGCTTCTGAGAGGAACTGACGGTGAGGTTAGTATGTAATATTTATTTGCAGCTACCTCGTGTTTATTTTAAATCATTTTACTTACTTCAGGTTCCCTTTACGTGACATATGGATGTACAGGGGCAAGAATATAAATTAATATACTGTTTTTCTTTTCTTTTTACTTTGTACCTGTAAATTTCTAGCTCCTCCTCCCCCCAAAAAAGGCTTGTTCTATGAATGGAACTTGGCAAATCTTATTTAATCTCTTCTTTTTCTTTTTTTCTTTTTTTGTTTTTCATTTATCCTGGATCATAAATGTGAAGCCATATAGAGAGCTGGTGTAGAAATTGTTTCTTTAGCTCATAGGATTTGTGCCATTCTGAAGTGTTTATTTAGTTCTTTAACACAGTCTTTCAATCTATGAGGTAGTATGCTTACCTTATATACTCACATATAAGCCTAATTTTTCAGCACAAAAAATGTGTTGAAAAGTTACCCCCTCGGCTTATATGCGACTCAGTGGAACAGAACGGATGGTGTAGCAGGTTTTGTTGCTATCAGAGGAGCGTAAGGATCTTGCACTAGTGATCCTGCTCTTGCCAGCTGGCTCCCTGTTGTGTCCGTGCCCCGCATCCCCTGCAACATGGTGTGCAGAGTGCGCTGCTTGTTACTACCTGTGTCCCCTGGCTTGTGGAGTGGAGCGTGCAAGCAACGTGTCAGCAGTGCAATGATCGGGTGTTTTTCCTGAGTGGCAATCGCTGTTTCTCATATCTATGACACTATCTAGTGATGTCTTGAGACACAGCTGTATCATCCTTGGGGTACATCTGGCTATGAGGAAGGGAGCTGATTGTACTGGGAGCACTTCTGGCTACTGTGGTGGGGGTTTATACATGAGTCAATCACTTTCCTGGTTTCTGAGGAAAAAGTAGGTACCTCGGGTTATACGCGGGTTGGCTTATATGCAAGTATATACGGTAAACGTTTGTTGAGGTGTCCATACACTCATTGATTTTTTTACTCAATGCCTTGCAGATTTTATTCATCTGCGTGGAGTCAATTTTCCAAAATGTAAGATTGATTTTTCATCCATTTTAAAGAAAAATGAGTGAAGTAATCGATCGGACAGGATGGAAAATATAAAACAGACGGGGGCATGGCCGGATCATTGTAAGATCAATGGCCTATAGCTTTGAATTGCATCAAACAGTGCAACTCTGCAGCTCGATCGATTTTCAATGGATTCACTGGTGGAATCTATTGAAAATTGATGTGCAGTGTATGGTAGCAATGAATTCTTTGTGTGAATCAATTATTTTAAGAAAGGAATCAATTGTTTTAGAATATTGGGTGAAAATGTATAAAGGTAGCCATAGATCAGGTGACTTGGCGGCTGATCAACCATCCAATTTGGTTATGATAATCAGAATCGGATGAAATTCGGTGCCCCCAAGTGCATGCCTGATCGATAATGCGGCCAATTTCAGGCCAAAATTGGTCGCATTAATCGGTCAGACATGCTGCAAGATGTTGGGCTAACTTGCTCGATTGGATGCGCAGCGGTAACAACGAGCAATACTGGTACGAGCGATGAATGCAACAAAACTCCCATCGCTGTTCCCGCAATGGGTGTGTATGTATGTAATGTATATTTGCTGTAATGTGCATTTATACATTACCAATCCTGTGTCGCGGTGCCCATCCATTTTCCATCTCTCTTCAATTAGCCGCATAGGCGCTGTCAGCGCAAAGCATGCTGGCACATGACGTCACGCACGCACCACGCCAGCAACGTGTATGCGGATAATTGAAGAGAGGTGGAAGACAGACGGGCACCGCGACAGTGGCGACACAGGACAGGTAATGTATAAATGCACATTACAGTTCATATACTTTACATACATACAGTGGGTTGCAAAAGTATTCGGCCCCCTTGAAGTTTTCCACATTTAGTCATATAACTGCCACAAACATGAACACATGTTATTGGAATTCCATGTGAAAGACCAACACAAAGTGGTGTACACATGAGAAGTGGAACAAAAATCATACATGATTCCAAACATTTTTTACAAATAAATAACTGCAAAGTGGTGTGTGCATAATTATTCGGCCCCCTTTGATCTGAGTGCAGTCAGTTGCCTATAGACATTGCCTGATGAGTGCTAATGACTAAATAGAGTGCACCTGTGTGTAATCTAATGTCAGTACAAATACAGATGCTCTGTGACGGCCTCAGAGGTCGTCGAAGAGAATATTGGGAGCAACAACACCATGGAGTCCAAAGAGCACGCCAGACAGGTCAGGAATAAAGTTATTGAGAAATTTAAAGCACGCTTAGGCTACAAAAAGATTTCCAAAGCCTTGAACATCCCATGGAGCACTGTTCAAGCGATCATTCAGAAATGGAAGGAGTATGGCACAACTGTAAACCTACCAAGACAAGGCCATCCACCTAAACTCACAGGCCAAACAAGGAGAGCGCTGATCAGAAATGCAGTCAAGAGGCCCATGGTGACTCTGGACGAGCTGCAGAGATCTACAGCTCAGGTGGGAGACTCTGTCCATAGGACAACTATTAGTCATGCACTGCACAAAGTTGGCCTTTATGGAAGAGTGGCAAGAAGAAAGGCATTGTAAACAGAAAGCATAAGAAGTCCCATTTGCAGTTTGCCACAAGCCATGTGGGGGACACAGCAACCATGTGGAAGAAGGTGCGCTGGTCAGATGAGACCAAAATGGAACTTTTTGGCCAAAATGCAAACGCTATGTGTGGCGGAAAACTAACACTGCACATCACTCTGAACACACCATCCCCACTGTCAAATATGGTGGTGGCAGCATCATGCTCGGGGGGTGCATCTCTTCAGCTGGGACAGGGAAGCTGGTCAGAATTGATGGGAAGATGGATGGAGCCAAATACAGGGCAATCTTGGAAGAAAACCTCTTGGAGACTGCAAAAGACTTGAGACTGGGGCGGAGGTTCCCCTTCCAGCAGGACAATGACCCTAAACATAAAGCCAGGGCAACATGGGAATGGTTTAAAACAAAACATATCTATGTGTTAGAATGGCCCAGTCAAAGTCCAGATCTAAATCCAATTGAGAATCTGTTTCAAGATCTGAAAACTGCTGTTCACAAACGCTGTCCATCTAATCTGACTGAGCTGGAGCTGTTTTGCAAAGAAGAATGGGCAAGGATTTCAGTCTCTAGATGTGCAAAGCTGGTAGAGACATACCCTAAAAGACTGGCAGCTGTTATTGCAGCAAAAGGTGGTTCTACAAAGTATTGACTCAGGGGGCCGAATAATTATGCACACTCCACTTTGCAGTTATGTATTTGTAAAAAATGTTTGGAATCATGTATGATTTTCGATCCACTTCTCATGTGTAAACCACTTTGTATTGGTCTTTCATGTGGAATTCCAATAAAATTGATGCATGTTTGTGGCAGTAATGTGACAAAATGTGGAAAACTTCAAGGGGGCCGAATACTTTTGCAACCCACTGTATACACACACAGCGTATGAAATTGATCAGGAATCGGCCTGTGGTGTATGGGCAGCTGACAGATCTCTCTCTAATCAGATTCAATCAGAGAGAGAGAAAGAGATTTGTCTCTTGGTCGAATCTGCCCATTAACGCTAGATGTATGGCTACCTGACAGTGAATATGTTGCAGATATAGGGAATACCTAGAAATTGTATATTCCTTTAATGGGCACAGAAAATCACATTATTTTGACTGTTTTGGCTGTTGAAACATTTTTAGTGTAAATCCATTTTCTAATACAGTTTCTAATTAAATTGAATACAGTTATTAAACAGCTTACACAATTGTCTGCCCTGTAGTAAAGATGTGAATTGGCTAAAAGTGGTATGAAAAAAAAGTGCAAAACATATAAAAAGGACTCCAATCAATTTTTAATTATATTTGAATTCATCTCCAAAGAACCTGCAGAATGACTGCATAGGTCCTGAAGTAAGTACAGGACAGGGCAGATAAAAGGATAGAAAAGAAAGTGAAAGAGTAACTAACTGTACTGAAAAGATAGTAGGGGGGGGGGGGGGGGGGGCTGGATCAACCAAAGTGAGAAGTTGAAAAATAGGGGATAGATCAAGAAATGTTTGTTGACACTGGCCATGTACGGTATATATATAGATTATATATAGATGGATAGATAGATAGATAGATAGATGCGATAGATAGATAGGGCGGGTAGTAGTCCTCCAGGATCCATGCCTCATTCATTTTGATAAAGGTGAGGTACTGAACACTTTTGTGACTTAGGCGAATTCTCTTCTCAGTGACAATGCCTCCAGCTGCTCTGAAGGTCCTTTCTGACAGGACGCTTGCGGCAGGGCAAGACAGAAGTTGAATGGCAAATTGTGACAGCTAGGGCAACAGGTCAAGCCTGCGCACCTAGTAGTCCAACGGTTCATCGCTGCTCACAGTGTCTACATCCGCACTTAAGGGCAGGTAGTCGGCTACGTGCCGGTCCAGGTGTTGGTGGAGGGTGGATTCAGAGGCAGTAAGGCGAGGCGTTGGACTAAAGAATGTCCGCATGTCTGACATCAGCATGAGATCACTGGAGCGTCCTGTCCTTGCCTGCGTGGACATGGGAGAAGGATTACTGGCAGTGGTACCTGTATTGCGTTGTGCTGTGACATCACCCTTAAACGCATTGTAAAGCATAGTTGCCAGCTTGTTCTGCATGTGCTGCATCCTTTCTGCCTTCTGGTGAGTTGGTAACATGTCAGCCACTTTGTGCCTATACCGAGGGTCTAGTAGCGTGGCCACCCAGTACAGCTCTTTACCCTTGAGTTTTTTTATACGGGGGTCCCTCAACAGGCTGGACAGCATGAAAGACGCCATCTGCACAAAGTTGGATCCAGACGTACTATTTATCTACTCTTGTTTTTTCTCAGTGATGTCAGGTAAGTCAACCTCCTCCCCCCAGCCATGAACAATACCACGGGAACGTCGAGCAGCACAATCCTCCTGCGATGCCTGCTGTGGTTGTTCTTCTGCCGCTGCCTCATCCTTCTCCTCCTCCAAAGAAACACCTTCCTCATCATACGAGTCTGATTCCTCTTCCCCACACGACTTTTCTTCCTCCTCCCCCCTCTGTGCTGCCGCAGGTGTTGAGAAAACATCCGATTCTGATGAAAATTGCTCCCACAACTGTTCCTGCCGTAACTGTTCCTGTTCACGCTCCTCCACAGCTTGATCCACCACTCTACGCATGGCACGCTCCAGGAAGTAAGCATACGGGATCAAGTTGCTGATGGTGCCTTCACTGCAACTCACCAGGTTGGTCACCTCCTCAAACGGCCGCATGATCCTGCATGCATTTCGCTTCAGTGTCCAGTTGTTGGGCCAGAACATCCCCATCTCCCCAGAGTGTGTCCTTTTACTGTAATTGTACAGGTACTGGGTGACGGCTTCTTCCTGTTCTAGCAGGCGAGAGAACATGACCAGGGTCGAATTCCAGTGAGTCGGGCTATCACATATCAAGCATCTCACCGGCAAGTTGTTTCTCCGCTAAATGTCCGAAAAGCGTGCCATGGCCACGTAAGACCGCCTGAAATTCCCACACAACTTCCTGGCCTGCTTCAGGCCGTCCTCTAAGCCTGGGTACTTTGACACAAATCTTTGAATGACTAGATTGAGCATATGTGCCATGCAGGGTACATGTGTCAGCTTTCCCAAATTCAATGCGGAAAGGAGATTGCTGCCGTTGTCACACACCACGTTGCCAATCTCCAGCTGGTGCGGGGTCAGCCACTGATCCACCTGTTTGCTAAGAGCAGCCAGGAGAGCTGGTCCAGTATGATTCTCTGCTTTGAGGCAAGACATGTCTAAGATTGCGTGACACCGTCGTACCTGGCATGCAGCATAGGCTCTGGGGAGCTGGGGCTGAGTAGCTGGAGAGGAGATCAAAGCACCAGTAGAGTTAAACTGCCACTCAGCCAAGGAGGAGGAGGAGGATGACAGCGAAGAGGATGTTGCAGGAGGGGAAGAGGTGGCAGGAGGCCTGCCTGCAAGTCGTGGAGGTGTCACAAGTTGGTCTGCTGAACAGCCACGTACTCCCTGCTTGCCATCAGTCACCAGGTTAACCCAATGGGCTGTGTAAGTTACTGTATGTACCTGCCCTGACCGTGCTTGGCAGAACAGGCATCTGTGGTCAGGTGGACCCTTGACCCAACGCTGTGTGCCAGAGATGACAACACTTGCCTCTAAACTTCCCGGTACAGTTTGGGTATCGCCTTTTTAGAGAAATAATTGCGGCCTGGCATCTTCCACTGCAGTGTCTCAATGGCTACAAATTTACGGAAGGCCTCAGAGTCCACCAGCTGGTATGGTATCAGCTGGCGAGCTAACAGTTCTGCCACGCCAGCTGTCAGATGCCGGGCAAGGGGGTGACTGGCAGAAATTGTCTTCTTCCGCTCAAAGATTTCCTTCATGGACACCTGGCTGCTGTGGGCAGAGGAGCAGGAACCACTCAAGGGCAGAGGCGGAGTGGAGGAGGGTGGCTGTGAAGGTGCAAGGGAGAAAGTGGCTGAAGATGCTGCACCTGAAGGAAGAAGAGGAGAAGGAGGGTGGCTTTCCTTTTGTGTGCTGCTTTTGCTCAGGGGCTCTTCCTATTGCAGTTTGTGCCTTTTCTCCATGTGCCTTCGTAATTCACTTGTCCCTACGTGAGTGTTGGCCTTTCCACGGCTCAATTTTTGGAGGCAGAGAGAACAGATGGCATTGCTCCGATCTGAGGCAGACACATGAAAAAAAATGTCCAAACCGCTGAGCCCCCCTGGGGTGATGGCACTATGGTGGCATCAGCACAGCAGCTGACGATGAAGGGCATGTTGGCTGGCTGTACATAGGTGGCGATACATGGCACCTGATACTGCCCCAGCTGTTTCTGATGACAAGCTCCCCCTGCTTCTTTCAGGAACTCATCTCCTTCTACTCCTCTCTGACTCCCCCTCTGAACTGTCCCCTTGGTCATCTTGTCTCTTAGGAACCCATGTGGGATCCGTATCATCATAATCATCATGCCCAGCTTCGCTTGCCTCAGACACCTCCAAAAATGCACCAACAGCAGGTACTTCATCATCCTCCTCCTCACACGTCACGTCCATAGTGTCGCCGCCTAATACAGACATATGAGGTGGTAGAACTTGCTTAGCGCCTTCATCTAGTTGTAACAATAATGGCTGTGAATCAGTTAATTCCCCACCAATTAACTCCTGTGTCAAATGTAGCAGATGTGGTGCTTGTAGTAGCGCTGGTGGCTGCGGAAGATGAGGTGTTCTGTGTTAAATAGTCAACCACATCCTGACAATCTTGGGAGTTGATGGGACATGTCTACTTCTGAGTACTGTACTTTGGGCCAGGGCCACACGAAATCACATCAACACGACCTTGCACCGACCTGCCGGGTGGCCTTCCTCTGGGTCTGCCTCTACCTGTTTTGTCTGTTGTGTCCATATCGGCGGGGATGAAGTGAAATGTATGCACTGACTTGACTAATACAATGTGCAGTCACACAGGTACAGTTAACAGGTATGCACAGAGTGGTATATCACACTGCGTGCACTCACGTAGGTAGGTGGGTGCACTGAACACAACAGGTAGGTATATGCAGTGATGAGGTGGGTGCACTGAACACAACAGGTAGGTATATGCAGTGATGAGGTGGGTGCACTGAACACAACAGGTAGGTATATGCAGTGATGGGTATTACAATGTGCACCTGTCACACACAGACAGACAGGTACCGGACAGGCACAGTGACACTGTGTGCGCTCAGCTCACGTATGTAGCTGGGTGCACTGTAAACAACAGGTAGGTATATGCAGTAATGGGTATTACAATGTGCACCTGTCACACACAGACAGGTAGCGGATAGGCACAGTGACACTGCATGCGCTCAACTCATGTAGGTAGGTGGGTGCACTGTGAACAACAGGTAGGTAGGTATATGCAGTGATGGGTATTACAATGTTCAGCTGTCACACACAGACAGGTAGTGGACAGGCACAGTGACACTGTGTGCCCTCAACTCACGTAGGTAGGTGGGTGCACTGTGAACAACAGGTAGGTAGGTATATGCAGTGATGGGTATTACAATGTGCAGCTGTCACACACAGACAGGTAGCAGACAGGCACAGTGACACTGCGTGCGCTCAACTCAC